>NW_019154086.1:32205236-32510979 GCF_002288905.1 Enhydra lutris kenyoni | reverse complement strand
ACACACACACACACACACACACACACACACACACACACACACACACACACTTTTCTTTCCTGAATTGTTTGAGGGTAAGTTACATACAACATGACCCTTTACCTCTAAGTACTTTAGCCTGCCTTTCCTCAGGATGGTGATACTTCAATACAGAAGCACTGCATGGAGCCCTGGGTGTTACACGCAAACAATGAATCATGGGACACTACATCAAAAACTAATGATGTACTCTATGGTGACTAACATAACATAATAAAAAGCACAGTAATCTGTGTCATAAATTTATATAAAGTCCTTTAATCTGCCATCCATATTCTAATTTTGTTAGTTGGCCTTTCTAGCATTTTCTCCTCTAGTATAGGACCAGTAGAGTCAGCCTGTTTGGCATGTCTTTTTAGCCTCCTAATTCTGGAATATTTCCAGGTTCTCTTTTTTTATGACATTGACGTTTTTTGAAAAATGCAGAACTCCTCAAAATTTTTTAAATAAAAATTTTCATTTTATATTGGTCTGATGTTTCCTTTTGATTGGATTAGGGGCATGTACTCTTAACCAGAAAACCATGTAAGTGAGGATGTGTCCTTCTCAGGGTATGACTACCTGCCTGCCTTCACTAGGTTATGTTAATTTTGATCACCTGGTGAAGGTATTGCTCAATTTTTTCACTCCCTTATTCCTGGGTTTGTTGTTGTTGTTCCTTTTCAACTAGTAAGCAGTCTATAAGAGACACTTTAAATACACTTTAAAGGCTCTCCTCCTCATCAAAATTTATCTCTCAATATAGTATCTATTAATTATTTTTACCTTATCTAAAATCTAATACAGTGGTTGCTAAATGATTTTTCTGACTCCAGCCCTCCCTCCCCATTTATTAGCCCTATCCTACTTTAAGCAAGAGCCTCCACTTCCCCCCATTATTTATTTATTTATTATTGGTGTGAACCTATGAACTCTTATTTTTTCAATGGTTTATAATTGATTACTGTATTGAATTGCTTTGATACATAAATTATCTAGGCTTAGCCAGTAGAAGCCCCTTCAAGCTGCCTTCTGTGACATTGGAATGTGGTTTCCTCATCTTTTTTTTTTTTTTTTAAAGATTTTATTTATTTATTTGACAGAGAGAAAGATCACAAGTAGGCAGAGAGGCAGGCGGGGGAGAGGGGGAAGCAGGCTCCCTGCTGAGCAGAGAGCCCGATGCGGGGCTCGATCCCAGGACGCTGAGATCATGACCTGAGCCGAAGGCAGAGGCTTAACCCACTGAGCCACCCAGGCGCCCATGTTTCCTCATCTTTTATAAGTACTTCTTCACCTTCTGACATAACAAGGTATCTCAGATATACTTACTCTGCCTTAGTCTTGGAATCAGCCATTTCTGAGTACTCTTGGTTCCTTTGAATAGGAGTGGCGTTAGAGACCAAGATCTAGGCTTTGAGTAGGCTCGTGTGCTGCTTGATTCTGTTGATGGTTTCACGGGCTTGTATATATGTCAGACATATCAAAGTATATATGTACTTCACTGTGTGTCAACATGATACCTTCATTGATTTTACAAAAAGCAGATAATGAAAATAACATGTTTTAAAAAGACATTTTTTTGAGAAGAAAAAGTTAAGCTAAAATGTAGTGTTCAAAGATAAAACTTGAGTAATAAAATGCTAAGGAAAATCAAAGTGATTACTATGAAATTCATGAAAATGGTTATTTTAGGGAGCATGGGGGCTCTGTGACTGGGACCAGGGACATGAAGCTTCTAGGGTAGCTGGTCAGGTTTTATGTTTTTACCTGGATAGTAGTTATAAGAGTTTTCTCCTTATAATAATTCATTATATAATTGTTTTATGCAATTTTCCTATAGCTTATAATTTTATCATATTTTACAATAAAATTATTTTAAAAATAAATGAATGTTGTACATATTCATTATGCAAATAAATAATTACTTATTAGAAATTAATGTCATTCTATAAGTAGGGCAAATTCATTGGCAATCTAACATATAGTTCATTGTAAGGTTTATAAACTATTTTAAGGTACTTTCAGATAATGACTTATTAATAAATAGCCTATATAAACTTAAACTGGAATATTACTCTTTCTTAATATATTAACTTTTTGAGTTTTGTTACAAAACCCAATTACATAAAATCAAGACATATGTTTATTTCAGTTTTAGAATTTCCATTTGGTTCATTTTAATGGTTTATTTTTCTGCTGAGATTTATCATCTTTTCACTAATTTGAGTGGATTTTTTTTTTATGTCTTTGAGCAGAGTATAACTGCTCTTTGAAAAATCCTTGTCTGCAAATTTCAGTATCTGGGTCATCTCAGAGGCAGTCCCTATTAACTGTCTTTTCTGTGAAGAATAGGTCATGCTTTTCTGTTCTTGCTTGTGTTGAGTAATTTTTATTATATTCTGGGCATTGTAAATGTTATATTATAGAAATTCTGGATTCTATTATATTTCTCCAAATACTCCAAATACTATTGTTGGTGGGGGTGAGGGTGTTGCTGCTTTAAGCAAATAGTTTGGTTGGCCTCAGACTGTAAACTCTCTTTACCGCAACAGCTCAGATCTCTGTTTAATTGTTTTATCTTTATCCTAATTGGAGTCTGCCCTGTGCATGAAGAGTTCAGAGCCCAGCCAGATGTTTGTGTAGGGTAGTATTGGGACTTCCTGTGTTTGACTCTCCTATTTTGAGTCACTCTTCACTTTTCAGCACTGTGGTTGACCCGAACACTGTGCTCTAATTCTTTAGGCCAGACTATGTTTTCTATTAGAATGTTAGTTCCCCTACATGATGCAGACTGGACTCTCATGTTTGAAATCATTAACACACACACACACACACACACACACACACACACACACACAAACCCTGACCCCATGCTATCACCTCATTCCAGGTGTCAGCTTCCCTCCAGAATCTTCTTGTTTTTGTTCACTTTCCAATGCCTTCGAATAGGGGTTTTACTTTTTTTAATGTTCTTCAAAGTTTAGACTTTTTATTTGTATGCAGATGAGTCTGACAGGGGCCTACTTAGCCATTATAGAAGTGACTTGAATGTTTATTTTTTTAAAGAAATAATAATATAAAGATGCTAAGAAATTTCTCCTAAAAATGAATAAAATAATGATATAGAAAAACACATTGTTGGACTAACAGATCGGGTGATTTTTTTGGCAGAGAAAAACCCCTCGACTTTATATATCTAATCTCAAGGAAGTACGCATATGTAATCACAAATAGAATATAAAGAAAAGAAAAGTAATAAAGGAAAAACATGTTTTTAAAAAAGGAAAACATTTATACTTGAACTATTTTGAAATAAAATATTTGAACCTTTTATATTATTTTAGGAATAAATCTAATGAAGCTGCTGACTGTCAAAGAGAACTTAGAAAACTGAAGTTTGAATCCATTATTTCTGAATCAAGGTATACATTGCAAATTTTTAAATTAATATTTTTAGTCATTGAATTTGAAACCATACTTTAAGTAACATTTTATTTGAGATATATTTAACTTTTCTTACTATCTTATTTATACATGTACCTAACTCATGTTTGTAATATCTTGAAGTTGCTCATTGATTTTGCTTCTCCCTAGATGGGAAAGTTTTAATATCACAGAACTATCCATTTTCTTAGTATTTTTAAAATTTTTCTTTTAAGTTAAAATTACAGTCTTTGATTTCAAATGAGATTTTCACATATCTTTGATAAACATAAAAATGTAGTGTCTAATGTGTATTGGTGAGCTTTTTTTTAAATCCTGTTCCATTTTAGGCATACCAGATTGCTTAAAGAGAAAGAGGATTCTTTAATGGCTTGTCAACAAATATATAAAACTTTACAGGAAGAACTGACTGCAAAAGAAAGACAAGAAGAAGACATGAAAAAAAGAATTAACCTTGCAGAAAATGAACTACAGATAACCAAAACTCTTCTGACTCAGACAAAGGAAGAGGTTGTAACACTGAAAAATGAAAGGTACAGTCCACAACAATTTCTTCCAAAAATATCTTATTTAACTCAGTGTTCCATATATATTTGAAATATCAAGGTCTTATGTATATTAATGACAGTGAAATCACAGCATTTAGGACTTATTTCACAGGAAAGGTCATCACATCCCACCACCTCATTTGATGATGATTAAACTGAAATCCAAATGGGTTAAATGAGATGCTCAAAGTCACATAGTTAGTGGAAGTAGAGATGGAATCCACATTACATTTGGTGTTAGATTTTTCTTGAAAAGTATCAAAAAGACCATGTGTGATCTTATACTACTGAATTTCACCTAGGCCAATAATTGGTGGATTCTATCATTTTCCAACAGAAAACATCTTTTTGTATCACTTTTTCCTTTCATTAGCTCCTACTTTTCTTCTCTGTTACTTATCAACACCTCTTCTTGAGGGCTCTCCACAGATATGTCTGACATTCAGATAGTAACGGGAAACTAAAAAGCATGTTCATTTAACCTTCCTAGATATTGTTGCTCAGTTAATTTGTCTTTAAATGAACCTTATTTGTACTTAATATCTCAACCCTTCTTTCTTTCTTTTTGTTTTCATTTGCCTGGTATGTCTTTATTCATTCTTTTCAAGTTCTTTAGTTTTAAATGCATATCTGATATATACCACACATGTTGGGCTTTTATTAGTTTTTGTCAAATCTGGGAGTCTTTAAGGGAGATATTATCCCATTTACATTTATTGATATAACTGTTATATTCCAGAAGAACACAAGTCCCATAAGGGCAAGAATTTTTGTCATATTACTCTCTGTGTACAGAATCCAAAATTGGCTATGTGTTTTTCATTTTTCCTAGAATTTTTTTAGTTTATTTTTTATTTTGTTAATTTCATTTTATAAGTATTAGACCATTTTCTAACTTAGAAGATTTATAAACTTTTTTTCATTCTTTACAAAGGCAGCTATAGAATTAAGTTGTCTTAGAACATTCTTATCAACTTTTTGCCCTGGGTTACATCTGTCTCTAACTTCAAGCTAGAAGGAGTTCTGTCCACTTCATAGGGGAACAAGTCTTATCTCTGGTCCATCCTGGGATAAGATGAACAACTGCAATGCTAATTGCCACCCACCATTTCTTCCTGACTCAGCCATACCAACAACCTGCGTCTTGCAAAGATGGTATGCCTTATAGTTATAGGACTCTTCACCACCTCTGCCCTTTCACAATTACATAGTCACTCAGCCCATAACATATTAGAAACAGCAATTTCATAAGCAGGATATTTGCAAGGTCCAAGCTTACTAATAACAAGAAGAAATGGCAACTGAAAGATTGGTCCTGCATAAGAAGAAAAAAAACCCTAAATCCGAACAAAAACATGAAAAGCATTGCAATTTGACCCAATATGCAATAGAGACAGCCCAACACACATCAGTAACTTAGAATGTTCCTGTATTTATTAACATGGGTTAATAACTGGTGGCCATCATGATGACCCTGAATGAGAAAAATAAAAAACAGCTTTATACTCTACATAAAAAGTACAGAATCAGATGTCAGATTAGTTATATTTACTTATCAGAATGAATGCCATCTTCTTTACAGTGGTCATTGAAAAGAGCCTGTCTTTGCTCAAACATTTCTGGAACTCTTTTCTGAGGATTGACTGAAGAGCATATGTTTTAGAATATTCTCTGTATGATAAATCTTTGCCCTTTAGGAATGAATTTGATTTTAAAAACCATCTCAGAAAGCAAATCCAGTGAATATGGTAGGAACTCAATCTGGGAAATACCATGTGGGATAAAAAATGAATTGTATTTTTTCTCTATGGTTAGTAAATTATCTCTTGCTGCAATTTGAAAAAAGACAGTCTTATGAGTGTTTTGAGGATTGATGGCATCATTAGAATAAATATAGAACTTTCTTGGAGGATTGCTTTGAAATATACACTCATCTAGATGATTATGTTTTGCCACATTTTAGTATGGTTCTAATCTTACCCTCATTGTAAGTATTGAATGAGAAAGATAATTCTTTAAGTTTTCAGAAAATAGAGACATCACTGAGCTACCACCTTCTCTTTCCCCCTCTTTTTTTCTTTCATATACTTGCCCTGTTTTCTTCTTTGCTCTTTACACTTTAGTCTATCCAAAAGTAGGCATGATATTATCTAGTCATTTGGTGACACTAAGTTTACTGTCTGCCACATAACAAATAAAAATGTGCTTATGTATCATACTGTCATAGGATTATTCCTAGACATAACCTATTGTCATTTTTCTTTGTCCTAGGCCACCTTCAAATTTTGTCTGCCTTGTCCTCTGTTGTATCCTCAAAGTCTAGCATGTATTCACTCAACAAATATTTGTTGAGGGAATGAATGACTTGCTTTGGGTAATTTAGTCAGTCAACAATTATTTGTTGAGCATTCACTATATGCCAGGTACTATGCACCCTGGGGATATAATAGTGAATCTGAAACATCCCTGTCCTCAGGAAGCTTACATTCTAATGAGACACAGTTAAAAAAAAGTGAGTAGTAATTACAATAATTATAGATTGTGATAATGGATATAAAATAAGTAGAAGGGTATAGTAGCAGAGACTGATAGAAAGGGGACCTGATTTGGAAAGAGCAGTCATAAAAGTGACTTCCAAGATGTTATATAAAGGAAGACAAGTCAAAGTAACCAGGCCAAAAGTCAGGAAGAGCTTTACAACCGAAGAGCAAGCTTGGTGAGTTCTCAGAAATGGCAGCATGACTATAGGCCTAACAAGTGTGAGTGAGAGAAGTGAGGACCAAAGCATGCAGGGTCTCCCAGGCCTTTGAGAGTTGGGTATTAGATACAGTGCAATGAAAAGAAATGGAAAGGATTTTAGCAGAGGAGTGACACTGTGGCAAGATCATTCTGATGCTGAGTGGAGAAGGTGTGGCGATAGTGGGAACAACTCAGGTCATTTACTGTTTTGATACTAATGAAAGGACTTCATATGTGGTTAAGCCTTATAGACAGAAGAAAAATGAAAATCTTCAGCTCCCACCTCTTGCCAGTTTGTGCTAGGTTATTTAAATGTCTGGACCAAGTGGATAGTGGCAAAATAGCCAGAGTTCACTCCATTTTGAACCAAAAGGGATATATGAAAGCCAAGTTAGGGGTGCCTGGATGGCTTCGGTGGTTAAGCATTCAACTCTTGATTTAACTCAGGTCATGACCTCAGAGTCATGATCTTGGGGTCCTGGGATGGAGCCTCACATTGCATCAGGCTCTGTGTTCAGCAAGGAGTAGTCTTCTCTCCTTCTTCCTCTGCCCCCTCACCACATACTCTCTGTCTCAAATAAATAAATCTTTAAAAATCTTAAAAAAAAAAAAAGAAAAAAGAAAAGAAAGCCAAGTTAAAAAGATATCTTGGGGGCTCCTGGGTGGCTCAGTGAGTTAAAGCCTCTGCCTTCGGCTCAGGTCATGATCCCAGCGTCCTGGGATCAAGCCCCGCATTGGGTTCTCTGCTTGGCAAGGAGCCTGCTTCCCCTTCTTTCTCTGCCTGCCTCTCTGCTTACTTGTGATCTCTGTCTGTGAAATAAATAAATAAAATCTTTAAAAAAAAAAAAAGATATCTTGAAGAATAATGACCTTTTGGAAGCTTTTGACACTTCTGTCCAAACTTACCTTGAAATTTTTGTTGACAAGCCAATCAGAGAATCCTCTTTTTAAGCAATCTGGTATGCCTAAAATAGAACAAGATAAAAAAATTTTTTAAACCATCAGTATACTTTAGGCACTATATTTTTATGTTTATCAAAGATATATGAAAATCTCATTTGAAACTAAAGACTATAATTTTAACTTTAAAGAAAAATTTTAAAAATACTAAGAAAATGGATTGTTCTGTGATACTAAAACTTCCCCATCTAGGGAGTAGCAAAATCAATGAACAACTTCAAAATATTATAAACATGAATTAGGCATTATACATGTAAATAATACAAGTCTTCCTTTGACTGTGGGGGCAATCTGTTTACCTGCCCCCTTTCTGTCTCTGCTTGGTTCTTTTCCATCCCTCCTGACTGCAGACATTCCTTAGGTTCATGCATGCTCTTGGCTTTCCTTTCTCCACTTTTTTCCCTTTAACAGTAAACTGTCTCTCAACTGAGCAAGGTTCCCTGTAAAGCTTTGCTTTGAAGTGCCAAAGGGACCTCTAAATTAGAGGTGTCCCTAAAGCAGTTGGAGATGTGAAAAGTCCCTCCAAAGAAGAAGTGATAGAGATACTGTTAACATTCACAGAGATTCTTGTTTAGTAGCACAGGGTGGTGCCTGGAATTCTGCCAAAACACCATCATGGAAAGACTTGCAACCCACCAAGCTGCCAGATGTGCTTTCCAAAGGCCAAAACCCAAGTTGCTCTAGGTGACGGCATGTGCTTCCGTAAGCTCGGGCAGACTCATGTACACATCGCTCTTCCCTCAGCTCTCCTGGTATAGAACCCAAAGCTCCCCTGGGACCAGTATGAGAAAGGTGCAATTCAGATGCAGCGTAGATTCAGAAGAGGAGAAAAGGAAGACGTCAAAAGCCAAAACTGACCAAAACTGACCCCAAGGAAAAAAGGGGTAGAACTGAATTTGGGGCCGGAAGGGAAATGGTAACTAGGAAATAGTTGAAGTATTAGGACAAATCTACTCTATTATGCATTGCTTTCTTCCCCACACTCAGGAAGCTCTATTAGGAAATGAGGATCCCCTGGAAGGAGGGAAAGTAGGTCCTTCGAGATCACGGATGCTGGGGGTCAAGGTCTGGCCAGCTTGGTCACAGACACACTGAGGTTGGAGAGGGACGTCTCCTTGGTGGAACAGGAAGGAGGCACAGTGGGTGGCGCCAGAGAAAAGGGCAGCTGTTTTCTCAATTCTATACAAAGAGCTTTCTGCTCTCTTGCTTCTGGACTGTGAGGTCTCATCAGCCAGAGCTAGAACTCTGCTCAGACTGTGCATTTGTGACAGTGCTTCAGGCCTACAGTGGATTAAACAGGCCTAATTCCATTTTTGTAGAAAATTATTTCTATGGTAAAATGTGTTTGGAATTCCCTATAACTAACTTACAAATAACGTTTTATAAGGACATATGTGTTTAAGCTTGGAAACTGCCCACACTTAACACTTAAGAGAAATTTATGCACTAACATGTGGGCTACAACCAGAGTGCTGAAACCTGCAGCTGTCTGTGACAGCTCTCGTACTCTCTGCATTCCCAAGAGCTGTATTAGCACCATCTTGGTAAATTCCAAGAACTATAGGAAAATACTTATTTGACTGACTTGCCAGTAGCAGGATGGGATTAGTGAAGAGCATTTGTTGGAAGAAAAGCTTAGTTGTAACCGAAGTTAGGTGCAAGTTGCTTAGGTGTGATTTCTTCTGTGAAATAAATAATATACAGCTGTATCTCTTTATCTGCCTAACTCTATTTTTTTTTTTTTTAAGATTTATTTACTTATGTATTTGAGAGAGAGCGAGCACGCAGGAGCGCAAGAGCACAAGAGGGCGCACTAGCCGGGAAGAGGCAGAGGGAGGTTTGAGACGCAGACCCCCCCAACCCCCCACCCCATGAGTGAGGAGCCCAATGCAGGGCTAACCAACTGAGCCACCCGGGGGGCCCCTCTTTATCTGTTTTAAATGAAGTTTACTTAAGTGCTCCCTATCCCTCCAGAAGGGTATCTTTTAGACTGTAATGAAGGGTTTTACTCTCCCTGCCCCACACATGTAACCTTAAACTTCTTTCCAATTCCCAGATCCTCTCCTCTCACTCTTTGTCTTTGATTTTTGTTTGTTTGTTCCTATTTAGTCAAAAGCTACAAACCCTCACCCCAGAGGAATATATACAAAATCTAGCAATTTTTTCTCAGGAGCATCTATATGTGACACGACCCCATAATTAAACGTGTGCTTCCTCATGCTCTCTCTCCCATCTCCCTTTCCCCCAGCCCCACCTTCCTCTTTCTCCCTCTCAAACTCTCTCACACACAATCCACAGGTATCACAATTGTGGGGAGCCCTCTAAAGGCTTCTGGGATCATGTCCTGAGTGAGAGGCATCCTTATGTGGCACTCAGTGGAAGGAGTAAGGGATCTGCAAATCAGTCAAGACTCTGTTGTCCTCACCACATGCCACAGGGGAAGGAGCTCAGTGTTCTTGCATAAGTATGCCATTCCCTTCTCCCCTTACCACGCCCTCTGTCTTACCAACCCAGAGGGCAAGTTATTTCCAAATTTGCCCAAAGGCATGGTTAGCAGATCTGGGAACTTTCACCTGTGAAGCAGGTCATTTTTCCACATTGTCTACATAAGGAAAGAGGTTAAGCAAAGCTAAGTCTCTCACTCAGGGTCACATAATTGGCAAAGATAGTAATCAAGCTCTGCTGTGTCTAACCTCATTACCCATGTTCCCTCCACTACAGTTCACATAGTTTCCTCAGCATCTGTCTTGAAAGGCTGTTTTGTCAGCTTCTCTCTGTGTGACTTCTTTCTCAACCATGTTGTAACACTGAGCCTTCAGGGGACTCCCATCCCTGAGAAAACCAGCAGAACCCTGAGTGTTCCCTTTCTGTCTACTCTCCCCACCCTCTTGCTTTCTTACTCCACCTCTCTACTCTTTCAGGATTCTTCCATTCACTCAATAAATATAAGATGGTGACTTTTGTCTTCTACTCTCTGGTGTCTTGGTAAAATCAGAAATGGATCTATATCTTCAGAATGAAAATAGAATAATATTTCACAACACATTCTAGACGAAGAGAAGCTTACTGTTTAGTTCCTTTAATGAGGCTTGTCATATTTTCATGAAGGTTAAAAAAATGAGAAATGTAGATGCCTGCCTGGGTGGCTCAGTCAGTGGGGTGTCTGCCTTTGGCTCAGGTCATGATACTGGGGTTGTGAGATCGAGTCCTGAATCGAGCTCCCTGCTTAGTGGGGAACCTGCTTCTCCCTCTGCCTGCTGCCTCCGCTGCTTGTGCTTTTTCTCTCTTTCTCTCTCTCTGTGACAAATAAATAAATAAAATCTTTTAAAAAGTTGCTTTGAATCTGAAAAGATTCAGAAGCAGTGTAGAAAGGGTCTGTTACCTCCTGGTATTGTGGCTTAAGTATAAAAAATGGACTGTAGAGTTAGGCAAATAGGTTTAACTCTCAACTTGACCAGTATCAAATTTGTACAACTCAGCCACTTTAAGAATCATTTTCCTTATCTGTAAAATGGGGATACTAATAATAGCTATCTTCTCATGAAGACTGAAGTATCTAATATTGTGCCTGGTAGGATGTAAGTGCTAAGAAAATGTATTCCCTCTCTTTCATCTTTTCTTAGGTTGCTAACCCCTTAAAGCATCGTATCTCATTAATGTTTACACCCTACACTGGTGATGTAGCTATTTATTAAATGTCTATTCAATCCAATATTTTCTGCTTTACTCTTCAAGTTGTAAAGATTAGACCATGGAGTGATTCAATTTGGATGCTATCCTATTAGTTGAAAGTATTATGAAACAAAATGTTTCAAGTAACATCATTCTAAAATAAAGAATGTTATTTTTCCCCCAAGACTCACCTCTTTCTCTGATTTCCTATCTGTCAGCAGCTCTCAGAACAAGAGGCTTAGCCAAACTTCTTATGATACCACAGAGTTAACTGCTTTTAACTAAGGCAGGAGTTGTGGCAAAATCAAAATTATCTCTTTGATTGACAATGTGAAGACATCTCTAAAAGAACAACTTGTGAAATAGAATTTAAAGCTGTCATTTGGCATTATGGTTTGACATTTGTTTGCAGTTACGTTTTTAACTACAATTAAGGGAATCTAGATTTTTGCATGTATGTAAGGAATTAGATTCTCATTTTCTTTCGGGTCTATGAATTTAAAAGTTAAAATTTTAAAAATAAATACTCCTAATTGAGAGAGATCCTAATTTGCCTATTGTGCCAACTCCAGAATTGTTATTTTTAAGCAATATTTCATGAAACTGCAGGGTAGTGTGCTACAGATAGCCACACCTCCCTCTCAAATATAAAAAGCAAAGACAGCATACCATTGCGGAGAGCTCAAGGCTGATATGAGCGTAAGCCAGAATTGCTGATGAATTCTGTCACTTTAGATGGTCATTTACTACTTTGGAATCTTGTTTCTTCTAAAATTTAGTCAATTGCCTTAGGTGTATCACCAAAAAATGGCGAGAAAGAACCGATCCCTAGAGACTAAAACAATGCCTTACACGTAATGGGCACTCAGTAAATATTTGCTGGATAGATGGATGTATGGATGAGAATTAATTTAATCACTATGAAACCACTGATTGCATGATTTAAAGTTCGAAATTTCCCTGTGTTTCTCTCAGGTCCAGAGAGCTTCTGACTTGTCAAAAATCAGAGGTGGGGGTACAGTCCAAACTCCTGGATTCTAGTGATAATCTCCTTTGTCAGATTCTTGGTAAAATCCAAATTTAGGACCTAAATCTGTATTGTTTCCTATAACTCTAAGGCATTTTTACCTCCAGAACGGGTTCAGAAGAGGAAATTAGATGTCTCTATAATATTCAAAAATGGCTATACATTTTCAACTTTTTACAACATGGAAAAATATGGAAATGCATCTAACAATGTCTTATTTCTTATCATTCCTCTAGATTTCTAGCAGAAAGGCTCACAAGAATCAAAACTGATCCCTTTTAGTTTCTTTCAACATAAGCTTTTTTTTCATCATCAGTGACTTAAATGGTTTTGTATTCCTGAACAATGGGTATAGTGTGAAAGTGTGATTTTTGTTTTTAGAATTGGGATTATCTTTTTCACACATATAATCATCTGTGTTTACATTACTCAATGCCCATTTCATGCTAATTAAGGGTAGTAAGTATTTGTGCAATCACATATGATTATTCTTTCTGCTTTGTCCTACTAAAGAATCACACAAGAGTCTTAGAGTCTGGGTCAGAGGCTCAAATGGAATCAAAGCGATCTGAAAGCCCTTCTCTTTCTAGAGCCATAAGTAAATCAAGCAGACTTACCACTGCAGACTTTAAGTCCATGATTTTTTAAAGAGTTCATTCAAAACACCTTAGACTTTGTGGAAATGTCATAGGGAACTTTATAACTTTGAAAATCCAGTGAATAATTATCATTTCATTAGCATTGTTTAAACCTTGGTCTACTCTATTTTAGCATCTATAATCTAGACTTTCAGTTTTTATTCTAAAAGGAAACATGTAACAGCAGTGGCGTTTTGTACACAGTCCATCAGAGGAATGTATATGGAATGGATTTTACTTTGGTTGTATCTAAATTATATTTGTCTTCAGAGAGACTGAAATTTGAGCATCTAAATACTCTACACTCATTTCACAAAAAAGGTAACTTCTAATGTACTGACAGGCACCCATCTGAAAATGCCTGTTGGAATTTTCTAATCAGTAAGGCCTCGTTTCAAATAGGAAACCGGGCTTAAGAAATAAAATGGACCAAATTGCCAAGACTGTGCTGTCTGCTACTTCTAACAAGTGCATAGCCAGCCACGTCCATTCTGTATACTGGTATTTTAAAAACCCGGTCAAGTGCAACTTCAGTTTCCATCAACCGCTGTTCCTTATTTGATTAAGTTTACTATTATAAGATTCTAATCTCATACCTAAAGTTGTATAATAGCACTTGAAGGTAGACCATGGCATTAGTTTTCTATTGCTGCTATAACAAATTGCCACCAATCTAACAGCTTAAAACAACACAAATTTTTTATCTTATAGTTTTGCAAGTCAGAAGTCCATAGGAGTATTCAGGGACTAAAATCAAGGTGTCCCCAGGGCACGTTCTTTCTGGAAGTTCCAGGGGAAAGCCCATTCCTTGCTTCTTCCAGCTTTAAGAGGCTTCTGGCATTCTGGCATTCTTTGCATCCTAGCCACATGAATCTAGTCTCTGCTTCCTTTGTCACATCATCACCTTCCCCTACATTAATGCTTTCTCCTCTTTCTTATAAAGGCCTTGGTCATTACATTTAGGGCACAACCAAATAATCCAAGACAATCTCCCCATATCAAGACTCTTAATCATATCTGCAAAGTCTCTTTTGGCATATAAAGTAACATACAGACTCTGTAGATTAGGACATGGATATCTTTGAAGGCAATTATTCGGTCTACTACAACTGTGTTAAGTTAAAGATGGCCCTTATTACTCCTATAGCAAATACTAAAATAAAACTAAAGAAAAAATTTATAGCTAAATAGCCAAAAAAAGCTGATAAAATTGAATCATAAGACATATGCAAAATCCAAAAGAAGGCAGAAAAAAGAGGGAAAGCACACAACAGATGAGACACATAGGAGAGACATATCAAGAGGATAGATTTAAGGCTAACCATATCAACAACTGAATTAAATGTAAGTTGTCTAAACATTCCAATTAAAAGATGAAGATTATATAAGAATCTTTGTATAAGACTGTATAAGAAAAAGTAAGATTCAGCTATAAACTGCCTGTAGGAAATTTATTTTAAATGTAATGACACAAATAATTTAAAAGTAAAACAATGAAAAAAATACACCAAGTTGATGCTAATCAAAAGAAAGCTGAAATACTATAGATATCATGTAAAGTAGATTTTAGACCAAAGAATATTACTAGGAATAAAGAAATTCATTTCATAATGATAAGTGGGTTGGGGCACTTAGGTGGCTCAGTCAGTTAAGGATCAGACTCTTCATTTAGTCTCACATCATGATCTTAGTGTCATGAGATGGAGCCCCATGCCAGGCTCCATGCTCAGCTCTCCCTCTTCCTCTGCCCCTCCTCTCTCTCTCTCTCTCTCTGTATCATTAAAAAAAAAAAGAAAACATTCAGTGCAATCACAAAAATTCCAACAGAACTTTTTGTAGAAATTAACAAGCTAATTCTAAAATTCACATGGAAATGCAAAGGGCCTAGAATAAGCAAAGCAACTTTGGAAAGAAACCTATATAATCACTACCTGACTTCAATACTTCTTGTAAAGCTACATATTTAATAGTGGGGTACTAGTCTCAAGAAAGACAAGTAGATCAGTGGAACAGAATAGAGAATCCAGAAATAGGCACATGCATATGGTTTGTTGATTTTCTACATGGGTACTAAAACAATTCATTGGAGGAAAGATAGTATTTTGAAACCATTGGTATTGGAATAATTGTATATACATGTGTGAAAAATGAACTTTGATTCATACTATGAAATATATTTATATAAATTCAAAATAAAGATCTAAATATAAAACCTAAAATCATAAATTTCTTAAAGAAGACATGGAAGAACAACATTTATGAGCTTGAGTTGGGCAAAGATTTCTTGGATTCAACACCAAAAGAACACTCCATAAAAGAAAAAAAATAACGTTGATAAATTGAACTTCATTAAAATTAAGACTTCTGTTTCTTAAAAGACAGTATAGAGAATGAAAAAACAAATTGTATACTGGAATAATATATTTGCAAAATATATGTCTCATAAAGGACTTGTTTCCAGAATATGTAAAGAACTTCAGAAACTCCGTCATATGACCGTAAATAACCTAATAAAAAATGAATGAAAGATTTGAACAGACACTTCACCAATGAAGACATCAGGTGGTCAATAAGTCCACAAGAGGACGCTTAACATCATTAGTCATTAGGGAAATGCAAATTAAAGCCATGGTGAGATACTACTACACACCTTCAATGTCTAGAATTAAAAAGTCTGAGCATAAAGTTGACAAGGATGTGGAGAAATGAATTTTCATACCCAGCTCATTGGAATATAAAATAGTACAACCTCTTCGGGAAACAGTTTGGAAGTTTCTTAAAAAGTTAAGCATTATACTTACTTGTTACCCCAGTGTTTTACTCAGGAGGAATTAAAGGGATTATCTATATAAAAACTTGTACAGAGGTATTGATGGTAGCTTCATTTGTAAGAGCCCAAACCTGTGAAACAACCTGTATGTCTGCCAACAGGTGAGTTGATCAAATTGTGGTATAGCCATACAATGAAATACTACTCAGCAACAAAAATGAACCACAATGTATGCAAGGAATATCCCCTGCCTCCAGGATAGAGATCCTCAAAGTGGCTTCCAGGGGAATTTCAGAATTTCGAAAGGCTCCACTGGGTGCCAGGTGCACACCTCCCAATGAGAGAACTGTTCTGTCCATGCCTGACTGTGATCAGACTTGGCCACTCGACTTTTTCTTGCCACTGAAATGTGAGAGAGTGCACCAATTCTGAGTAGAAGCTTTAACAGACCCAATGTTTTGGAGATTTTTCTTTTCCATCTGCCAGATGCTTCTAGTGGTTAGGACTCGGCGCTCTCTCCCTTTTCCATCTGCCACTAAAGTAGCATTCCTGGGTAAGAATTGCTCCTTGAGCTACACCCTGGAACAAAACATGGGGAGCAAACCAGCAGGTGACACATAGCATAAGCCAAAAAAATAAACTCTAGTACTTTGAGCCTCTGAGATTACAGATATGTTAAGTTTGGGATGTCTCTGAAATATAGAAGTAGAGCAGTCAGACGGTGAGTTGGATTCATGAGTCAGATACTCAGAGAATACCAAGAGGAGATCTGAGCCAGAGATAAAGTTTGGGAGTTGTCAGCATCTAGTTTGCATTTGAAGCATAGGAGTGGATAAGATCATCTAGAGAAACAGGAGAAAGGAAAAAGTGCTGAGGAGCACAAACATTTAAATGACAAGTACAGGAAGACGAGTCTGCAAGGCAGACAGGAATGGCTGAATATTTGGAGGAAAGCCACAAATGAGGTTTCTAGTGCAATCCCACTTTTGCTGTCCTCATTCTGTGTTTCTTCTGCTTCACCTCCTTTTCCTTAGCCTGGAGACTGCTAAGCAAGCATCAGAACCTGCTGGGTGCACCTCACACTCAGCAAGATAAATTTTTCTTTTACATTACTGGATTTTGAGCACCATTTGGACAGGGATCCTGCCTTCCTAATTCACCTCTGTGCTTCCAATGCCCAATGACACTGCCTTGTCCCTAGTGTGCATAGCTGACGGTCAACTCTACCCTACTGGTCACCTGCCTGGCCCTTCACCTTAGTCTTTCCTTTTGATTCCTTTTCCTCCACATGCATGTGCTCAGGCTTTAATCACTAATTATTTTTAAATAAATACTGAATAGACAAAGAGGAAGTGAACATAGATGTAAAGTCTGAAGAAGTACAATATGATGAACATCTATGTGTCAACCCCTCAGGTTAGAAAACAGAACCCTACCATTAACTTTGAAGTCCCTTTGTTTTTCTCCACATTTCCACCACAGTGCCTCATTCTGCAGAGGAAACCACCAGCTTGCATTTTGTGGTTCTCAGCAAACTAGGAATAGAAGAGAACGTCTTCACGTGGATAAAGAACATCTATAAAAACCTGTAGAGAACACCTGATGTTTCTTTGCTTCACTTTTTAATTTTACCGACTTGTTTACAGTCCTTAAAAAAGTTAGAGTTTGCATATATCTTCATAGAAATAAAATCATACGGTAAGGTTTACCCAATTTTTTTTTCTTTGTGCTCAAGATTATGGTTCTTAGATTTGTCCGTTATGGTGCATGTAGCTGAAAAGCATTCATTTCTTTATCTGTATTATATTCTAAACTATACCACAATTGGTTTATCCATTCTGCTTTAACTATATTCTATAAGGTTTGATATGTAGCAATTTCACTATTGTTCAATTCTAAGTATTTTTAAATATCAATTGTGATTTTTTTTACTTGACCCATGACTTACAGAAATTCATGTTTTAGATTTCCAAATACGTGGAGATATTTTACGTGTCTTTTGTTACAGACGTTTGTTTTCTGAGAATATAGACTCTAACGGTGCTGTTCAGTAGTATAATGTGAGCCACCTATGTAATTTAAAATTTTTCAATTGCCACATTAAAAGAGAAAAATAAACAGGTAAAATGTATAACACATTTCACTTAACTCCATATATACAAATTATCATTTAAATATGTAATCATCTTTAAAAATTATAACAAATATTTTAGATTTTGGGGAGGTACTAAATTTTCAAATCTGGTATGCATTTTAAATTTAGGCACATCCTAATTTGAGCCAGTTACACTTTAAGGGCTTAGAAACTACATACGGTTAGTGGCTACCATATTGGACTATACAGGTTAATCAGACAACAGTTGTTTAAAATTTACTTTAAGGCCTAGGATGTCCATTTCATGTGAACTGGAAAATAATTGTGTGTTTTCCTACTAATTTGGCACAGGGTTCTATATATGGACCTTAAATCAGTCTTATCTGCATTGCTAAAATCCTCTATATTCTGAATTATTTGTCTGTTTGACCTTGGGTTGCTGCATTGCACATTACAGGAAGACTTCTCACATTAGGCTGGAGTTGTGCAGTATACATTTCCATGGCCTTATGTGGTGATCCCAGAGACTGACTTACATAATTGAGGGAACTGTGTTGAAATCTAACTGTAGTGTGGATTTTACAGTTTCTCCTTACAGTTCTATGAAGTTTTGCTTTATATATTTGGAGGCAATTTTAACAGGTGCATACAAATTTAGACTACTTATGGTGAATTAACCTGTTGTCACTGTAAGTTCAAAATAATGATTTTTGTCTTTAAGTTTACTTTGTCTAATATTAATATAGTTGCATGCTTCTCTTTCTTTAATATTTCCCTGTTACATCTTTTCCAAAAAAAGAAAAAGGAAATATTTCCATGCCCTTATGTTTTAGAAATGCATCTTATAAAGAACGTACATGTTCTTTATGCTCAGTGTCTTTTTTTACCAAGACTGTTTCTCTATTTTAACTTATGAGTTTAATTTATTTACCATCATTGTGATTGCTACCTTAAGCATTATATTTTTTCCTTTTTTTCTGCACTGTTTCTACCTTTTGGGTTTTTGGGTGGAGGGGTATTGTTGGAGTTTTGTTTATTTTCTTTGTGCTTTTTCCTCTAATGGTATATTCTACTTGTATTTTTTTAGAGGTTACTTTAGAAATTTTACTATGCATACTTAGTGAAGTCTAAGATTAATATCTCACAGTCTCCTTGAATCATGCCAGGACCAAAGAATACTTGAGCTCAAAACTATATTTTATACAGATATTTGTTTACAATTACCTGCATTCAGGGCTGGCTGCATAATTTTCAGGGCCTAATACAAACTGAAAATGTGGACCTCTTTGTTTCCCTGCCTTCACAGTACCTCCTTCAACCCAACATGGTATTTTCTTTTCTTTTTTTCTTTAAAGATTCTTATTTATTTACTTGAGAGAGAGAGCATGAGAGGGGAGAAAGTCAGAGGTAGAAGCAGACTCCCTGCTGAGCAGGGAGCCTGATGTGGGGCTCAATCCCAGGACTCCAGGATCATGACCTGAGCTGAAGGCAGTTGCCTAACCAAACGAGCCACCCAGGTGCCCCTGGTATTTTCTTGATTACTATTGAATGTTGTGCTCCCTTGGGCATGGGGAAATCGTGGAGTGGATACAGGCTTTCACAAACACCCAGTAATTCTTCCCCATGATTCAGAGCAGGGGGAGTACACATGCCCAACCCTCACCCTCCCCATGCAGGTACCTACACCTGAGCCCACACCCAAAGCAGATGCTGGGCAGGGGCTAGAGAACCATCCTAGAAAGGCAGGGAGGTGATAGGAGGTAAGACTATATGTGAACCAAGGCTCTAAGCCAAACCCCTGGTACATGCTCAATTTTCCCATCAGACCTCACATAAAACACATATTTAAAGATAAAATTATTAAGAATTTCTTGTTGGTGACCATAGTGCATTAATTCTGAAGCACAGGATCCCCTTCTGAGCATGCGCCTTGTACAACTCTCTTGATCACATGCTCGATTAGTCTTCCCTGCATTTGTGTTTGCCAGTTTCTTTGCTCACATTTCTTATTGCATGCTTGACCTTCCTTCTAAGGAATGTGAAATGCTCTTATGAATCTTCTGCACTTACCCCTCCTATAAAGCATAGTCTTTAGAAGGTTCTTTAGTAAAGGTCTTTTAGCTGGTAGTAAACACTCTGATTTTGCTTATCCGAGCATATTTTATTTCAGTCTCATTTTGAAAGAAAGTTTTGCTGGGTACCCAACTTTAGTTGGTGGTTATTTTCTCATAAAATTTTGAACATAATATTTTGCTTTCTGACTTCCTTTGTGATGGAGAATAAGCTTTCAATGTGTTTGGGTTCCTTTGAAGATACTGGATTTTTTCTCTCCAGCTTCTTTTAAGATCTCTTTAACTTTGATGTTTTTCATATCCACTATCAGATGCCCAGATGGGAGATTTATTTTTATTTATCTTGCTTGGAATCCATTTGGCTTCCTAGATTTGTGAGTTAGTGTTTTTCATCAATCCGGAATAGTCCCTTCAAATATTGTTTCCTCTTTCTTTTCTCTCCTCTCCTTCTGAAATAGTGCATAGATATATATTAGATCTTTTCCCTCTGTCCTCTGTATATCAACTTCACTTTTATATTTTCCATATTTTTCACTTCCTGCACTTCACTCTGTATAATTTCTTTAAATCTCCCTTTCAGTTTATTGCTTCATTTTTTAGCTGTGAATAATTTGCTACAGGACCACCCACTGTTTTTCATTTTGATTATCATGTTTTTAATTTTTGCAAGTTTGATTTGATTCTTTTTCATATTTCATTAGTTATTTAAATAACTTTTATTTCATTGAACATCCTGGCTTTATATTCTGTATCTTAAAACTCAACACTTTAGAAAGTATGAGTTTAATTATGCTTTCATTTGTGTCTCCTTATTCTCTCTCTTACCGGCTTTTTTTTTTTTCTTTTCTAGTTTTGTGATTTTTTAAAAAATCAGGATCTCATAGGTCTTGACTTTTTATCTGTAGAAAACCTTTGAGTCCCAGGATGAAGATAGGTTGCTCCCTAAAATATTGGTGTTTTTTCCTACCAGAAATCTGGAGATAAAGTTAACCTATTACTACTTTAAGATATATTTTCAACATGAAGCTTTTTGAACCACTCAGGCTGTCTGAATTCACGATAAAAACCTGCATTAGGGTTAGTTTGTGTTTACAGATTCCTGTGAGAAATTTATATTCTTCCCTGTATCTAGCACAATTCAAAACCAGTAATTTTCTTTTGTACCTTGAGAGATGTTATTTGAATTTTACACATACTAGGTGTGAATTTCACACATACACTGCACTTGCAGCTCTTTGAGATGCAGCTTCATGCAGGTGAGTTTCCACTTAGACCTTTTCTCTCCTGAGCCCTTCATGAAATTTAAAGCTCAAGTTCATCAATTTTGGAAGGTACCTTCAAGTTGAGAATTGGTTTCAATGCTCTACCTATTGTTGGGGGTTCTTCCTTTTACTTCATTTTTTTAAAGATTTAGTTTGAAATAATTACAGAAAAGTTACAAAGACAGTATAGAGAGTGTATGTTTCTCTTTGGCCCACTTTTAATAACAATGACACATCTGTAAAAACTAAGAAATTAACATTGGTATAATACAATTAACTAAACTATAGAGCTTATTTAAATTTCAGTAGTTTTCCACTCATATCCTTCTGTTCTTTCACTTGGGTTTTGTTCTGTGCATCCTTCCTACTTTTTCTCCAGCTCACTGATGAATTTTAAGATTTTTTTATAAGTTAAAAAAATGTTTACTAATTTTCAGTAGGAAAGTTGTCAAAGTACCTAGTCCAACACACTTCTGGAAAGAGAAGTCTGGGGAGTTTTAATTTTTTTAAATCAGTTTCCCTCAAATGATATTCATAATCCTGCTTACCAAGTCCAACATGTCTTCTTATGCTTGTGTCCTTAAAATTTTCTAGCCTAGAAATGTCAGCATTATTTTTATTATTTTATTTATAATATGTATTATTATTTATAATAATTTATTTATAATTTATATTTATATTTATTAGTTATATTTATTTATAATATATATTATTTATAAAATATTTATTATTTTCTTTTTATTATTTTATTAGAAAAAGTTTAATAATATTTAAAAGAGTGAGAGTAGAAGAGAAATTAAGAGAGAGATTGAGAGTCCATAATAATATTATAGGTGGGAGAAAAAGTCAAGAGCCTTAACAAGGCTGTTGGTAATGGGAAAGGAAGAGAAGGAATAGTTTGGGGTCCACTCAGGAAGCAAAATACAGAATTTGGTATTGAATGGATGTGGTAGAACAAGGAGAAGAAAGAGAGAAAACTCAGGGATTTCAAACCAAAGATTTGACTCTTAAAGATTTTTAGAAGTCAAAAGGAAAAGCAAGATTGCAGATGATAGTAAACTTGTTTTTTAATGGATCTGGTATTAATGGTTCATTAAGGTGGGGATGTCCAACAGGCGGTTACAATTGAAAGTCACAGTTTTGAGAAAGGAGTCAGAGCTACAAGGAACAGGGTGGTGATAGAAAACAAAGAGATTAGAATTAGGAATAAGCAGTGGAGAAGAATCACCTACATCAAAACTAAGGAGGGACGTGGTGATTATGGAAGAGGGAGAGTCCTATTAACAAGTGTGCTTTTGCCACTACTTGTGATATTCAAAAGCTTAATTTCAGTGCCTCTGTGAAATGCTCTTATGAATCTTCTGCACTTACCCCACCCAGAGGATTACAAACTAAACTTCAAGATCCATTTATGTGGATTAAAATATTAAAATGTTCTTTGTGTTTTCTTTTCAGTTTTCCAATATGTTTTGTACTATACGATATCTCAGACATGAATTTCTACTTAATTTGGTTTGTTCCTATCAGTACTTGAGACAAGTAAAAGAAAAATAAATCTAGCAAGAACCACAAATGTGTTGATTTTATGGCATATCCCAACATATTTTCCTTTTCTTTAGGAAACAAAATATTGTCTAGTGTTAGAATTTAGTCATTAAACTTTGGAACCATAATGTGCAATGTTTTATGATATTTGTGACTCTACATATTTGTTACTATTTCATGCAAAAGTAATAACATAACTTATTAAACAAAAATTAAGGCTGGGAAAATACTTACCTTGTATGTAGTGTTTGTAAATTGCTGTTAACGGTAAAGTAGTAACTAGTGGCAGTATATATATTGCTAAAGAGAAGAAACAGATTAAGTTGTGAAATACTATTCTCTGAGCAAGGAACTGCAATTTAGGAAGAGCGTCAGGGTCTTGACTTATTTGTTGGGTTTATGGTTTTCAGGGAACTAATGCTGATTTCACATCAGAAAAGCATTGAACAGCTGCAGGAAACCCTTAGACAGAAGCTGCTGAATGATGATAACTGGAGAGAGAAGGTAATGATAATGTAGCTTTCATCTGCATGTGTCTATTTTGCTTTTTAAAAATTCTGTCTGTTTGGAGCACCTGGGTGGCTCAGTTCATTAAGTGTTTGCCTTCAGCTCAGGTCATGATCTCCGGGTCCTGGGATCAAGCCCCACATCAGGCTCCCTGCTCAGTGGGGAGTCTCCTTCTCCCTCTCCCTCTGCCTGCTGCTCTCCCTTTGCTTACTCTCTCTCTATCAAATAAATAAATGCAATCTTTAAAAAAAAAATTCTGTTGCCAGAGGGCTATCCCAGATATCTTGGCTTCTATGCACATTTTGATTCCTTCTGGAATTTCCTAGACCAAACATGCTAATAGTGTATGTCTTTTCCAAAATATTAGACAACATAATGGGAAATGAAAAGGTAAGAGCAGAATTTAAAATCTTGTAAAATCAAGATAGCCTTTAGTACTCATGTAAAAGTGTGATTTTTATTTTTAAGTATTTACCTTTTTCCTGTAAAGGGACAGAATCTGCATTTGACTACATCCTTAGAAGCAGGGGAATATTAATTTATTCTCACAATTTCTCTGCTTTTAGGAAGATACTAAAGAGAATGGGAAATGACAAAACTATTCAGTTATGAACTTTTGGCAAAGTAAAATGAATAAATATTTAGCTCACTATTTACAAAGAAAATATATTCTCTCCCCATGCTGAAAAATGCATTAATTTCTGTCTTTGGATTTTCCTAAATTTTTCAAAGTTTCAATGATAAATATGTAATACTTGTATAATTTTAAAGGATACAAATAATATTCTAAAAATTATTGGTCCCTAACTTCTCAGGCCTTGTACAGGTCTAGTCATTAAGGCTACAGCCATCATCTCCCTGTCATAAACTTCTGGTACTCCTTGATGATCCCAGGATCTTATCCTGAAGAATGCCCTGAAGCCTTTCCAACTCTTTCTCTTGCCCAGCTGATGCCTGCCCTAGCACTAGTCTTCATCCTTGGTTTTCTGATAACATTGTAAATTTGCATCTAGAGGTAGAGCTGGCTACTGAAATTCAGATTGCTTGACTAAAGCAATCAGATTGCTTGACTAAAGTCCTGACAACCTGTTTGCTTATGATCAGATTCTTCTCTATGATGACTAGACCCCATAACTTGTAACCTCAAGCAACATGAGTGGCCACATCAAGCTAATATCTCTACCTGGACTCTTCCACCCTACCCACCAAATTGAAACACTTTAGATATTGCTGCTGGCTCAGGTCAGTTCTAAATTTTTCACTTTCATTTCCATTCTTTACTCATTTGACCATACTCAGGCATTATTGGTCTTCTATAAATCAATCCCACTTTCCTTGTCCCTCAGGGATAGCACACTCAGGCTAATAGAGAAATGAACACTATAATAACAATTCCATAGAGGCAACAATAAAAAGTTGAGAGTACAGACTAAAATTGCTCTAAATGGCTCATTCTTATTTTATTTTGAAGTATGGATTTTTTCTTTTCCTTCTTCTCTAAAGCCCACATTTCTTTAATTCTTTCTCATTTTTATTAGCTTTGGGGTACTCAATTGACTAGCCTATTCTTATTTACTTCCTCCATCCTTACCAATCCATGTTTGAATATACAAAAAAGATGACTAACCTAACCAGCAATCCAAAAAAGTGCAAATTAAAACAATGAGATTTTTTTTTAAATCCATTCAGTTAACAGAGTAGTTTTGGCATTGTGGTAAGGTCTTGTGAGATAATCTTTCATACTCAGTCTTTAAAGGGCTGGAAGTTACAGCAACACTTTGGAGAGCAATTTGGAAGTATGTATGAAGAGATGTTGTAAATACCTCATTTTTGATGCAAAAATTTCAACGATGGAATTAATGCGAATAGAGATTCACAGATTCTTCCCTTCCTTCAAATACCTGAGCTTCTCTTAGACTGGTATTATCTTATCTTCATGGTCACACCTCATGAAGGACTGTGAAATACAATCTACTAGAGAAGGCTTTGCATTTACAATCTTCCCTATTACTGCTGCTTACTGTACCCTGTCTGTGAGGTGCTAACATAGCAAGTGGACCAAGTTAATGTAGCATTTAATCATATAGAAGAAGCATTATAGTCTTGCTTCATGCTATTAATCTGATGATGAAAATAAACCTGTGTAAAATTTTCTAAGTTCTTGCTAAGACCGTGGTATCATTCTAATAAATTAATTATATCATAGATGTATTTTGGCATGTATAATTTTCTGTGATATAAATGGGCATTTCATTTTGTTGAGAGGATATAACTTCTTGTTAATAAATCTTATCATTTAGCTTAGCAGTAAATCAAGATCCAGACCAGTAAAGCCAAGGAATGATAATTATGTCTTGGCTGTGCTCATTATTGAGACTATGAATAAAAAGTTCCCTTAAAGTCCTCTCATGAGAAAGGAAAATCACTAATATGACATTGTTATCTCTTTCTTGGGTCACTGTGCCTTTATGTAGGAGTGAAATATTCCCTTTACAAATATATAATACACATATTAGAATAAACTTCATAGCTTAAATGCTTTTAACATTCAAAAAAAGTAGATAGCAATTTGTGCCTGTACTTAATTATTTTAGAGTATGTAAAAAGCACATAATAGAATCAATAGTTGCTATGCAACAAGGATGGCACATTTTAAAATAAACTGCATATTTACTAATTGCCATAGATTTATATTTATTTCAAGTATTCCTTTGATGTGGAAAAAAATGAATTAATGTGCATACTGAACATTTAAAATTGGTCCCAAATACACAGTGTTGTTACTTTTTCGTTAAAATTTTTATAATTAAAAAAATTTCCTATAGCCAGACTGATGACATTAAGTGGTAGTCATGTGTTGACTATTATTTTGTAGAGTAATAAACAAATTCTAACCAAATATTTTGTTAGATTATTATTAAGATATCATCCCATTTAGGAACATTTTAGAATTGTACTACTATTCACCTCATTTTAAATAGCACATTTAGCTTTTAAAAACCAATAGTTCAAACAAACAGAACCTTACTTCCTGCCTAAGGAATTGGATTAATAGTGAAAATGGGGGAGGGGGTAGAGTTTACCTCAAAAAGTCAAATCCAGAACCAAAGAGAAGCAAACAGAAAATCTCAAATTCTTCTTCAAAATAGAAGAGCCAAATGGCTGAATAATTCCTAATGTGTTTAAGTGTACTATTAATGGAATTTAAAAGGATAACTTGTAAAATAACAGAATTTGACAGGGATGAACCTGTCATAAAATAATCAATTTTCACTTATGCATAATTGAATGGCTAAAAAGAATAATGAGAGCACCTTTTAATTTATAAAATTATGATGTAATTTTCAAAATTGAACTAATAAAATCACAGAATTATAGATCTAGAATAGCCTGCAGATATCATCTGATTTAAACCCTTAATCAAGATAATAAGAATAGTCTCCATTATTAGAGTGTTTATTATATGCCAGGCTTTGTGCTTAATGCTTTCCATAAATGTAATTTTAACCATTATAAAATTATTATTCCCATTTGCACATGGGAAAAAATAAGGTTCAGAGGAGTTAGGTAAGTTGCCAAGGTTATTTAGCCAGGAAATAACAACTGATACAAACCTAGAAAAAAAAAAATAAGAACTAACTCAAAATCCAAAACTTACTCATTTGGCCTAGATGGACTAATAGGAGCCAAATTTACCCTCCATCTTTACTAACTAAACCACTGGAGAAAAGATCAAAAACAATGGTTTCAAGATACTCAATATCAGACTACAAAGGACAATTATTCTTACAGATAGGAACAAATGAGGCGAGCTCCGTGATTGCCCAAACTTAGTTCCTTGAAATAAATTTAAGGCCACAGTGCAGGAAGTGTGAATCTGGGAGGTCTGTCAGGTTCTTTGAGTTAAGGAAACCAGAGAGATCAAGATAGCTACAATTCACAGGATGGTGTTCTCTGGGGAGAGCTATCTGCACACAAGAATACTGGAGAGCTACAAAGAGTCCCCATTAAGTATAAGTATGGTCAGTGCATATGTGTGGGGAAACTCCCAAAG
Source organism: Enhydra lutris kenyoni (assembly GCF_002288905.1). Taxonomy (NCBI): domain Eukaryota; kingdom Metazoa; phylum Chordata; class Mammalia; order Carnivora; family Mustelidae; genus Enhydra; species Enhydra lutris. The sequence goes on along the minus strand of NW_019154086.1, from coordinate 32,483,628 downwards.
GCAGAGAAAGACCTATCTGAAAAGGCTAGAGAGGAGTACCAAATGCTCACACAAGGCCAGACTGGAAGACCTATAATTCACAGTGCACTGGGTAAACTTGTCAGAAGGGTCTTGCATCAGTAGTAGGAAAAAATTAGCCCTAGACTAAATGCTGAGCTGATTTTGCCTAATAAATGTTAAAAGGGAAATCTATAAAAATCAAGCTGATTCAAATGCATCCCAGAACAGAGTTCAATAATACTTATAGGAATACAAAAATATCCAGCATCTAACAAGGTAAAATTTACAATGCCTCGCATTCAATAAAACATTGCCATCCAAAAGGAAAGGGAAAACATGGCTCATAATGAGAGAAAAATCAATGAATAAAAACTGATTCAGAAAGGCACAGATACTAGAATTAGCAGATAAGGACATTAAAACAGTTGCAATAACCATATTCCATTTGCCCAAAACCTAGAGGAAAAAGTGACCTTGTTAAGTAGAGATATAAAAGACATTAAAAAGATATAAAGTGAACTCCTAGAGATGAAAAGTACAATATCTAAGATAAAAAGTACACTGGATGGGATTAATGACAGATTCAACATTCCAAAAGAAAAGTCTGGTGAACTTGAAGACACACAATTGAAACAATCCAAATGAAACAAAAATAGAAGACTTAAACAAGAACACCAGTGAGCTATGAGACAAATGCAAGTGGACTAATATATGCATAATTGGAATTCCCAAAGGACAGGAGAGAGAAGAAAGGACAGAAAAAATATTTGAAGAAATAGTAGCAGAATAAAATTAAGAGTTAATGAAAACTATAAAGCACACATTCAAGAAGCTCAGCAAAACCTCAAACACAGCAAGGAATATTCTAATCTAATTGATCAAAAATAGTGATAGAAAGAAAATCTTAAAAGCAACCAAAAAAATAATAGACATTATATAGAGAGGAACAAAGATAAGGATGACAGCAGATTTTTCATCAAAGACAGGATAGGGCCTAAGGATAAATATTTTTTTATTAAATCATGGCTTAGGTCATGATTTCAGGGTTGTGGGATTAAATCCCACATTGGGCTCCATGCTGAGTGTGGAGCCTGTTTAAGATTCTCTTTCTCTCCCTCTGCCCCTCCCTACCTCTCTTTCTCTCTGGGTGGGGGGGGGGGGAGACAATATAAGCAAGAAGTAGGTGGGACTAAAAGTACTAAAAGAATGAGAGGACTGGGAGTGTGAGCTGCCAATCTAGAAATCCATACAAAGTGAAAATATCTTTCAAATATAAGGGTGAAAGAATTTCAGAGATGAAAAAGCTAGGCAAATATATCACCAGCACATCCACATTGTGAGAAATGTTAAAAGTCCTTTAGTCAGAAGAAAAATTATACCACATAAAAATATGGATCTATACAAAGGAATGTAGGACATTAGAAATGGTAAAAATGTGGATAAACAGATAATAAACATATTATTTAATTATTTGGATTTCTTTAAAGTATAGTTAACTATTGAAACAAAAATATTAACAACTAATATGAGATTTATAACATGTAGAAGCAAAATACATTACAAAGATAACACAGTGTCTAAGGGAAAAATGGAAGTACACTATGGTGAGATTCCTATACATGAAGTGATCTAACACAGACTGCATTAAGATGTAGTCTATAAATTCTAAAGCAACCACAAAAATAGAAAAAGAATCATAGCTATCAAACCAGCAAAGGAAATAAAATTGAATTAAAAAAAATTCAGAAGAAGACAAAAAGAGGAAGAGCAAAAAGATGAGATGGGCCAAATAGAAAACATATAGTAAGATAGATTTAAAGCTAATCATATCAATAAATTAAATGTAAATCATCTAAACCAGGGGTCAGCATACTTTTTCTGTAGAGGACTTCAGAGTAAATATTTTTTCTTTGTGGGGACATTGAGTCTCTGTTGCAACCACTCAACTCTGCCCATTGTGGTTTAAAGACAGCCATAGACAATAAGCAAATGAATGGGCGTGGCTGCATTTTGTCTATGGGCCACAGTTTGTCAAGCCCTGGCCTAAATATCCCCATTAAATGACAGAGATTGTCATGTTGGATAAAAATGCAAGATTCTACTATATGTTCCCTACCAAAAAAAAAAAAAAAAAAAAAAAAAAAAAAAAATACACTTTAAAATAGATATTTTAACAAATAGATTAAAAATAAAGGATGTGTAATACCAAGTATATGTTAACACAAACAAAAGAAAGAGGAACTAGTTACTATTAGAAAAGTAAATTTTGGGGTGCCTTGGTGGCTCAGTTGGTTGGGCGGCTGACTCTTGATTTCTGCTCAGGTCATGATCTCAGGGTCCTGGGATCAAGCCACCTGTCAGGCTCTGCTCAGCACAGTCTGCTGGAGGATTCTCAGTCTCTCTTTCCCTCTGACCCTCCCCCTAGCATGCTCTCTCTCTCTCTCTCTCTCTCAAATAAATGAATAAATACTTTTTAAAAAAGAAAAGTAAATTTCAAAGCAAAGATAAGAGAATATTTAGAATATTAGCAAGGATAATGAACATAATTTCATAATGTTTAAGGGATTAGTCCACCAAGAGGACATAATAACCCTAAATGTTTATTCAGCTAATAACAGGGTTTTAAAATTAAGAAAAATTGTTAGAACGGCAAGGAGAAATAGACAAATCTATAATTAGAGTAAAAGATGTCAGTAATAGGCCTTTTTCAAAAATAACTGATAGAAAAATACCTGGAAAATTAGTAGAGACATATTCTATGGAAAATAATATAATGGTTTTTTAAAACAACTTATTTTTAAGAAATGCATTGACCAACACTATTAACTAACATGACCTAATTGATATTTATAAAATTCTCCATTTAACAGCAGAATAAACATTCTTCTCAAATACACATGGGACATTTACTAAAATAGATCATATTCTGGAGCATAAATAACTCTCAACAAATTTAAAAGTATTCAAGACATACAAAATATTTTTTCTGACCACAGTGAAATTGAAACAATTTATTAACAAAAGTTTATCTGGAAAGATCCCCAAATATTTTGAAACTAGATAAATACCTAGTCTATGCCCTTAATGACTATGCTATGTAGATGTGTGGAGAGTCAGGCTACATGGAAAAATGAAATATGCTGAGCCATGGGATCTACCAGAAACATCTAAGTGTGCACACCCCCTCCATCTCATAGTACCTCTGTGATCTTGGTGAAGGTACTTAACCTCTCTGAACCTATTTCATAATCCAGTGTGAATAATAATTATTATATATTATTATTATTATTATTATTATTATTATTATTATATGTTGTAAGAATTAAATGGATTAACATATAAAATGTGTTCTGTACCATGCCACCCCAGCCTGTATTGGTAGCAAGTGAATATTCTCTCCTTTCATCCTGAGTTTACACAGTTCTTGTCAGGACTTCAATATGTATTCTGATTCCTTAGCATTATTTTTTTTACTGCAAAGTCTGTGTATTTGAATAATCATCTACTTTTGCAATATATTTATTCAGCAGTTAATTCATAAATAACCTGAAGAATTAGTATTCAACCAGCATTTTTTTTTAACTTTTGGAAAACAGTAAAATAATTTCTTTTTAGGAGATATATTTTTTAATATTATATACATATATCAAATATAAACAAATGACCTAATTACTACTTCCTGAAATTCCCTTGCTTATAGGGATTGTCAGTAATGAGTGATTATGTTACAACATGGTGTTTGGCTCCATAGACAGAAAATTATCACAGAATCATTCACAAATACCTAACTTGGAAAATAATGAAAAGACAGAATTTTGCACATCAGTATTAGACACAGGTGTTATAAATACTAATTATCATTTCAACACAAATACAAAGGGAATTAAAAACAACATACTCAGAGTGCTCTAGAGTCATCAGGAAGTCTTCACCAAGGAGGGGTTTGAGGTAATGGGAGATATGGGTAAATAAAAAGCAAAAATAAATAAATAAAAACCAAAAACATGAAATGTGTACAGAGATAACAATTTCTTTTGCTTTGTTTAACTCCTAAGACCATATATTATTCATGCTTTGGTTTTAGAAATCAGAATTTCCCCATGATTATTAAAATTGCCATCAGTTACTATATAAAGTGGTTTATATTTTATATAAGCACCATCACCACATTCATTTACTTTGCAAAGACATAAGTTCTCCCACCTAAGTTTTTTTTTAATCTAAGGTATTTTTTTTCAAGGTTTTATTTATTTCTTTGAGAGAGCAAGCCAGTGAGAGAGAGAGAGCAGGAGCAGGGGGAGGGGCAGAGGGAGAGGGTGAAGCAGACCCCCTGCTGAGCAGGGAGCCCAGCTCCATACCAGGACCGCAGGACCATGACCTGAGCTGAAGGCAGACTCTTTATCAACTGAGCCACCCAGGTGCCTCCATCTAAGATATTTTGAAGAGCTTATATCAACATATAAGAAATATAAACACAATAATTTGGCATGAATTCATCTCAATGACAATACACTGGCTTAAAAAAATCATTATGGGGGCACCTGGGTGGCTCAGTGGGTTAAGCTTCTGCCTCCGGCTCAGGTCATGGTCCCAGGGTCCCGGGATAAGCCCAGCATCAGGCTCTCTGCTCAGCAGGGAGCCTGGCTTCCCCGTCTCTTTCTGCCTACTTGTGCTCTCTGTCAAATAAATAAACTCTAAAAAAAAAAAAAAAAGAAGATTTCTAAAAAATATTTAAAAAACATCATTATGTTTGTTTGCTCATCATTTTGTTCAAACTGTTCACATTATGAAGGAACCAGTAGTATCATCTTTCTATGCTACAGTGTCAACACATTCAGATGGCCCTTCGCATGCATTGCAACTTCCTTAAATGTTTAGAAATCCCACCTGAAACTCGTTACTTTGCTTCTCTTTCTCTGGTTGTCCAAATTAAAAATCAACTCAGTAATAGTAAATCACTCCTCTCTTTTCTATCTACATGCTTTTTATTTCCCACCTTCCTTCTATTCCTTTTATTCCTAATTTTTTTTAAAAGATTTTATTTACCTATTTATCAGAGAGAGAGAGAAAGAGCACGTTTGCTCCCAAGTAGGGGGAATAGCTGGCAGAAGGAGAAGCAGACTCCCTGCTGAGCAAGGAGCCCCACACAGGACTAGATCCAAGGGCCCTGGGATCATGACCTGAGTCAAAGGCAAACAATCAACTGAGCCACCCAGGCTTCCACTTCCTCCTATTTCTTCTTTTTTTCCCCCTCTCTCTTTACCTACAGTAGTTGCTTCCAAGGTTAGGGGCAAGAAGGACTTGCTACCTGACTTGCTACTTGACTCGTTCAGTCTATCAGCTACTTCCTTTTCTTCCCTTGAATACTTTCAGGTTTCATCTTCTTCTAGGGATTCTGATTTCCTACACGGCCTCCTCCCCATAATAAACTAAAAAAAAAAAAAAAATTTAAGGGGTCCTTCTAAAGTCTTTCCATCATCTAATTTATAGTTTGTCCTATCCCGTCTAGTCTGCATATATTCTTATTCTCTTAATTCAAGCAATCGGTCCATATTCTGAAAGATGTCTTTTTGTCCTAAAACAACTATTTGGCTCTACCAATTAGCCACACAAGGAATTTTTTTTGGAACATTTGATATTTTAGTACCTCAGCACACATTTTTCTTGAGCTTCTCAAAAAATGTTTTATTTAGTTGTGTTTTTTAATAGTGTCAAGGTATCTTGTGGGCTATTAACTGTTAAAGTTATACCTTGCAAGTTTTTTAAATGTTTTGCATTTGATATCCTCCTTTCATATGTTTTATCCATTCCAGTGTGGTTGGAGCACTGTGTCGGAATCAAATGCGGAAAGTGCAAGTCAGGTGGGAGAAGTCCAGGGCTGCCGTAGACAGTGTGCTTGCCTTGTGCCCAACACAGTCATGCCGGCCAAGAGAGAAAAGGGAGCTGGTGCTCTGCCCACCAGGTGCCGTGCTCAGCATGAGGCTATGTTCGTCTAAGGAAGGGACGCTTTGTCAGTTCACACAAAGGTGTCAAATGGGCTGGTGGTGACCCAAGAGCAGATCATGTATAGGAACTTTTATTTTATACTAACACCCTGAGAAACCACTAAGAGGGAGTAATATAATCCAATTTGCATTTTGTAAAGAACACCCTGCTGGGTGGATCATGAATTGGAGAGAAGAAGGAAAGGAAGTAAGGAGACCAGTAGAGAGTTGATGGTGGCCAGAACTAGTGTGTTAGGAATGGAAATGAAAAGAAATGAATGGATTCAAGGCATCTTTTGGAGACAAAGTGAATAGAACTTGGTGTTGGATTAAGGGTAAAGGATAAAAATGATGCCCCAGTTGCTGACCTGAGTAACTAGATGGAATGTGGTTACTGTGTCTTGACTGGGGAAGGAACAAGTGGGGAGGGATTGTATCTAGTTTTCTGGTTCAAACCGTTTATTTGAGACACCTGTGTTATATCTCAATGGCTAGCAGGGGCCGGGTAGATATAAGTACCTGGAATTTAGAAGAACATCTGTTTTTTGTTTTTTGTTTTTTCCTGAGTGCCCCTGAGGCTTCCCTTGCCTTTAGGAGTCTAAGAAAAACACATTTGAGCAATGCTATCATGTTCCTAAAGGATCCTTAGCATCCTTTTCCTCAAACAATCCAGAAACTTATTTTGAAAGAGCCAAAATAACTCCTTGCATTGAGTACAAACATAATTGTTTTGCCTTGGAGGAAATGCTTAGTCCTATAACGGTACAATAAATGTGACTGACCCCACATTGGGGCTAGTCTTTTATCTGTATTTTATTTAATTTGAAGGACTTTATGTAAACTTTCTTAGCAAATCTTCTGTTTCCTGGTACCCTGGCTTCAGTGTTTCCCTGAGAAATTCACGTTGACCTCTTTTTTCCTCTCGTAGTGGTGTGAATCACTGTAAGTCAAGTTTGACAATTATTCTCGCCAGTTATCTGGCATTTACTCCCTCTAGGAATTTATAATCATGGTGCAATGTAAATCTAGAATCAGCCTGTCACTGAGGTGCTCTAATCTCACTAGATGAACGACGAGGCCTGAATGACTCCAGTACTCAGAGATTTGTTCTCTCTTGCTAGGCAGAGCCAAAAGCAATGGTTAAAAACCACAGGGAGAGAGATGTTGGCTCAGCTAAAGGAAAAACTGCCTAACACTTAACACTGTCTGAAGATGGAAATGCTTGCTGGGAAGGAGTGAGTTATGGTTTCTAAGTGGTGTTGAGGCATAGGGCAGACAATCATTTGATGCAGTCAGTCTATCTGTAGGAGAGACTGAAGAGTCAGAGCACAGAAGTCATCTCCACTGACTATTGAATCCCTGCTCATGCTAGAGCTTTATACAGTTATTTTGTCCTGTTTATCCTCATAACAACTCCCAAGAGAACGAGTTGTAACTCTACCAGGAGAGGTTGCAGTCACAATTTAAGATTATATGGTTAGAATGTGGCAGAGCCAGGGTTTAGAGCCAGGATTTAAACTCAACTTCGTTTGAATTCAAAGCCCTTGCTTTTCTTTCCACAATTCACAGAAGCTTGAGAAATAGAACCAGGGGATTTCTAATGTCCCTTCCAGTGCTGCGGTTCTGTATAAGTACAACATGAATACAAGGCATCCCCAACTTGACTGTGTTTTCCTTAATCATCCTTCTGGCCTCTATCATGTTAAAATGATAATTTGTGACTCTCAAACTTTCTGGGATCACCATCAAGAGAAGAGCATTCAAAAATCATTTGTACTTTGTATCCCCTCTGAGCTTTCAGTGGAATGTAGTCTAAATCCTCCAAATCTTTATTTTTTTTTTCTTATAGGGTTTCTGGGAGGGACTGAGTTTATAATACAAATATACAGAAGACTAAGCTTTTAATATTTCTGAAAACTGTCATAATATATGGTCCTAACTTCTCTACTCATTTTACAGGTCTTAGAAGATCTTGAAATATTTGACCTAAAATCAATTTTTCTGGTCTAAGTTCTGAGTCAGATTATTTTTAAATATTAGAATTTAAAAATTAGATTCATTAAAAAATTAATATTAGAATTAATTATTTTAAATTAGAGTCTGAAAATAAGCTTGATTTACTCATCTTAAGGTCAAATGCCTTTGTATGTGTGTTAAATGCTGTTTTCTAGATTGAAGCTGAGCTGGCCAAGGAAAGAGCCCGACACTTAGTTGAATTTGAGGAGCAAGCTCTGCTTTTTAAGGAAGAAGCTAAACTGGAACTTGATATTGAAAAGGAAAAACACCAAGAAATAATCCAAAAGTATAAGAAAGAACACGAGGAACTACAAACAAAGGTCTGTGATCATGATGTTCATTGTTATTTAATGGGTTTGAAACTATAGATGTTGGTTATTTCCTTCTAAGAACATTCTACAGTATTTTTAACTCAAGAAGCATTCCTGAGGTTCATTATGCCTTGGTTTTAACTACATAGGTGGAATGGTTTGGATAGTCTACAGAAGGAATAGCTGAGATAAATCCTATAAGCATATAATACAGCTACTAATGGAATTTTTTCTACAAAACTTTTTAAAAAAGATTTTATTTATTTGAGAGAGAGAGAGAGAGAGATCACAAATGGGGATGAGGGGAGGAGAAGCAGACTCCCCACTGAGCAGGGAGCACAGTGCACTAAGGGCTGGATCGTAGGACCCTGGGATCATGACCTAAGCCAGAAGTCTGATGCTTAACCTACGGAGACACCTAAGTGCCCCCAAATAAACCTACTTTTAAAACAACATAAATTAGGGACATTAGGGTGGCTTAGTCAGTTAAGCATCTGACTTTGGCTCAGGTCATGATTTTAGGGTCCTGAGATCCAATCCCAGGTTTGGCTCAGCTCTCAGTGGAGAGTCTGCTTCTCCCTCACCGTCTGATCTCCCCCCACTCTATGCTCCCTCTCTCTTTCAAATAAATAAAATCTTTAAAATAAATAAATAAAAATAAAAGAGCATAAATTACATAAATAATAATTAGCATGGTTAGATATACCAATACCTCAAATATCCAACATCAAATGATAATGATAATGATAATTAACATTTTATTTACAACTAAAGCTAACAACTAAAGCCTATCTCTTTCAATTGCGAATATTTCCAATTCTAGATATTTTTGAATGATGGGAAATATTTTAAGAACATAATCCTCCTTCATAATTTCTGAAACGGTATGTCCTAAACATAATTTTTTTAAAGATTTCATTTTTAAGTAATTTCTACACGCAACATGGGGCACGAGCTCACAACCCCAAGATCAAGTCCCATGCTCTGCCAACTGAACCATCCAGAAGCCCCCTAACCATAATTTAAGGATTTGTTTAGGTTGCCATGTTATTATAAGACCTCAGTGTCATATATATATGCATGTTTTTGTGTATATGCATATGTTTGTGTGTATGTATATGTGTGTGTATTAACCAAGACCCAGTGGGTAAACTCACTAACAGTCTGGGTAAATTAAGTATCAAATGAGGGTTAATGGCCTCTACAGGTGTACAAGAGATATAGTACAGCCTTGCCTTCTCTCTTTTTTTTTTCTCTCTCTTTTTTAAAGATTCTATTTATGTATTTGACAGAGAGGAGAGAGCACAAGCAGGGGGAGCAGCAGAGGGAGAGGGAGAAGCAGGCTCTCCACTGAGCAGGGAGCCCAACACAGGGCTCAATCCCAGGACTCTGGGATCATGATCTGAGCTGAAGGCAGACACCCAGGCACCACTGATTCAGCCTTTTCAATAGCACTGTGAATGATAAGCAGGGCCAGCTACGTGAGTATATGACAAGTATAGTATCACAGGGCCCCACACTCAAATAAATGGCCTCATGCCACTTGGGTTTAATCCTCTGTAAATGTTGTCTTGAAATTCTTAATAATTTTATCTTTGAATTTGTGTTTTGTAAATAATGTTCCATTGGGACAATGGTGCATTAGCTGGGAGCTTGAAGTCTCAGCTCACCCAAATTTCTACCTCTTCTAGACTAGTTTTCTCCAAGAAGAGGCCTCTTAAGGCAGGGGTTGCCAAGGGTTATGGTTTTCCAAAAGAAGTCATAAGCCCAGATTTTGTAAGTAAATTCTCTTGATTTTTAAAAGCTGACTCCCTTTTTGAAGAGATCAAAACACATTTGTGGCTCTGTGAGTCTTCTCTCCTGAGGATAACCTGATCTAGTTCAGTGTCAACTCTCCTCTTAATGATGGAAACTACTGCTCAGACCTAGCAATGATCCTCTTCCTTCCTGGATAAATTGAATATAATGGAATATTAATTTAATTTTTAAGTTAGTCTGAATAGATTTCTTACAGAAGTTTCTCTTAATGTAAATTTAACATTTGAAACAGATTTTGGATACATAATGCTTAAGTAATAGTTCACAAAATCCTTGAAACTTTGTTCTCTGAATGTTTTCCAGATTCTTCATGGATTGGTTTCTGGTTGTACTAATATTTATAATATGATGATATCCATAGCATAAATAATAAGGATATATTTCATCAGAAGCAGCTTTGCTCTTCCTGGTTTGTTTTCTGTTCTTTGTTTTGTTTTTTAAGGAGAAAGAAAACAAGCAGCCTTTTCCCTTCTAAAGCTCCCATGACTCTCAGGAAAAGCTGTTCATCTTCTCTCATCTCTTTATCTAGAGGTACCACCTACAGAGACAGTATATTTTCAAACTGTTCTGGTAGTCTCTAGAATTGCCCAGTCTAATATGTTAGCCATGAGTGGCAACTATAATTTCAATTAATTAAAATTAAACAAAATTTAAAATTTGGTTCCTCAGTCACATTAGCCACATTTTAAATGCTCACCAGTTAGTACTGGCAAACCAAAGCCTATTGAGTGTCTCTCTTCCCAGCTCAGCAATTGGTGATGTCACCCTGGAATTGGCCGTGGTGAGAATATTTATACCGTGGAGACTAGATACAAATCTGGCTTTTGTGTGTATGTGAATCAGTTGTTAAAAATATATTTACACAGTACTGTCATTAGGCACCTTTGGCTAGTGGCTACCATATTGGACATCACAGAATATCTCTATCATCACAGAAAGTTCTACTGGGCAATGCTGCTCTAGAAGGTGTAGTGTCTGGGGTTCCTCCAGTCATTTTTTTATAAGAAAAAAATATATCAAATGAAAACTTTATTGCTATGGTATGAGTAGAATTTAACTGTGGTGCCCACTACATGCATCCCCAAACATCAGGCATTTCTAGGTCCCAAAGCCACCCCATACTGAATCCAGACCTGGATCAAGACTTGAGCTGTACTTGGTAGCTCAATCCAGACACAGATTTATATATTTCCAAGGATGCCCAAGTGATTAATATGCAATTCCATTTAAAGTGATAAAAATACATTTTAGTCTTAACTTTTAAAAAAGAAAATCTTGGAGGCTTACATAATGTCATAGGATTTATTTTCATTTGATCAGACAAGTACACTGATTATTTAGAATAAACCTCTTAGAACCTTAAGAACTCTGTGGTTACATAGAGATATTGCCTACAACCTAATAGACGATATTATCTTACAGATATCAGACTTAATCACAGGTGCTACCAGAGAGCTAAGGCTGGAAGTGGCCACCCTTGAAGAAAAACTCCGTGAATCTTGTATCCGCTACACTGAAGATTCTGAGTCAAAGGAGAAGGAAATCAAAAACCTGAAAAATGTGGTTGCAGAATTTGAATCCCGCTTGAAGAAGGAAATTGCTAGTAATGATTCTGTTTCGGAGGACTTGAGGAAGGAAATGCAGCAGAAGTCAGATGAGCTAGAAAGAGTAATGCTGGCACAAACACAACTGATACAGCAGTTTAACGAGTCCCAGGAACAGGTAGGGAGCAGAGGACGGTGGCATCGCCATTAATGAAAGAGCACACATTCTTTCCCAAAACTAGACAAGCAGACAGAAACATGAAAGGCAGCTTGGTGTCACTCAAAGAGTTGGGGACTATGAGTCAGGGACTTGGAATTACATCCTGGTTGTGTTCTTATCTAGGCAGTCACTTAACCTCTCTGCACCTCATTTCCTTTTCTGTAAAATGAATTCACTGGACTACATAATCTCTATGGTTTCCTGGCACCCAGTTCTACTCTGTTGTAAATGACCATTTGAAACTTCGGAGACTAGAAATCTTTGTGTATGTATGTCTTATTTGTTTGGACATTAAATCTTTGCTAAAGAAACTTTTAGAGCACCTGCTGCTTAAGTTCAGAAAATAATTTGGACAATATATTTTATTTTGTTTTTTAAGATATTTATTTATTAATTTGGGGGAGAGAGAGAGCGTGAGAGGGGGTGGGGGGAAGGGAGGGGCAGAGGGACAGGCAGACTCCCTGCTGAGCAGAGAGCCCAGATGTGGGGCTCTATCCCAGGACCCTGATATCATGACCTGAGCCAAAGACAGACACATAACTGACTGAGCCACCTGGGAACCCTGGGACAATATATTTTAAAAGTAATTTCTCTTTGGGCTTTATCTTTCTGTCAACCTAAACTATAAGGTAATTTACATGTGTTGGTCTTCTTTCTTATGTATGCACGATTATTTCAGCAATATTTTTATTTAAACTAGAATAGACTTATTTTAATTTGAGTTTTTTTCCTAAAAAAGTCTTATTTCAGAACTTCTAAGCAGTTTAGGTCACACAGCATGAAGGAGCCAAGATTCATATTTGAATTTCCATGATACAATGTTTCTTATTTCAGGAAACCTGAATTCTAGTGATTCTGCTTCTAAATTTCAAAGTGACCCTCAGGCTTAGCACTCAGCATCTCCAGGTTTCATTTCGTTTCGTTTCGTTTCGTTTCATTTCGTTTCATTTCGTTTCATTTCATTTCCTTCCTTCCTCCCTCCCTCCCTCCCTCCCTCCCTCCCTCCCTCCCTTCCTTCCTTCCTCCTTTCCTTCCTTCTTTCATTTTAAAATAACACTAAGCACACTACTTACCTCTCCAGATGTTTAGGGGGTCATCTGAGAGTCTTATGCTGACACACAACAGCACAGCCTCCCTGATAAAAGGAGCCTTCACAGGCAGGCAGGAGGGGGAGGGGAGAGCACACATGGACTCAGTTCCACTGAAGAAACCCTAAGGAGAGAGGCGATGTGGGTTTGCTTCAAGTGAGACAGTAGTGAAGCTCTAGAGAAGGAACGGCAGGTTAAGGGAAAGAAAGGTCAAGGCAATTAGACCAGCAGGTTTTCTAACTCTTAAATCACCAAAGAAATGTCAATATGGAAAGTAAGGAGTAGCCTATAAACCAGGACAAGCAGAAGAAATAGAAGGGTTGAATCCAGTAAGTATATACTGAGGCTCTGTGTAGGCACCAGGCACTGTGCTAGGCCCTATCTCTGCAATTATGAACAAGACTGACAACTGCCATTTCATGCTTTTGAAGAAAAATTTAAAGACAATCTTATATGAGTAATTAAATTGACATCCAGGGGCACCTAGGTGGCTCAGTTGGTTAAGCATCTGACTCTTGATTTTGACTCAGGTCATGATCTCAGGGTCATGAGATCGAGCCCCACATCAGGCCCTGCACTGATGTATGTGCTTGCTTAAGATCCTCTCTCCCTCTGCCTCTCCCCTACTCCCTCTTTAAAAAAAAAAAAAAAAATTGACATCCAGAGGAAAGAATGACCTAAACAAAGACTTAACATATAAAAAGCACAGACTGAAGTGTTAAAAATTGGCCTTAAGGACCTGTATTTGTTATCCCTTGCTGCACAATAAATTATTCTCAAATTCAGTAGTTTCAAATAACAAACACTTACTATCTCATAGTTTCTGTGGGTCAGGATCTGAATGTGGCTTAGCTGGGTACCTCTGGCTTAAAACCTCTCATGAAGTAGGTGTCAGGGGATCAGGGGTACAATTTTGTCTGAAGGCTGAACCAGAGGAGGATTTGTTCCCATGCTCACTTTGTGGTTGTTAGCAGGATACATTTTATTATGGCTGTTGGGCTGAAAGCCTTAGCACCTTGTTGGCTATTGGTCAGAGGACTACCTCAGTTCCTCGCAATAAGGACCTTCTCCATAGAACAACTTACACATGGAGCTGGCTTCCCTCAGAGCAAGCAAGCTGGCAAGACTGAGAGTGCAAGAGAGGGTGTCACAGTCTTTAACCTAATTTCAGAAGTGACATCCCAGTGCTTCTGCTAAATTCTGTTCATTAGAAATGAGTCAGTTAAGTCCAGCCTGCATTCAAGGCAAAGGGATTGCACAAGGGGGTGAATAAGCAAGAGGGCGGGGATAACTGGGGGCCATTCTGGAGGCTGCCAATCTCAGAGGCACTAGAGGTAACTTTGACAAGAGAAGCTAGATTAAAAGTGAAGAGTGAATTTCTTTTTCAGACAAAGGGAGCTAGATGTGAAGCCCTTCCTGGTCATTAGTTGTAAAAGGAAGCCCCTTAGAGATGGAGTTTGTTTGTTTGCGTTTTTAATGCACAGTTTTGAAATATACAAGACACTGGTTTGGCCCATAAACAATCATTGATCATTACTGGGGAATAGAAAGGGATCATTCTTTTTTTTTTTTTTTAAGGTTTTATTTATTTATTTGACAGAGAGAGATCACAAGTAGGCAGAGAGGCAGGCAGAGAGAGAGGAGGAAGCAGGCTTCCTGCAGAGCAGAGAACCTGATGTGGGGCTCGATCCCAGGACCCTGGGATCATGACCTGAGCCAAAGGCAGAGGCTTCAACCCACTGAGCCACCCAGGCACCCCTAGAAAGGGATCATTCTAAAAGTAAAGTTACCTAAGGACAATCCTGGGAACAGACTTCCTTTAGCTAGGGTGGGAGGAAGGAAGGTAGATTAGATTTTCCATTAGAAGTTAAATAATTACCATTGAACTGTAAGAGTAAATAACTAAGGCTGGTTCTCTGGTTAAGCATGCCAAAGTCCAGAATATTCTTATAAAAAAGAGGAAATGAGACAATAAAAGTGATAGGATTTATGAGCCAGAAAGAATAGAGGTGGTAGTATGTAAAGTGAAAAACACTATTATTTTGAGCATACATTCCACACACTTGAAATTTCTCAGATTCTAGAGAAATAAACATTTAAGTGAAGAGCAAATTCTCATTAGAATGAAGATAAATTAATGGTCTAATAAGGAAGCTAATTAAGGACAGGAAAGCCCTATTCTCTTCAAGGGGTCAGACAATGGGTGGACTTTGCTTTTAATTGTTTGAAGAATGTTCTCAAGGATAGGAGGAAAGCCAGAGCCTCTAAAGGGCAAATGGGCATCCCTGCATGAATTATTGGAGAGTGTCCACAGAGACAGCGGGGGTCAAGAAGGTGAAGCAATGAGAGGTGCAGGTGAATAAGAGGAAAAAATGGAACGTAAAACTGAATGGGAAATGTGAATGAGAAAAGAGGGCCCATGAAAATTTTTCATAGGGAGAAGACACATTTAAAAAAAATTGAAATAATTTTTTTAAGATGTTATTTATTTATTTAACAGAGAGAACACAAGCAGGGGGAGCAGCAGAGGGAGAGGAACAAGTAGGCTCCCCACTGAGCAGGGAGCCAGATCCAGGGCTCCATCCTAGGACCCTGGGATCATAACCTGAGCTGGAGGCAGAGGCTTAACTAACTGAGCCACCCAGGCATCCCTGAAATTTTTTTTTAAGGAAGAAAGAAGTCAGAAAAGAAACTTAGTATGTTAAAGAACAGAACATCATCATTTAAAACCAGGTTAAAATAGATCACATGCTTCTTGCTGCCAGTTTTCCTTCCTACTAGCTTTATATGAGTCCTGTCAAGATAGTGTGGCCCCGCCCCACCCCACTGTCAGGGGTCTTGTTGTAATCCAGAGGAAGAATGTGGTAAGTCCAAAAGTTTTAAAAGCTATCAATTTCTCTAATCATCTAATGAAACTCAAAGACATTCAAAGATAAAAAGGAATGTTCTTGATTAAACTTGGAGAATTGAATACATATGTTTATCTATGCTTCATCTCAAAACAGCACTAAAATGACAGTGTGAATACATCCATAAGGAAAAGAGAACAGGAGAGGAAGGAGTTGACATCAGATGAAAGAGATATTGACCAAATTTTGGAAAATAATTCAGAAGTAATTAGTAGACTGTAGGATGTTAAAACCTAATGCCTGTGGGGATTGGGGTGAACCCCTAAAAGGATTATGTGACATAGCCCTAGAAAGGCTCAGGAATTGGAGATACCAGAACCTTCTGAAAGAGAGAAGAGTGAATCTGAAAATGGGATTGTATGAATGTAAAAGGAACAGATAGATCCTCATATGCCCTCCCTAACCCCTAAGCAACCCTCACTCACCATTCTGGCAGGATACCAAAGATTTACATTCTAGAAAAACTGAATGTGAGAGGCTTTGGACCTGAGGTTACAGAACAGCAGAATGTAGGAGAAGGCTGGAATGAAAGTCTTTATCTTGAAGAGTGAGACCTCCTCTTCCACTTTACCCATTTACTTCCCAGAACACAGACAACTGGGTTTATATATCAACAGCTAGGAAATTGGAAGTGCCCTCTCTGGAGAAATGAGATGGCTCAAAAGACAAGACAAGACCTATGGATCCTGATAATTGGGGTCTCCCAGTGCAATGACGATAGTCATGTCTTATCTACCCACTAAGAAGTATAGCAAATCAATAAGCCCCCACGTAAACTCTCATGTAGCTTCCAATAACATTTTGGAGACTCATTTTTAAAAACATGAACAGCCAAAAGACCACCAAAAGTTTTAGAAATACCTCTAATCTGAGACAGAAACAAAGATCAAACAGATAAGTAAAAAAGAACTCAGAAGAAAAAGATACAAAATAATGCAGGGAGAAAATGTGAGCTTCAAAAATAGCATAATTAATATCCTCAGAGAGAAAAGAAAAAAATATTGCATCCTTAGAACATGAGGAGGCGGCTATGAGTAAAGAGTAAGAGTAACTATTAAGATATAAGAGCTGAAGTAAAAAAATCAATACTTGGGTTAGATGATAACGATGAATAAATTTTCCAGAAAGTAGAAGAAAGCGAGGATGCGGAGAAAGGGGAACCCTCCTACACTGTTGGTAGGAATGCAAGCTGGTGCAACCACTCTGGAAAACAGCACGGAGGTTCCTCATAAAGTTGAAAATAGAGCTACCCTACGAGCCAGCAATTGCACTACTGGGTATTTACCCTAAAGATACAAATGTAGTGATCCGAAGGGGCACATGCACCCGAAGTTTTATAGCAGTAATGTCCACAATAGCCAGACTATGGAAAGAACCTAGGTGTCCATCAACAGAAGAATGTATAAAGAGGATGTGGTGTATATATATATATATATATATATATGCGTGCGTGTGTGTGTGTATGTATGTACATACACACACACACACGCACACACACACACACACACACACACACACATATATATATATATATATATATATATATATATATAATGCAGCCATCAAAAGAAATGAAATCTTGCCATTTGCAACAATGTGGATGGAACTAAAGGGTATTATGCTGAGCGAAATAAGTCAATCAGAGAAAGACAATTATATGATCTCTCTGATACGAGGAATTTGAAAGGCAGGGCAGGAGGTTGTGGGGTGGTAGAAAAGGAAAAAATGAAATAAGATGGGATCGGGAGACAAACCATAAGAGACTCACAAACTGAGGGTTGCTTGGCAGTGGGGAGGTAGGGATAGGGTGACTGCGTTATGGACACTGGGGAGAGTATGTGCTATGGTGAGTGCTCTGAAATGTTTAAGCCTGATGATTTACAGACCTGTACCCCTGGGGCAAATAATACATTATTTATTAACAAAAATAAAAAAATAAAAATAAAAATAAAAGGCAAAAAAAAAAAACTAGAAGAAAAAAGCAGAAATGGAGAAAAGAAAAGAAAATTAGAAGAGATTTGGAAAGAGAGAACAGAGAAAGTAAAAGAAAGTTATCCAGAAACTAATCAAGATCATTTCTGGGGCGCCTGGGTGGCTCAGTGGGTTAAAGCCTCTGCCTTCGGCTCAGGTCATGATCCCAGGGTTCTGGGATCGTGCCCCGCATCGGGCTCTCTGCTTGGCGGGGAGCCTGCTTCCCTTCCTTTCTCTCTCTGTGTGCCTCTCTGCCTACCTGTCTATCAAATAAATTAAAAAAAAAAAAGATCATTTCCACATACTGAAGGATGTACATTTCTATAATGGATGGTAAAGCAACCACATAAAGCACTTCATCATGATATAGCAATACTTAAGGATAAACATGAGTACTTAGAAAGTTTCTGGGCTGGGGGTTGGGGATCGGGAGGGTGGGGGGAGGGGTGTCACTTAAAAAGGATCAAGAATCAACATAGCCTCAGCATTCTTAACAATAGCAGTAGAAACCAGAAGACAGTGGCTTCCACATTCTGAAGAAAAACTATTTTCAACCTAGAATTCTATAGCCTGCCAAATCAATCAAGCAAGTGTCAAATAAGGATATTCTCAGATATTAGAGTTCTCAAAAATGGTACTTCCCTTTGCAGCCTTTCTTGGGAAGTTATCAGATGATATATGACACCACAATGATGGAACAAAATAAGAAAGGAGAAGATACAGGAATCAGGAAGTAAGAGTTCCAACATAGGAGAGAAATGGAGAGAATCCCTAGGACGATAGTAGGGAGAAATCCAAGAATTACAGCAGGGCACCAGACTTAGAGAACAACCAGGCTGGGTTCGTCAGAAGAACAGAGGATTTTTAGAAGTATGTTTCCAAAAACAAAGAGAAGCTGCTGGATTACCTGGAGAATTTGAACATGTTGAAAATATTTACATTTCTATAAGTGGGTTTGACGAAAAATTAGTAATCAACACCTAGAACCCTAAGCAGATAAACAGTGGTACAATAATTAACTTTGGAAGGAAGCCATACAAGAAGGAAAATGTAACCATAGTACACTGCATGGCTCAGGTATACATAATATTTATATACTTTAATCATATAAAGTAAAATATAGATTTGATTAAAAATCATCATGGAGGTTGGGAAGATTTTCCAATAAAATTGAGATAGAAATTTCTCCCAGGAAAAGAGAAATATCTTTGGGGGTGACTGTGAAATATCTACTAAGAATTAGAATAGGAAGCTAAATCTTCATTTTCCATTCTATGAAGCTGGTAGATAATGACTTCAAAACTGAAAAATCATGAGATAACCATAATGTTATTATTTAGGAATATGGAAATAAATATCACAGGAAACCGCTTAAAAACCTGAAAAAAGCTGTTTCTGGGACGTAGGACTTGGAAGTATGAAGGAGTGCTTTTTTTCATTATACTGTAGTACTATTTTAATTTTTAAATATGTGTTAGATGTTATTTTAATTTTAAAAAAATATGGAAAAGAATAACATTAAAAGGACCTAATAGAAAAAGTGGCAGAGAATAGGATAAAAGACAGTGTTTTAGAACATGTAGCAAGGTTTTTAAAAAATAGATGCTGGGGCACCTGGGCTTGGGCAGTTAAGCATCTTATTCTTGTTTCTGCTCAGGTCATGATCTCAGGGTCATGGAATTGAGTCCCTCTTCTGACTCTGAGTTCACCGCAGTCTGCTTGGGATTCTTTCCCTTTCACTGTCCTTCCCCCTCTGCGCCTCTCCCAACTCAAGTACATGCCTTCTCTCTCTCTCAGTCTCTCTTTCTCTCTCAAAATAAATAATAAAATTTTTAGAAAATAAAAATAAAAAATAGATGCTAAGAAGAAAAATAGAGCAAAAGGATACTTTCTGAAAGAGAGGTCCTGTGGTCAGAGGACTGTCTGAAGAGATAATATTCAAGCAGACCTAAAGTGAGGACAGGAACATTCCAGGCAAAGGAAATGTGAAGTGTAAAGTCCCTGCAACCAAGAACATCTTGGGAACTTTGGAGAAACCACAGGGAAGTCAGTAAGCATTGTTTAAGCTTAGTGAGCAAGGAGGACAGTGGTAGAAAGCAAGGTTGGAGGGACTAATTCATGTGGAGTCTATGGACTTGCAGCAAGGACTTTGGATTGTTCTCTTAGTGTGATGGAAAGCCACCTGGAGATTATGAACAAGGCGGTGACATGATCTGATTTATTTCTAGAGGATAACTCTGCTGTGGAGAAAATAGGTCGAAGAGAGGCAAAAATGAAAACAGAAGCACCAATTACAAAGCTCTTGAAAAGGTCTAGAAATGCATGTATGGTCATAGTGATGAAAAGGGTGAGAAGTGGCCAGAGTCAGGATATATTTTCAAGGTAGAGGCAACAGAAATTGCTGATGGGTTGGATGATGTGAAAGCAGAAAAGGAATCAAGGAGGATGCCAAAGTTTGGAATGTCAGCAACGAAGTGAGTGAAAGTACCATTTACCGAGATGGGAAACATTAGGAAAGGAATGCAACTGGGCAGGAATATCAAGAATTTGATTTGGCACAAAATAATCTTAATGTGTCTATTAGATATCCAGATGGAGGTATTAAATGGTCAGTATGTTCGTGGGAAGGCTGACTAGAGACTGATTTTGAGACAACCACATGTAGCTGATATTTAAGTCTTGGTACTGAATGAGATCCCAGGAAATTGAGATAATAGAGAGTTGAGAATAGGCACTCCAACTTTTAGAGACTTCAAGGAGGAGAATCCAACAATGGCATCAGAGAAGGAATATCTAATGAGGAGGAAAGCTGGAAAATACCAGCAAGGACTCTAAGGAGAAAAAGAATTTAAAGAAGGGAGCACGCAACTTCTATGGGGCCACAATCCCTTATACAAATGTTGGTTTCAGATAGGTTTTGAAATTCAAATTATTTCATATTTTAGAAAATTAGTAAATTACCTATGCCCCCAGAGATCTAGGGCGGACCCTCTCACGCAACGACATCAATTATTTCTACGCTGAAGCATAGGAATAGCCCCACTGAGTGATTTTGTTAGATTTAGATTAGATTTTGTTACCAAATATTGTGAGTTACACAAATTTTTCTTCTCAGAGGTTGGTGGATGTCAAAATTTTGGCTAATGGATTGTAGGTGTGTACTTGCTTTCTTGACAATAGCTATTTTTGTTGGTTTTGTTCATTCACCTAATCATCTCTTGGCATCTTGGATATGATTTTGTTTAGAAAACAAAAGAGAGTGCATGAGGTTGCTCTGTAGGGTTACAGACACAGAGAGGTGATAGGAGAAAGTGAAGGAAGAATTTTCCCCACACTATCTACAGTGATTACTTTCTGGAGGGTAGGAAGAGATGGCAGGGTTTCACTTCTTATATTTTTCAAAAATTTGAGGATCATGGATGACTTTAAAATTTGGGGGGATTTTTAAATATTTTTTGAGAGAATATCTATTAAAAAGGAAAACTCATTTATTTAGGAAAGTTTACTAATCTGGCAACAATGGATCTATGTAAACTCAAGATTAAATTTGAGGAATACATGTTGTTTGCAAACACAGATAGCTTTTTTGTGAGAGGTATTTGCTTAGTTTTGGGATGTGCATATTCTATATTTACATATATTCAATTGATATAGATAAAATGGTACACATTTCTCTGGTAATCCCATTTATGAGCAAACAAAGTACTAGTTAGTATATCAACCAATGAGTAGTTCTCAACTTTGGGACCAAATACAATTAGAACATCTGAATCTCTTCTCTAACCTCTGGCTCCCCAGGGAGCAGGGGGAGAATTGGGGAAACTTTTAGGAGTCAGGGGCTATTCCTATGGTCAGTTGGCAGGGAGGATGGGTGACAGCCTGAGAACCTTAATGGTGGGGCATGGGACAGACAGGAGTGTGGTAGTCAGACTGAGAAGCTTCAGCATTTGAGAGGGAAAGCTAAACAAGACTGCCTTTTACACATCGGAGACTCTTTGTCCTGATGCAAAGTATAGATGCCAGAAAATTGACAGAATGAGAAAAAAAAATGTTTCTATTGTACTGAATTAATATCAATTAAATTCCTAGTAGATTATTGACTTAGAACAATGAATCCTGAACTCTGTGCCTTCATGGGCTCTTTCTCTCCCTTCAGAAAATCTGCTCTTGAAGCATATTAGTCCAAGGGATTATTTCCCTGTTTCTACTTCTGTTTTGGTGTATTAGCGGTAGTGATTTCGCAGTGCCCATTATGTTTGTAAGTATAGGAGTGCAATTTTAGAACAACCGGACTAACATCCATCTGTCTTACTTATTTCCTGGAACTATATTCAGATTCTCATTCCTGTCTTACCAAAGGGCCATTTTCACTGTTTTTCTGCAATGTTTTGGACTGATCAGATTAGTTCACCAGAAGCCTTAAATGGAAACCTAGCTCCTACTCATCGTTCTGATTACACCTTTCCCACCGTTTCCCTTTGTCTCCGCTTCCCCCGGGGTTCCCTTCCTTCCCCAGCCCCGAGTTGTTCAGCCATCCACTCACCCTGGGACATATCTAGTCTGGGTAGATGAAAACTATAATCTGATCGTTCCATGACTGGTTCAGAACTCACTGGGTATAAAGCACAAAGAAAGACACCCATCTGTGCTCATTCTTCACTGAGGACTTGCTTTCCTGGCATATTCCCCCAGTCGCCAGATTCAGTTGATTGCCATCGCAAATGGGACTCTCACCTTCAGAGTAATCAAGTTAGCCAGCAAAGCCTTCTCTTGCTTCTTCCACTATTTTTGGAATTGAAAGCAATCCAGCTGTCGCTAAGGATAAAAATGAAAACAAACATAAAAATAAACCACACTTACATTGCAAAGAATGGGGGGAAATTTAAAAATTGGCCATTTTTTAATATTAGAAATTTCAAACAGATGGCGAGCTAATTTATATTTTCTTTTTGACATTTACTTAGCCAGTGAGAGTACGATTAAGCCATATTTTAAACCCCCTCAAAGGGCCTTCATCTGAAAATGTTATAGACCCATCTATAGTTAATGTTCTGCACCATCAACAGAGCTTAAGGACCCAGAAACAGTAGTTCTTTCATGCCCAGGCCACCCTAATCAGGGGGCAGAAGGTTTAGGAACCTCCTGTGTGAAAATAATGGCCTCCTATCCTCCCTGCCTCCCATCTTGCCCCACTTGGGGCCATTTTCCCGTGTTAGCAAATGGATCTTTCCTTAATGCAAATTTGACCATGCCAGCCCCCTGCTTGAAATGAACCTTTCAATGACTCCATATGGCCCTCAGAATTAAGGTAAAACTCTCGTATTATCATGTTACTAAAGTCCTCTTCAATCTGACCCTGCTCACTCTTCTCTTCCTCAGTCCTGGTCTCTCTTCCCCCTTCCGCATTCTGTACCCAAGTCCTACTAAGCTACGTGTCATCCCAAGATGTGCCTCTCCCTGTCTACTTTGCCTTAGAAAACCCCACTGCCCCTTCTTCACCTGGCTCGTGTCTCCCTTTTCATTTTGACTTATAGTTTAGTTACAACCCACTGAAACCATTTTATCATGCTAAGATATGGCCAAAGATAATTTTACCTGAAACATTTATAATGTTATGGCTTCCCGGATTATTCTCAAGTTTGCCCAGGATTTTCCATCTTACTGCACTTCCGTCTTACACATTTTCCTTATGTTGTTCAGTGAAAACACACATTAAAACCCTGTAACAATACACCTTCAAAAACACAGCCCCAAAAGAGACATCTTGCCTAAATCACTGAAAGCAATCTAATCACAAGTGAATGATTCTTTTCCACACATGATGGAATTTTCCAGTAATGTGCCTTACTGACTTACTTATTGGCCCCATCCACGTGTGCTCTTGTCATGCCCTGTCACACACAGTCCACCCCTGAAATAGCAATCCTCTCAACTTGATGTGTTCTATTTCCATTTTGTTACTCCATAGTTGAATGAATTATAACATCTGAATTGCCTGTTGTACAAAACTGAGTTGTAACATCAATTTTAAAAGAGGATGGTAGCAGGGGAATCTGGGTGGCTCAGTTGGTCAAGTGTCTGACTCTTGATTTCAGCTCAGGCCATGATATCCAGAGTTGTAAGATCAAGTCCTGTTTCAGGCTCTGCTTTGGAGCCTGCTTAGGATTCTCTCTGAAGAATCCCTCTCTCTCAGCAAACCCCCCCCCGCCCCCGCAAAAAAAAGAGGAGGTAGCAGAGGATATGCAGATATTGTGAGATTCACCTGAGATTTCACAGCGTTTGTGGCAAAGACAAAAATAGAAGTTCTAACTGCAGGCTTTTTCAGTTGAGAGGTCCTCCTGGCTTGGAAATAATAGAAGAAAGAGAAATAGTCCTTTGTACTGGAAGCTAATAGCCTTGAAGAAGGATGAGTTCCAGAGAAGTGGGCCCCAGACCAAGATGGTCAGCAGCCCTTCCGAAGTTCAGTCTGGAGTTGGCGGGCACTTTGCTCCCATTAGACTTGCTATGGGACATCTTTGGGTTCACTCCACCTTTTCATTTCCCCCTTCAGTAGAGTGTCACTTGCCTAAAATAGCTTTTAAGTGACTTGCTTAATGGATGTTTTCCATAGAACACTGCTCCCTTCCTTTCAGACTTCAATTTAATTTTAGTAAATGGATTGAATTTTCTTTTTTCTTTTAATGAGAGCTCCTGTCATAACATCACCCATCACGTTATCCTTCCATATTGGTGGACCTATTATTCATGTCACCAATTTGTTGACCTCATTAGTTAACTGCTATTCACTCTTTTATATATACAAATAAACTTAAGTCTTTCTTACAGCTTTCTTAATCAGGGGATTTTTTATACAAAGATATTGGAAACCTCTTATATCTAATCACTTCAACACATTTTGCCAACTAACTCACTAGTAAAGAGAAAATAATACATTGATGGTTGTGCCTTTTAAAATAAAGTTTAGATTATGTTTAGAAAACTTGGGCAAAACCAAATGTCTTTTTTTTTAAATTGTTTCCGTGTCATAGAACAAAATGGTACCTGCTTGATATAACTAATTAGACAATTCATTTAGGCCTGGGCAGCTGGGAGCAGGGCTCTGGAAGCAGGCAAGACCCTGCCACTTCAGAGCTGGGTTACTCTCAGCAAGTCACATAAGCAGTGGGGCTTCTGTGTCTTTCCTTGTCAAATATAGTTGTTGAAAGCAGGAAATGAGATGACACCTAACATAGCAACTGATTAATCTTCTCTAGCCCTCCCTCCCTTACCTTTTCAACAAGAATTTCAGGTAGAGTTAATGAAAACCAGAAGAGAAGGCCACAAACATCATCCTTGGTCTCCAACTCCTCAAAAAAACAAACAAACAAAAACACAAACCCAAAACAACAAGAAAACAACAACAACGATAACAACAACAAAAGAACCTAATTGGAACAACAACCCTAACCTAACTGGAACCAAATACTTAACCTCATGATTTTTAAAAATATGTGATTATATGGACACATATGTGTGTTGCTAATATATGTAAATGATGAGACTTTGTTTGACCGTGACATGCTGCTGATTTTAGAGAAAATTATGGAGCAACTGTTAATCTGGAATTGTGCCATATTCTTCAATGCTGATTACCAAATTTAGAATTGAATAGAATTCTGATCATAATCACAAGAAACTCAAATACACAAGATACTACTTTCTTGGATACTTTGTTATTTAGTTCCACTGACAGCAGATTAGTCAGGAAAGCCTTAGGAAGATACTTCCTGCTGAGAGTCAGAGTTGGGAATGCCTTGGATAGTTTTACAAACACAATAACCTGACAGAAATTCACTTTAGTCAAAGACTCCTATAGCACAATCATTTTAATTGTGAGCTACCTTGAAGTAGCTATGGTGAAGCTACCTTGTTTACTGTACAACCTCTTTTTTGACATCAGACAGACATGAATGTCAGAAGGTTAGAAAGGTCCAAGACTTAATTCTTACCATGGGCCTTGAAGTAATTTGGATGAATTCCATAGATGAAAGATGGGTAGCTCTTTAACTAAAACCGTAGAGTCACAGAATTGGAAGAGGCCTTAGTGATCTCTAGTCTAGTCACACATTTGAAGCTTGAATTTGCTCCAGTATATCCCAGTCACGTGAGAATCAGCCTTTCAGAGTATCCTCTGGATAGCTCTGGCTATTAAAAAGTTATTCCTTATCTTCAACTCCATAGCTTTTGCCCTTGGCTCCAAATTCTGTTAAGAGACATAAAAAAAAAAAAGGCTCTGCTCAAACTCATGAGGCTGCAGACTTCTTGAGAGCAAGTATTGTATCCAAGTCATTTGACTTGACAAATGATTGCTGAATGGAATTAAAAGCAAAAGATGTTCTTTATTTTGATATAGATCTTTTTTTTTAAGATTTTATTTATTTATTTATTTATTTATTTGACAGAGATCACAAGTAGGCAGAGAGGCAGGCAGAGAAGGAGGAGGAAGCAGACTCCCTGCTGAGCAGAGAGCCCAATATGGGGCTTAATCCCGGGACCCTGGGATCATGACTTGAGCCGAAGGCAGAGGCTTTAACCCACTGAGCCACCCAGGCACCCCTATTTTGATATATATCTTACAAAATAGCAAATGATCAGTATATTTAAGTTCTACTGAGAAAGCCTTGTATAAAGTAACTGATTTTATTATTTAAATATCATGGCTGATATGTTCAATTCTTTCAGTCTTATAATTCAAGCAATTTTATCATATATATTGCAATTTACCTTCATTGTAAAATAACATACTTGCCCCTACAGATATTAGCTATTACACATCACACTTGCCAACAAGCTGAAACCCCACTAAAGTAGCCATCAGAAGTTCTGGGTTCCAGCCCCAGCCCCCCACTACCCATCTGAGTGGTCCTGGCTCTTGTTTCCTATTCTGCAAACTGCAAGGATTGAACCGGATGTCCTCTTAAAGTTCTTTCCTGCTTCACAAATCATTCGCATTTTTGACTTGTCTGTCCCATGTGGCAGAGTATCCACAAAGACAGTCAAAGACAAGGCTTCTGATTTCTGGTTCAATTCTCTAGTTACATTGCCAATAACTCTCCATATGTACAGTTTAAAGCTAGGGATGCATTCCCCCCTCTTTTCTCGTTTCAGAACACTTTTCTTCAGGAAACAGTGAGGAGGGAGTGCGAAGAACGCTTTGAACTGACAGAGGCTTTGAGTCAAGCCAGAGAACAGCTCCTGGAGTTCAGGAAACTCAGTGGAAGTTCACCTCTATCACCGTGTTCCCTTAGCCCGGGCAGCCTAACCTCCTCTGCTGTAGTGGTCAGTAATCAGGGAGAGAGGAGCCTTACAAGACCGAACTTTGGAAAAGGAATCAAAATCCCCAGCCTGCACAGAGTGTCAAAACCTGCCGCTTCCCCAACCTCGCCTCAGTCCAAGAGGCTCAGCGGCTCAGGTTTGCCCACTATCCCCCAACCCCATCCTCCTCCCAGGGGTCGAGCATCTTCAGTAAATGAGACCAGACAAAGGCTGGCCACCATTCTGCGGAGGAGACTGAGTCAGCAGGGATCGGTCCAGTCAGGAGCAGCTCCCCCCAGCACACCTGGTCTTCCCCAGTGGGCCAGAGATGCACGGTGACTGAGGATGACAAAGGTCAAATTATTATCGCAGATCAAGAATGTGTGTTTATAGATGTTTTTAATAAGATAATTGGGAAAACTAGGAATTGTGAAGCCACATTTTCTAAGAGACCTTTGAAGTTGCCATAGATAATGATGTTGTTGATATTCCAAAAGGCCAGTGTCCATATTTCTATATTGCATCTTTAGGTGTGGTATATGAATATACCCTTTTAGATAGCATAGGTGAAAATTTTCACTCATGGCATCTTTGCTATATATATATATTTTTTTTGCACCATTACAAGCAGATATATTTCCACAAAAAATTAGATTGTATTGGTTTTGTCAGTGTTTGTTCCTTTGTTGAGCTGAATGGGTGAAATAGATGTAATTCATATTTCCAAATAGAAAACAGAAGTACTTTAGTCCTACATTTGATAATTTCCAAAGTGTTTAGTTCAAATATTCACAGAATTCATCATCATCATAGAAACCTCTTTTTTACCTCACAGTCTAATTGGTTAATTCAGTTTCTTTTTAGGCCAGAAGTAATGATAGGTAAGGTATCCTTCAAGAAGGCAGTCTTCCCTGTGAACTTGGGACCTTCTAGGAAAAGGGACAGCAACTCCAATTCAAGAAAGATTTTCTACATTTTCTACATTTTTAGTAATCACAATCAGATTTTTATTTGATGCTCATATCCTTCAACCATTGGGAAAAGAACTAATTCAAGACTGTTCTATAGAGATACATAGTGCTAATTTGGGGTTCACATTTTATTACTCCCCAAGATGGGTGACTAGTTAACATATTTTCTGTTTTCAGAGTGAAAAATTAAAACGAGCAACCAAATCAGCTATTTTAAGTTAAAAAGCTTCAGGCCCCTCCTGTTTCTTAAAACACAACTCTTTACCTTAAGCTAATGTTTGTCTGTCTTTTCCCCCCTTGAAACTGAAATGTATTTTTCTTTCAGGACTGACTTTACTTAAATCCTTCATCTGATTCTATCAGGGACATCCAGGCTTCTTACTCCTGGATAAGGATATAATAACATGAAATATGGCACGTAAAACTCTCCTCTGTTTGGCTATCATCTTGATGAGAGAATCCAAAGGCACTTGGAATCCTTCACATCTGGAAAAAAAAAAGTAAAGCTACTAAGTAAATTCAGATTTATGTCTAATCTTTCAAAGGATTAGTCTAATCTACCAGTACAGTGTTTTAACCTCAAAAAAAAAAAAAAAAAAAATTCCCTATCAGGTCTGCTGATTTCCCTGACTAGTTTAAGTGAGTACATCTTGTATTAAGACTTAGAATGCTGAGTGTTGCTTTACAGAGACCAGAATTCCTTATAATGGCATTTGAAAAGAGAATAAAACATCATAGAATAGTGACCCCCAACCATCTCTTTCCAAATAAGGAATAGAACCATCTCTTTCCAAATAAGGAATAGATGCCCAAAGAGGTCTGACTTGGCTAAAGCAGCATTGCTAATTAGTGACAGAGCTAAAACCAGACCACTATTAACTGACCCCAACTTTCCCCCTCGCTTTTCCACTCATCAGATTCCCCAGCCTCCATCACGACAGAAGCCCTACATAGTATTTACCTAATATTTTCTTTAAATGCACTCACTTTTTAAGCTTAAAGTTATGTAAAAAGAAAACTTGACCCAAGAAAGAATAACTGTAGAGTAACGAGTTTGATTTGCTAGGTATATTTCTTCTAACACTTTAAAATACTAAATGTTAATTGGTGTACCCCCTAAAATCATCTCATATAATAACAGTAGTACTCATGCCACACTCTGGGAACCTCGATGTTTCTGGTATTTGCAGGTTTATTGCAAGTACCAGTGACATAAGGTAGACGGCAAAACTAGTGAAAACTTTATTAAGCCTACAAGAATATTTGGGGCAGCCGTCTTTGTCATCAGATGATACACGTTTTTCCAATTTTTGCAGTTTCAGCTCCCTTCAGGAGCCATGGGGATATATTTTTCCCAAAATGTGAACAGATTTAAATTTGTAAAGAAAGTCACACGTAAGCGTTTCTAAAGCGATGTAAAGTGCAAAACCTGGTTTCTTGGTTTGCTGTTACACTCTTGCATTATAATGAGTAATTATGTCAATAATCTTTCTGAGGATAGAATCAGGATGTGCAGTAAGGCTGTGTTATAGTCCACAAGTATATTAGAAAGGTAAGTTCATGGATAAACAGAGGGACAATATTTACATTTGTTTCAAACTAGACCACTTGCATGGTGCCATCTAAGTTATGTGCTGGTATCTTTTAAAGAAAGACAAAGGAAAGAGAATCACATTACTGTATGTAAAGAGGGTGTTAAGGACACAGACTCCTAGATTTTCTCACTGATAAGCTAACTCTTGCCATGAAACAGTATCAGGAATGTCAAGAAAGTAGTGAACATTATAGTGAATTAAAGCTCTCAAATGAGTGTAATGCATATTAATTTAAGTCTATTAGTTTTCATTTCTCTCTATATATATATGTTTTCCATGACCTCAATGGAAGGATTGATAGGTACGAAAAGAAAAGAATGTCACAGAAAACATTCCTTACAGAATTATATCGTATTTGTTTTTTCTTCTTAAACTAGTATTGGTAGACAAAGATGGGAGAATTCTTCTATAGTTAACATAGATTTCTCAAGTAATTTATGAAAGTTTTATTGAATTAAATTACCATATTTATACTTAGAATTACTTAAAAGTTATATTTCCTGGCAATGAAACTGACTAAAAGAGGCATTAATGTTGAAAATTATGTAAAACTAAAATTTTTTTGATGTTCTGTTAGTCTGAAAACATTTTTATAATATTACAGATCAATTATAGCTAATTTCTTTGATTATGAAACAAATTTTCTCAAGCTTCATCTTGTAATGTTCTTACAATTATTATAATATTGCATTGATAGAGCAACCTAAGTAACCCAAAAGGGTTAATGCACTGGAGCTGAAAATTCCTGACCATCATATTGTATTTAATGGAGCACAAAAAAGCAATTTAATATGTACCCAAGTTCACAAATCCTACAATAAGTATAGCTTTTTTTTTTTACTTTTTCACTTTTATATTTTAAGAAAATAACGTATGTCCACCGTACCTTGCACAAGACAACTTTGATGGCTCCCCAAGACATGATAGACAATAATGGCACCATTCCTAAGGTGGTGTCTATGGTATATTCAGGAAGAAATTCTATTTTTCCATTTGAAAATATTAACCCTATATAGCGATAAATTGTGAAGCCCATATAATTACGTTGCATCTTTAGAATCTTAAATATAAATTATGTCATCTTGGTTTATTCTTAATTCACACATAAAACTTTCTTGACAACACAGTACTTGAATCTGAAACACACAAATCCAATGACAATATTTACCATGATCCAGAAAGTCAAAAAATTTCCTTCTTCTCCAGCATTCATATAGCATAGTGCTTTATATCCATTAAATGAGTAAAAATATTTACTAGACCTCTTTTACCCCACCCCCAAATATATAAGAGAATACTGTGTCATAGAGATTAAGTAATTTATCCAAAAGAAATACTAAGACTAAGGAATAATTTTAAAACATGTACAGTTTCTGAGCATCTTGGTCTATAGAATAACAGTGAAGCTATATTATACATTCACTCATTTCTTCAACAGATATAGAGAATTGAAAAAGCACTCTGAGAGGTACAATAATGAAGACAGACTACAGATTCCCAAGAGTTGTATAGTAGAGAGGGGAGGAAGCATATACAAAAACTGTAACCCTGGGCAGTAGATGTTGAGAAGAGAGTCAAAAGCAAGGTGTTATGTGAATTCAACTTCTTGCTGGAAGAATCAAGGAATATTTTTGGCAAGAATTGGTATTTATCATAGGTCTTAAAGAATTGATAGGATTTTATAGAAGAAGTTATACCACATAGAGGAGATGTATAAAGAGGTGCAGATATGAGAAGTGTAGAAAATACTTGGTGAAGGGAAGTAGTAGGAACCTGACCCCATAGCATGAAGGTGTTAAATAAAGGCCTTTGCAGCATTTTGTCTAGAAGAAACATGCACTTCATTGAAATCTGGCAGGGCTTTATAGGAATAATTATGGAGTGGCAAGATTGGAGATGGAACACAAGTTGGTAGATTAGTATGGTAGTTGAGACAAGAGTTACATAAAGTTCTGAATAAAGATGTTGATATTGGAAATAAACAAGAAGGAGCTGACTCCAATTCTATTCAGAGAAGAGAAAGAATTTGTTCCCTGTTAAATATATTTTGAAACTATTACTAGTGATTGCCTCTTAGCAGGGGGTGCAGTGTATGAGATTGGCTCCAATTAAAATATCACCCTCTGCTTAAGAATATTACAACTTCTTGGGGTGCCTGGGTGGCTCAATGGGTTAAAACCTCTGCCTTTGGTTCAGGCCCTGATCTCAGGGTCCTGAGATCGAGCCCCGCATCGGGCTCTCTGCTCAGGAGGGAGCCTGCCTCCCTCTCTCTCTCTCTGCCTGCCTCTGCCTACTTATGATCTCTGTCTGTCAAATAAATAAATAAAATCTTAAAAAAATAATAATATTACAACTTCTCTGAAAAATGTAAAATCATAGCAACTACATTTTCATTTGAGCAACCGGTAACTCATTCCACAGACTCCATATTCATAAGAATCTTCCTTAAAGTTAAAAGAAAATTCAAATCTGAATAGTGTTCAAAGAATTACGGAGGAAGAATGTGGAAATTGACATTTAAAAAAATAGCTATCATCTTGGCCTCAAAGAATGCAAAGCACAACTCAGTGGTGGCCTTTGGGAGTAATATAGTGCAATAAAACCTTTTCTGATTTTTGTTAACTGTTTATGAGGAAAAATACAGGACATAGCAGCCAAAATAAAAATAAGTGTTATCTTAAAATCCCTAAATGTTATCATTCTGAAATGACCTGACACATCTTCTGGACCAGACCTGTAATTTTACAGAAGGAGAAAATCGGTACCTTTATAAGAATAATAAATAATTAATAATCTTTTAAATAATCTTTTAAATCCTTGTAACTGCTTAACAGCTGACTTGATGAGAAAGTCATGGCCTCCAGCTCTTGGCCAAACATCTCATTTCTAGACTGGAAGAATAGTATAAGTGCTGTGAACTTTTGCCACTCAAAGTGATCCAGCAGGATCAGTGTTTCCAGGGAGCTTGTTAGAAATGCAGACTATCGGGCCTCACACCCAAGGGTACCGAATGAAATTTAATGAGATCTGTAGGTGATTCTTATTAAAGTATGAAAATCTCTGCTCACAGTGGTGCCCTTGGCCCTGGCGTATTCTGCCTCTAAGAGCTATGCATTAGTATTGAATAGAAATAATCTTGCTAGACTCAGTTCCTTTATGCCTAACTGAAACCAATGGTGCTCTGAGACCACCCATCCCGCTGTTGACCCATCCAACTTTTACTCAGGTAAAAGTACACTCAAAATTCTCCCCCCCCCCCAGGTGATTGTAAATCTGGAAAGCTCTCCAGAAAAACTAGTGAATTAAAGGAAGTCAGTATCCAATCAATAGTCATAAAATCTTATGTCTTGATCCAAGTTTCTGAGCCTGCAAAGAACTGAAGATTTGTTATTTTTTAAAAAATCCAATAGAAATGCTTTCATTTTGATCATTGGCAACTTACTGAATATTCTTAAATTTTAATCTCATAATGGTACATATTTGGATATCTGATTTTCAAAAGCAAATCTGGTAATTCTGGTTGTCTTTTGAGGATTGTGAAATGTAGACTACTTAGATAAAAATTTTTTTGAAAGATTTTGTTTATTTGTCAGAAAGAGAGAGAGCACAAGCGGGGGATTGGCAGGCAGAGGGAGAAGAAGGCTCCCTGCTGAGCAAGGAGCTCTATGTGGGACTTGATCCCAGGACCCTGGGTTCATGATCTGAGC
The DNA here is from genome assembly GCF_002288905.1 of Enhydra lutris kenyoni. NCBI lineage: Eukaryota > Metazoa > Chordata > Mammalia > Carnivora > Mustelidae > Enhydra > Enhydra lutris. The sequence goes on along the minus strand of NW_019154086.1, from coordinate 32,450,200 downwards.
CAAAGGCAGATGCTTAACCAACTGAACCACCCAGGCATCCTTCCCCCCAGAATGTTAAGTCGATGTTTTTAGGTATGTACCCTGAAAATTTGCTTTGAAAAAACTACATACCTCTCACACATTTTTATCTCTAAAATATTTAGAAATATTTAGAAATATCTAAAATATTTCTAAAATATCTCTAAAATATTTCATCATAAATTTAAATAGTTACAAAGGATGTTGTAAAGATAATCAGTATATTATAAATAGGACATTAAAAATAAAATATTAAGATACTTTTGTGATTATAAACCTTTTATTTAATAACATGGGAGTATGTTATTAAATTACTACCACAACATATACATAACTTTATAAAGTCCTTGTGGATTGATACATTATTAGTTACTAATATACTATTATTTATTTTTAATATTTCTCTTTTTATTACCTTTTTATTTTTTTAAGTTTTTATTTTAATTCCAGTTAGTTAACATACAGTGTTATATTAGTTTCAGGTGTACAGTATAGTGATTCAGCACTTCCATACAATACCCGGTGCTCATCACAAAAGCGCTCCTTAATCCTCATCACCTATTTCACCCATCCCCCATCCACCTCCCTTCTGGTAACCAGCAGTTTGTTCTCTATAATTAAGAGTCTGTTTCTTGATTTGTCTCCAACTCTCTTATTTTTCCCTTTGCTTGTCTAATTTCTTAAATTCTGCATAGGAGTGAAATCATAAGGTATTTGTCTTTCTCTGAGAATCACTGTATATATATGTACATATATATATTTATATATATGAATATAAAATCACATCTGTTTTATCTATTCACCAATCAATGGACATTTGGGCTGCTTCCAAATCTTGGCTATTGCAAATAGTGCTGTTATAAACTTAGGTGTGTATGTATCCCTTTGAATTAACATTCTTATATTCTTTGGGTAAATACCCAGTAGTCCTATTACTGGATCATAGGATAGTTTTACTTTTAAGTTTTTGAGGAAACTCCATAGCATTTCCTAGAGTGGCTGCACCAGTTTGCATTGCCACCAATGGTGCAGGAGGGTTCCCCTTTCTCTGCATCCTCACCAACACCTGTTATTTCTTGTTGATTTTAGCCATTCTGGCAGTTGTAGGGTGATATCTCATAGTAGTTTTCATATCTATTTCACTGATGATGAGTGATGTTGAGCATCTTTTCATGTGTCTGTTGGCCATCTGGATGTCTTCTTTGGAGAAATGTCTGTTCATGTCTTCTGCCTATTTTTTAATTGGATTATTTGTTTTGGGGGTGTTGAGTTGAACAAATTCTTTATATATTTTGGGTACTAACTCTTTATCAGGTATGTAATTTGCAAATGTCTTCTCCCATTCCGTAGGTTGTCTTTTAGTTTTGTTGTTTCCTTTGCTGTGCAGAAGTCTTTAATTTTGATATAGCCCCAATAGTTTATTTTTGCTTTTGTTTCCCTCGCCTCAGGATAGGTATCTAGAAAGAAGTTGCCACAGCTGATGTCTAAGAAGTTACTGCCGGTGTTCTATGGTTTCCTGTCTCACATTCAGGTCTTTGATCCATTGTGAATTTACTTTTGTGTATGGTGTAAGAAAGTGGTCCAGTTTCATTTTTTGTATGTTGCTGTTTGGTTTTCCCAACACCATTTGAGTTGAGAGACACTTGAGAGACCATTTGAGAGACTGTCTTTTCCCCATTGGATGTTCTTTCCTGCCTTGTCAAAGATCAATTGACCATGTCATTGTGGATTTATTTCTGGGTTTCCCATTCTGTTCTGTTGACCTATGTGTCTGTTTCTGTGCCAGTACCATACTGTTTTGATTACTACAGCTTTATAATATAACTCGAAGTCTGGAATTATGATGCCTCCTGCTTTGCTTTTCTTTCTCCAGATTGTTTTAGCTATTCAGGGTCTTTTGTGATTCCATGCAAATTTTGGGATTGTTTGTTCTAGTTCTGTGAAAAATGCTATTGGTATTTTAATAGGAATTGCATTTAATCTATAGATTCCTTTGGGTAATATGGCTTTTTAAACAACATTTCTTCTTCCAATCCGTGAATATGGAATGTCTTTCCATTTCTTTGTGTCATCTTCAGTTTCTTTCATTGGTGTTTTATAGTTTTCAGAGGACAAGTCTTTCACCTCTTTAGTTAGATTTATTCCTTATACCTTGTTATTTTGGTTCAATTGTAAATGGGATTGTTTTCTTAATTTCTTTTTCTGTTGCCACATTATTAGTATATAGAAATGTAACAGATTTCTGCACATTGATTTTGTATCCTGTGACCTTTACTGAATTCGTTTATCAGTTCTAGCACTTTTTTGATGGAGTCTTTTGGATTTTCCATATAGAGTATCATGTCATCTGCAAATATTGAAAGTTTCACTTCTTCCTTACTGATTTAGCTGCTTTTTATTCCTTTTTGTTGTCTGATTTCTGGGGCTAGGACTTCCAGTACTATGTTGAATAAAAGTGTAGAGAGTGGACATCCTTGTCTTGTTCCTGACCTTAGAGGAAGGGCTTCCAGCTTTTCCCCATTAAAGATGATGTTAGCTGTGTGTTTTTCACATATGGCCTTTATTATGTTAAAGTATGTTTCCTCTACGGGGCGCCTGGGTGGCTCAGCGGGTTGAGCCGCTACCTTCGGCTTGATCTCAGGGTCCTGGGATCTAACCCTGCATCGGGCTCTCTGCTCAGTGGGGAGCCTGCTTCTTCCTCTCTCTCTGCCTGCCTCTCTGCCTACTTGTGATCTCTCTCTGTCAAATGAATAAATAAAATCTTTAAAAAAAAAAAAAAGTATGTTTCCTCTAAACCCAATTTGTTGAGGGTTTTTATCATGAATGAATGTTGTGATTTGGCAAATGTTTTTTCTACATCTATTAAAATGATCATATGGTTCTTAACTTTCCTCTTATTGTTGTATTGTATCATGTTCGATTTGTGAATACCAAACTACCCTTGCATACTGGGAATAAATCCTACTTGATCATAGCAAATGATTTTTTTAAATGTATTTTTTATTCGGTTTTCTAATATTGAGAATTTTGGCATCTATCTCCATCCGGGATATTGGCCTGTAGTTCTCCTTTTTAGAAGTGTCTTTATCTGGTTTTGGTATCAGGACAATGCTGACCTCTTGGAATGAATTTGGAAGTTTTCCTTCCTTTTCTGTTTTTTTGAATAATTTGAGAAGAATAAGTATTAAATCTTCTTTAAATGTTTGGTGGAATTTGCCTGTGAAGCCATCTGGTCCTAAACTTTTTTTGTTGGAAGTTTTTTTATTACTGACTCAATTTCTGTGCTGGTTTTCAGTATGTTCAAATTTATTTATTTCTCCTTATTTCAGTTTTGGTAGTTTAATGTTTCTAGGAGTTTGTCCATTTCTTCTAGGTTGTCCAATTTGTTGGCATATGGTTTTTCATAATATTCTGTTATGGATCTATTTCTGTGGTGTTAGTTGTCTTATTCCTCCTCTCTCATTTGTGATTTTATTTGAATCCTTTCTCATTTTTATAAGTCTGGCTAAAGGTTTATCAATTTTATTGATTTTTTTCAAAGAACCAACTTCTGGTTTTATTGGTCTGTTCTACTGTTTGGTTTTTTTGTTTGTTTGTTTGTTTGTTTTAGTTACTCTATCATTTATTCCTTTTTTTCTTTTTTTAAATTAACATATAATGTATTATTTTCTTTAGGGGTACAGGTCTGTGAATCATCAGTCTTACACAATTCATTTCTGCTCTAATCTGTATTCTTTCCTTCCCTCTGCTCATTTTAGGTTTTGTTTGTTGTTCTTTGTCTAGCTCCTCTAGGTGCAAAGTTAGATTGTTTGAGATTTTTTTCTTGCTTCTTGAGGTAGGCCTGTATTTCTATAAATTCCCTCTTAGAACTACTTTTTCTACATCCCATGAGTTTTGGACCCTTGTGTTTTCATTTGTTTCTATGTATTTTTTAAAATTTCTTTGATTTCCTGGTTAACCCACTCATTGTTTAGTAGCATGTTATTTAACTCCATATACTTATGGACTTTCCAGATTTTTCCTGTTGACTTCTAGTTTCATAGCATTTTGCCAGAAAATATGCATGGTATGATTTCGATCTTCTTGAATTTGTTTGTTTTGTGGACTAAATATGTGATCTATTCTGGAGAATGATCCACATGCACTTGAAAAGAATGTGTATTCTTCTGTTTTAGGATGGAATGTTCTGAATGTATCCATTAAATCCATCTATTCCAGTATGTCATTCAAAACCATTGTTTCCCTTGTTGATTATCTGTTTAGATGATCTGTCCATTGATGCAAGTAAGTGGAGTATTAAAGTCCCCAACTATTATTTTTTTATTATTGATTACTTACTTTATGTTTGTTATTAACTATTTTATGTATTTGGGCACTTCTATGTTTGATGCATAAGTATTTATAATTATTACATCTTCTTGTTACATTGTCCCCTTTATTATTATATAGTGTCCTTCTTTGTCTCTTGTTATAGTCTCTGTTTTAAAGTCTAGTTTGTCCTATGTAAGTATTGTAACTCTGGCTTTCTTCCAACATTCGTTTGCATGATAAGATGCTTCTCTGTACTCTTACTTTCAATCTGCAGGTATTTTTAGGTCTCAAATGGATATTTTGTAGGCAGCATATAGATGAGTCTTATTTTTTTATCCATTCTGTCACCCAATAACTTTTGATTGGAACATTTAGTCTTTTGACATTCAAAGTAATTATTGATAGATATATATGTATTGCCATTTTGTTTCTTGTTTTGTGGTTGTTTCTGAAGATTTTCTCTAATCCTTTTTTGTCTTTCTTTCATGGTTTGCTGATTTTTTTAGTGATGTATTTAGATTTCTTTCTCTTTACTCTTTGCATATTTATTAGTGGTTTTTGATATATGATTACCATTAGATTTGTATATAACCTCTTCTAAATATAGTAGTCTATATTAAGTTAATGGATGCTTAAGTTTGAACCCATTCTTTACTCCTCTCCTCCCCACATTTTAGATATATATTATTATACTTTATATTATTTTTTGTTAATTCCTTGACTGATTTTTTACAGAAATATTCACATATTTTACATAAATATTTTTATGTAAATTTTTAATATTTTACAGAAATATTATTTACATAATTTTTATGTAAATTTTTCATATTTTACAGAAATATTTTACTTCTTTTTTCTACCTATACACTGTCACTTTTGGTCTCTCCTTTCCACTCAGAGTCCCCTTCCATATTTCTTGCAGAGCTGGTTTAGTGGTCATGAACTCCTTTAGTTTTTTGTTTGTCTTGGAAACCTTTGATCTCTCCTTCTATTCTGAATGATAGCCTTGCTGGACAGAGTGTTCTTGGCTACAAGTTTTTCCCATTCAGCACTTTGAATATATCATGCCACTCCCTTCTGTCTTGCAAAGTTTCTGTTGAAAAATCTCCTGCTAACCTTATGGGTTTTCCCTTGTAAGTTACTGACTTTTTTTTTATCTTGCTGCTTTAAATTTTTTTTTCTTTATCACTATACTTTGCAAATTTAATTTCAATATGTCATGGTGTGAGTTTGATTTTATTCGGAATTATCTGTGCCTCCTGGATCTGGATAAATATTTCTTCCCCCGATTAAGGAAGTTTTCAGCTATTATTTCTTCAAATAAATTTTGTGACCCCCTTTCTCTCTCTTCCTCTGGGACTCCTAAAATATGAATCTTATTATTTTGATGAAGTCACTGAGTTCCCTATATCTATTCTCAATTTTGTATAATCCTTTCATCTGCCTTTTGTTCAGCTTGATTACTTTCCATTGCTCTTTCTTTTAGTTCAGTGATCCACTTCTCTGGTTCTTCCATCCTGCTGTTTATTCTATCAAGTGTGTTTCTCATTTCATTTGTTGAGCACTTTATCTCTGATATATTATTCCTTATCTCTGTGTTAGGGGTTCCACTCATGCCTTCCACACTTTTCTCTCATCCAGTGAGTATCCTTATGATCATTCTTTAAATTCTCTATCAGCATGTTACTTATATCTGTCTCACTTAGATCTCTGACTGTGGCCTTGTCTTGTTCTTCCATTTGGGATTAATTTCTCTATCTCCTCATTTTATCTGCCTCTCTGTGTTTGTTTCTGTGTGCTAACAAAATCAGCTGCATCTTCTCCTCTTCAAAATAGTGAGTTTATGAACAAGAGGTACTGGAATGCTCCAGTGCAGTGTCCCCTGTTCCCCAGAATCTAGAACATCAGGAAAGTATCCTATGTGTGTTGCTTATGCCCGGCTGTTGTCATTGAGTTGCTTTTCCTTTCAGTGCAGTCATCTGGACAGACTCTCCGCCTTCTGTAGGCTGTGCTTGTTCTTTGAGGTGGTAGTGGGACCCAGGCAGACCAGCTCCAAGGGAGAGTGTGCACACTAGGGAACTTGGGAGTGGGGCAGTGGTATTGGCAAAATTTGCACTGGACCACTAGTCCAGATCCCCCTGAAGTGCTGTGGTGGTTGGGGGCTGCACATCAGGGTGGCTAGGGGTACATGACTGGGTGCAGCACACAACAGTGGCTGGGGGTTCATCGCTAGGCATGGTGCAATGAGAGGGTGTGGCATGTGTAGACAGCTGTGTACCTGGCACCTGCATGTGGTACATTCAGGGTTAACAGAATTTGCTCTGAGCCCAGGGCTGAGGCTAGGAGGCTTTGAGTGGGAAAGTCCTCAGAAGAACTGATAGGCATAGCTACATAACTACTAGGGGGTTAAGTAACAAATGTCTAGGCAGTGCAGTCTCCCACAGATGCCTCTGTGTTTATGCTATGGGGCAGGGAAGAAAAGTAGCTCCTACTAGCTCCCTCATTTTCAGAGAAGTCGCCCAACACACTCTGAAATCAGTATGAACACATCTATCTTCCATTTGCCTCTGGTGTTGTGTGAACTGCCAGGCTGCTGTCTCTTTAAGTGGAGCAACCCAGCTATTGCTCTCCATTTTAAAGGTCCAGGCTCTAGTCCCACTGGCTTTACAAACTCATGGAATTCAGCCCCTCAGGATTTTATTTTTTTTATTTTTTCAGTGTTTCAAAATTCATTGTTTATGCACCTCACGCAGTGCTCGATGCAATACATGCCCTCCTTAATACCCAGCACCAGACTCACCCAACCCCCCACTCCCCTCCCCTCCAAAACCCTCAGTTTGTTTCTTGGAGGCCACAGTCTCTCATGTTTCATCTCCCCTCCAGTTTCCCCCAACTCACTTCTCCTCCCCATCTCCCAGTGTCCTCCATGTTACTTCTTATGCTCCACAAGTAAGTGAAACCATGTGATAATTGACTCTCTCTGCTTGACTTATTTCACTCAGCATAATCTCTTCCAGTCCCGTCCATGTTGATACAAAAGTTGGGTATTCATCCTTTCTGATGGAGGCATAAATCCAGATGTTACAGGGTTTAGTCTTCTTCATGTGAGTCCCCTGGTGTAAGGGCCCATTTCTCTGCCCTCTCCACATGTGCAGCTCCCTCCCTCCTGTAGGCAGCCTCCTTCCACCTTTCTGACCTTCCTAACTTTTCAGATGCAACTTCTTCTCTACATTTAGGTGTGGAGTTAGTTCTGCCATTCTTTGCTCAGATCACTCTCTAGTTTATCGCCGTGGATAAGGATATCTAGTTGAAAACATGGGACAGAGTAAGCTCAGAGTCCTCTTACTCCACTATCTCTCCAAGCTCCCTCCAGGATCTCTTATTAATACACTACTATTTAAACAACATAAATATATTACAAATTTTGACAATTATTAAGCATAAAAGTTCAATTTTATTTATAATGCACTTCTTGAAATGAATCAGTATCTAATGTTTCCTTTTACATTTAATGAAAAAGAAGGTAGATGCAGTAAAAAAAAATTGGTCTGTACACAGGATATTGTTTGCTTTTTTTAAAGATTTTATTTATTTATTTGACACAGAGAGAGAGAGAGATCACAAGTAAGCAGAGAGGCAGGTGGAGAGAGAGGGGGAAGCAGGCTCCCTGCTGAGCAGAGAGCCCGATGGGGGGCTCGATCCCAAGACCCTGGGATCATGACCTGAGCCGAAGGCAGAGGCTTTAACCCACTGAGCCACCCAGGCATCCCGTTGTTTGCTTTTTTTTAACAGGAGGTAGAAAATATTAAATGTTTTATGATAAAAGAAGATGAAGATTTTTACTATATTTTAATAAACATTTCAAACCATACCTGATAAAAATTAGTTTTAACTACCTGATTGTAAGAATAAGTGCCAGGTGGAAAGATCTCATAGAACTTTTATCTAGTGTATCTTGAAAACTTTGGTAGTCTAAGAAAACATTCTAATTATGTTTAAAAGAATTAGGGACACTAACCAATACTGCTTTGCTATTTGAAGTTTTTTGTTTTTGTTTTTCATAGCTAATAATATGTCTGAGGGATAATATCAAGAAGTTGTAAAGAGCTGCTTATATTTAAATTCATTGCAAGAGGGGACATTTTCAACAATGGACCTTTCTTACTCAACACTAGTTAACGTTATTTTTGCCTTGCTTTCATGAAACTGTCCCTCATATTGATATTTGACAAATACATGGCATAGAAGAGAATCATTAGTCTAAAACTGTCTCACTGCTATCTCTGTAATCTACCAGAAAATCCCCATGTATGCTAAAATATTACATTTATAGCATGACACTTTAACAGCAATATTTAAAAGTCAGGGAAATAGGGGAATCTTAAGTTTACAATCTCTATGAACTTACGATTATCAATCCTTTCATGTACTCGTGGGGTACATGTTCTCCATGTAAAGGCCACTGTTTTAAGTTAGCAAGTCAAATCAACCAGAATCCTATTTGCATTGGAGCATTAGACATGCTGGACAAAATCAAGTAGAAAACCTCAGACCAGAGGGTTGGTCTGCCAGACTTCAGATCCAAGACAGAGGTTGTGCTCCCTTCTCTCAGCCTGCCTATACCCAGGGTACAGAGTATCACAGAGAGAATCCTGAGAGCCACTTCATACTTCTTCTGGCCTTGGGCCCAGATCAGAGAAGAGGGAAATTTCTGAGTACAGCATTGGTGCTATCTTTGTGGTTCTCTGTGATCACGTCCCAATGGAACTCTTTGTAACATTCTTAACCAAAGGAACCCCAGAATGGACTAAGCCTATTCACCTTATGCAGTCTAAGGCACACCTGCAATCACCAAGAAGAAAGTTCTTTATTTTCCAGTCCCTGGCAACAATAGGAGAAGTAGTGAAGAGGAATGTGAGCCATTAAAGTCAAGTTTGGGGTCAAGGAGGGCTTAAACTTTCTGTAAATAATGTGGCTGGAACTCCAATTCAGTAACTACTAATGTCACCAAATTCTTGATATCTACATGACTCATGTAGAAGTGGGTTAAGTTTCTTTTGGCCATTTGTGCCCTGGACATAGTACATTAGTATGGAGGGATGACAGTATTTGATGGAAAGAGAGATTTTTCCATGTTCTGATGTTGTTATTCATGACTCAGATATAGTTACACAACCAATATCAGTGTCTTTGCTTATGTTTTAAAGGATCTTTAAAATGTTTGTTAAATACTCTACAGTTTCTGGGGCGCCTGGGTGGCTCAGTGGGTTAAGCCGCTGCCTTCGGCTCAGGTCATGATCTCAGGTCCCTGGGATCGAGTCCCGCGTCGGGCTCTCTGCTCAGCAGGGAGCCTGCTTCCCTCTCTCTCTCTCCCTCTCTCTGCCTGCCTCTCCATCTACTTGTGATCTCTCTCTGTCAAATAAATAAATAAAATCTTTAAAAAAAAAATACTCTGCAGTTTCGTGTTTTGCCTTGGTCACGATGCATTCCGGTTGCACGTGTGTAGAGTCTGTATTGCTGCTCTTATTTTTGTCACAATGTCCTAAATGTTTGTAATGCTAACTTCATAGGCACACTCTTAATAATTAATAGCCCCCAGATACCCAGAGTTTCTCCAACCATCCCTCGCCTCCAGTATTAGGATAGTTATTGGAAGGACACAGGGAAAGGTATGTGTCCACCTGGGTCTGAGGGCATGTGATCTGATTGAGTGTATGATCCTGAGTGTATTTCAACCACAACATCTTTGCAAACTGTTCATGTATTACGTATGCCTCTTCTGACCTTTCTTAGTGTAAAAGCAGCCGAACTTTTAATGAAGAAACTGTGTATTCATAGGTTACTGAAACAGTCACAACGGGTTTAATACAAATGTGATTCTGAATGTAATATCGTGGGGTTCCATATAAAGAGCTTCTCATAAATGTTCTGCATTTTTCTGGAAGCATGATGAGAATGTTGTCTCAGCAGTTTTCCTTGGCCATCTTTAGATTTCATCTTAGCACTCCTGAGGGGAAAATTTCACCTCAGATCTTTTAACTTACCTAAATGTGTGTACAAAAGGAGCTATGGTACTCCCTCAGCCATCTCAGGTTAAAATCACGGTCTCATCACAGGTCAGACCAAGGGGTTTTCTTTCATCACTGAGAGGACGTGAAAGAAAGGCCTGGATGCCTCGCCTGGTGAAAGAGCCATCCTCCCAGGCATCAGGCTGGGCCTTCACACTGTGTTCCCAATTTTTTTTTTCCAATTTAAAAACAGGAACTAAATCTCTGGCATGAAATAGTGTGATTGCTGATTTGTAGGCCCTGGTGCAGTCCCTTCCAATAACTCATTAAAAACCCTGTGACAGAAAAGGTCAAACAGCACACACGTAACAGAATCACAAGGACCTGGATCACCCTCACCCCCTCTTTGCCACATGGATGCTGCCCCTCAAAGCACCCAGGCCACTCTGCTGGGAGCACCCTGAGATGGAGACTCCTGGAAAAAAAAAAAAAAAAAGGCTAAAGAAGCAGCTGGTGTGTGTGGCAGTAGCGAGGGAGAGATGGGCAGTGAGGTGTCACATCCGGGAACATGGCAGTCTCTCTGGGGCAGCCGTGGGTCAGCATAGGGGCACTGAGAGCACAGGTGTGTGCCTGTCCTAACGGCCGGCTGCCCTGAAGAACTGGTCACAGCAATGACGCAGCAGTGTGGTGGGAGGGACAACGGCGATAGTAGTTACACTTACCGCTTATGATGGGCAGTCCACAGTGCTAAAGGCTTTAGAAGTATTTCATTTCATCTTCCTAAGAACTCAGTGAGTTTGGTGTATACTTTATGTTACTTTTACAGGGGAGAAAACTGAGGCATGGAGAGGTTCAAGCAGCTCCCCCGAAGTCACACAGCTTGTAAGTGGCGAAGTCTGGATTGGCAAATAGGCACTGTAAGCTGGGAATTGGACTAGGGACAAGGCATATCCCCTTGTCCTCCAATTGTGTCTCTGAAAAGGGTTAGGACCCTCACTTCAGAGCAAACTTGAGTGACATCTCTGTACTGTGTCTGATGACATGATGATCTAGCCTCATTTAAGGTTCAGCAATTAAGAAGAGACAGAGAAAGAGAGAAAGGGGAAGGAAGGAAGGGAGGGAGGGAAAAAAAAGAAGGAAAGGTAGAGAAAAAGAAAGAAAAGACAAATAAAAGACAGAGCTTAGAACCTATAGAAGAAGCATTATAGAACAAAGCGGGGAAAGAACAGGTAGGAAAAAAACAAGACAAAACAGATCTGTGGAAAAGATCTATTGCAGAATCTTACAAAGACCCTTTGGGAAGCTATTTAGCATCCTGTAGGAGCAGAATATTATAGGTCTCCTATCTTTTTTTTTTTTTTAATGTGTCATTTTCTATATTAGGTCTTTAGGTCCTGTGCTTTCTGATTTATTTCTAGAATATCATGTCCTAGCTGTAGCCTTAAAAAAGCAGGTCCTTCTAAATACAGACAAAGGAGAAAAAGAGTGTTAAAACGGGTACAAAAGGAGAGAGATATAACGAATTATACAGCTGTTCACAAGAAAAACTCTCCAGATAAAGTCAAAGGCCAAAATTTATAAGAATAAAAACATGTTCTAAATTTAGTAATCATAAGAGTGCTCATAAAGAATTGTCTATAAAAGCCCATTTTTGAGACACAGATCTTCAGAAGTTAAAGTTTCTTTTGTGGAATAAAGCCTTTTATTCTCAAAGGTCATTTATGCCCATTTTTTTCATTGTTAATAACAGTATGAAATTAATACCCATCATTTTAGAATGTGTATAAACCTCCATTGTTTTGATTTGGGGCAGAGGATCTTAAGACTCTGTCTTTGCTCTTCTTCCTTTGATTTATTTCTATCATCTTATTATGTGCTCTCCATTTCTCTCTCTCTTTCTTCCTTTCTTGCGATCTTCTGAATAGATTTCTTTTTTCCTTTCATCTTTTGCTATTCCCACCCCACCCCCTACCTCCCCTTTGGAATTAATTACCTCTATGTCTATTTTTAGGAGTTACCCTAGGCATTTGAACACACTTGCTTCATTTCTTGTTGCTCGACCCAAACAATGCAAGAATATTTAGACTATACTTTTTTACCCAATTCCAATTTCTATTATAGTTTGACCCGTATTTGAATTCTTTCTTGTTTGTTTAACTTCACAAATTAGACATTATTCTTACTATGATATGTAGTCAGTGTTTGTTTAAATTTACCCAACATGTTTATCCGTTTCTTTGCTTACCATTTCTTCTTGCAGCCCTTCTTCCATTTGGCCTCTTAATATCTCTGCACAAAGCAGGTTTTCATTTCAGAAAATTTTATTCAATTGTTTATCAACCTGCTTGATTTTTTTCCAAAGGCCATCTCTTATTCCTTGGTCACAAAATATTTATTTCTTCACCATACCCAACGTGGTTGCTTTATATTCTGTGTCTGATCACCTTTACTGATCTGATTTTGCTACCTGTTTCTGCTCGTTCTCACTCACAATGCTTTACTTTCCTACAGGGGAGAGGTGAAGGCAGAGTGTGCCTATGTATGGTTTTATGTGAGCTATGTTCTTTGGAACTTTATCTATAGGAATTCTTTGAGACCTGGGTTGAGACTGCATTCTTCTAGAAAATATTTCATTTGTTCCTCCCAGTTGATTATACAAACATTCTAGGAGCACTTTAATTAAAATTCTCCTATTTCAATTTTGCAGATATGGGGAGTATAACTTCATACAGAAAGCCATGTGAGTGCCAAGCTGTACTTACAAATTCTCAAGTGAGATTTCCTACCACTCTCCCCCAGCCCAAAAATCAAATCAGACGTGTTGCTCTCCCCTTCTGCATAACAGTTCATTTTTCACTCATCCTTAATTGAAGGTAAAGCCCTTTGGGATTCCAGCTTCATGTGGGAGTCTTCTGTAAGACTTCCAATTTTGTGGGTGGGGGATGGGTGAAATAGTTAAAAAGGATTAAGGGTCTTCTTAATCATGATGGGCACTGAATACTGTATAGAGTTGTTAAATAATATTGTACAAAAAAAAAAAAAAAGATTTCCAATTTTGTGTGGGCCTAACACAAAGAGAACTGGCTTTGGTTTTCCTCTCCTAAAGTTGTTACTTTTATCTTTTTTTGATCTCTGCAGATTCTTTACTTTTGTGCCATTTCAGTGGCACCTTTCAAAAGTGTTTTCATTGTTATTTTATCTCACATTTTGGTTGTTTTCATTGGGTAAGCCTCTTAGCATGCTTAGTTCAATAAACTAAAGGCAATACTGTGTAGAGATGGGGTGCCATCCTCCAGAATGCAGTATGTATGCTGAGTTGAAGACCTCTATAAAGGACTGCATTGGAAGAATACAGAGATCTTTCCAAAAGATGGAAACAGATGTGGCCCCATGTACCTATTCCAATGACCCACTGGCCTTAGTTTTCCATCCTGTTTCTACAGCTCTGGCCTCTGCAGTCCCCATCTACCAAGGGGATGCAGTCTCACCCAACACATCAAGAGTCCCTTCAGATTGCAAGCTACAGATACCACCAGGTTCTTCGGGTTCCTTTATGTTCTCTGTGCCCAGGTAGCTGTAAGTGAGAAAAGGAGTCATCATACTGGCAACCACAAAGACCAGCAGAGGTGACAGCAGGTAACTGGGGGAGTTTGGAATGGAGGAGTATGACAATGAATACTAATCGTGGCCCTAAACCCAGCTTCTGTGGCAGGGGCTTTAGTTTGTCCCACTAACTTCCCTTTTCCAGGTTTGCCTTCAGGAAGGGATGTTCATGGGAACTGTAGTAGCTAGCTTCCAAGACGGTCCCCAGTGGTCCCTGCCCCTGGATATACCCTTGTGTGGTCCCTCCCACATTGTATCAAGGTTGTTCTGGGCAACCAATAGAATGTGGTGGAAGGGATGCTGTATCACTTCCAAAATTAGGTTATAAAAGGCTGTGCCTTCTGTTTTAGTCTCTCTCTTTCTTTCTCTTCCTTGCTTTCTCTCATATCACTTACCAACTTGCCAGCTACAGTTAGTCATGAGACACGGAGGTGGCTTTTAGAGAGGCCCACATGAAGAAGAATGGAGATCTCAGACCAATAGCCAGCAAGAAACTGAGGCCAGGCAGCAACCACATGAGTAAGCCCAGAAGCAGATTCTTTAGTCCTGTTCAAGTCTTGTGATGACTCCATGTCTAGCCAACATCTTGACTGCAGTCTCATGGGAGACCTTGAACCAGAACCATGTAGCTAAGCTACTCCCTGGTTCCTGGCTCTTAGAAACTGTATGAGATAATAATGTGTTCTTTAAGCTGCTAAGTTTGGGGATGACTTGTTACACACAGCAGTAGGTAATGAATACAGGAACCATGGCAGGCCTGTTCCCCAGATGTGTAAAGGAAGCAAATCCATGTAGCCCAAGGAGTAAACTGTGACAGCCACATAAGAGCGTTATTCAAATCTCCAATTAAGCACCTGCTCCAAGGGGTGTGAATTCACCAATAACCTCCAGCTATGGAAGCCTTTAGGATCTGCCTTTTCTTCCAAGTTGAAGCCATATGTTTCCAGGAAGACCCTGAGCAATGAGTGAGCATTGTTGTAATTTCTGGCCAGTGCAAGATTGCTCATGGGGAACCCCCTCATTGGGCTGGCTGAGACATGTTCCACTCTGCACCCCCAGTTCTCCTGACTGCTTTCTCTCACTCATAGGTGCCACATCTGCATCATGGCCTGAAGGGTTTCCCTGCCAGTTCTTTCTCTCTCTCTTCTTTCCCTTTTAAAGGAATTTGCCCCAATAAATTACATGCACTTCTAATTTTGTCTTGTGTCTCCTTCCGAGAAGACCCCAATTTTTAAAAAAGATTTTATTTATTTATTTGACAGAGAGAGAGATCACAAGTGGGCAGAGAGGCAGGCAGAGGGAGAGGGAGAAGCAGGCTCCCTGCTGAACAGAGAGCCTGATGTGGGGCTTGATCCCAGGACCCTGAGATAATGACCAGAGCTGAAGGCAGAGGCTTAATCCACTGAGCCACCCAGGCGCCCCCTCCCCCCAAATTTTAACATTATTATTACCTTTGTTTTATTTCTTTTTAAATTTTCTTCCCATTCCTGCTTGTGAAGGTACAGGCTTAGCATAATTATTTAAAATATTTCTCTTTTTTTCCAATATAAGAATTCAAAGCTAGAAAGTTCCTTTGTCATCTGTTTCTGGGAGAAGCAAATCTGGGAGAAGCAAATTTTTCTGTCTGGGGGAAAAAACAACCCAGGAAAATGTTTTATTTATTTTGATTCTGTGGTTAATTTTAGTCCATAGCAAACTAGAATAAACTTTCCTATCTAAAATTAATCCAGAAAGGTAATGCTGATTTTTAAGTACAATGGTCATCCATAATTTTTAATTTTATGTCATCTGTTCATTTATTCATTCAATGAACATTTATTAAGTTCTTTATTCCAATCATTATGCTGAGGTAGTAAATTAAGGAATATCTTTACCAGATGGAGAATTTTCTTGTACTTAATACTGTTTAAAAAAAATTAAAGAGGGAAATCAAACCCCTGTTTTTCTACAGATTACAACTCGTTGTTTGACCATAAAACATTGCTTGGCCTGGCTTCAAATTGATCCCCAATAATTTTCCAATTTGAATGAACCCCAGGTGCTCTGTTCACCTTGTCATTAACAAACTGTTGACCTTATGATTATTTTATAAAGAAGTAGATGAAATAAGGAATTTCTTTAAGAGATGAAGAACATATTGCCTGTTCAAGCAATAATTCACTAATTCATTCAGTGTTGATTCATGGCTTCAGGAAAAGGAAAAAAATATGAAAAATGACTTTAATCAAAAAAGCCTAGGTAGAAAGGACACAGATTTCCCTCTGCATCTGAGCTCTTTTGTGTTTTACTTCCTGTCATCATTGGCCAAGGGCCTATACTGTACTACCTCGCCCTCTTTGCTTTTCCCTTCTATGTGCATAGCAGAGGCCTGGAAATGTTACCTGTACCTTGGGCTGGTTGCCAGGGTTAGTGAAATTCACCCTGTGGTACCCCCAATGTTATATGTTACTGTGCAGCATGTATTTCTCATTCAAAATAAATTTCAAGTTAGTCTTGTTAAGAAACACCCTTTTGAAAAAGTTGCTGGGGAAGTATGGCAAAGCTGAGACAGTTGACCATCTAACTGTATTTTGTCTGACACTGGGATCAAACACTAACTACCATCTATCATCTGCAGAACAATAGTATTTTGACCTTTTATCTCTTTATACAGCATTTAGGCAAGAGATTGACTGTGTAGACTTTTTTTTATGTCTGAGGTAGATAGTTTTTATGTCATGCTAGCAGTTTTACTTAGTTAAAATTATTCTTTTTAAGTCCGCAAAATGCTCGAATATATCAACTCTCCTTCCATAGTTAACAGTGACTGAATTCCATACCTACTGTGTAAGTGAGTGGGGTGTGTGTTTAGAAAACATCTCTCAACTGTATGTATGTGCCATTTTGCTAGGCCTAGGAGAATAGACTCTCCTTTATTAATTTATGAACAATTTAAAAGGAATGAAAATCAGAGTTTATCAAGGTCATGTTACTATCTTTATGTATTGGCATTTGGAAAAGTCTCTAGTCATTGTTTTTCATTATCACTATGGCTTTTCAAACCTCCGATATAGTCATTTTGGCAAAGGCGTGAATACCAGCAACCGCACGAAAACAATGGGCCTTGCTTTGTAATGTGATGTGGGGAAAATATTTTTTAATTTTCTAACAGGTGCTTGGCAATGAGTCTGACTCACAGTAATTATACCTCTTTTCTGAAATGAAGCAATAGAGAGAGAACATACTAAAATTAATAGAGAAAGCATGACTTGGGTTCACTCTCTCTCTCTCTGGAGAATTCATGATCCTGGGTTTTTTAAAAAATAAATCATTGTTTTGTGAAGTCACACAGGAATGCATATTAGTCTTTGTGCCAAAAACAAGGACTCTTAATAAATTGAATCTCATCCTACCTTTAGACAATTCAAAAAAAATATCTTAAGAGCTTTACAGTGTTGAGCAGGGATAAAGCCTCCTTACAGCTTGGAACAAAATTCTTACCAGTTTCAACCAACAGATGAAATGCGTTTCAGAAGTGATGCTTACATAAAGAACTGTTTAGAATTCGAGCACTCCATATAGGCAGAGCGCTAATGCGCTACACATGCTACCCTGTGTGAAAATGAGAGTCGGCAGAGTCTTGTGGAGCATTGGTGATAGCAGGAATCCGAGTAAGCAATGCCCCCTTATTCCTTAAGTAGTGAGAGGACAGTGGGCAGAGGGCTGGGGAATGACATAGAGGTAATATGGCAAAGACCAGCTGAACACAAAGGTGAAAACTGCAAGATGAGTGCCCTTTCATTTGAATTGCAAAGGGTAAATGTGGGATGTTGAAGATTTGCCCCATGCGTTATTCAGCACCTGTAGCTCACAGATCTGAGCATAAAATTGTCCCAGATCCAATTCAACGCAGTAGAAGGTTGTGTTTTCTCTCTCTCTTTCCTCTCTCTCTCTCTCTCTCTTTCACTCACTCAGTTTTGGGATATGATATAAGACAGTAAAAACAGAGGCTGGCCAAAAAGGAAATTGCTAGGAGTTAATTTGAAAGGAAAAATTCCAGAAAGTCGTTGCTTGTCACTATAGCTCCCGACATGCCTGCATTTCCTTACATCATTCTCTGTTTATTTTCAACGATTTCCTTCCCAAGCCTCTTTGCTGATACGCTCGGTTCAGCATCAGTAAACCAACAGGTTGCAGGGGAAGAACACCCACGGACACACAGCAGAGTGTGTGGCTCACTCTGCAGCCCGCACTGTGTCACGGCTGACAGTGATCCCGAAGATCTGCTGGAGGATGCACTAGGCATCAAGTGAAAACCAAACAAACAGATAAAACCCACATGCTATCAAACATTGCCACTGGATGTGGAGAAGGACCAGCTGTCGCAGCCATCCATCCCCTAAGCAGGCCATTATTGGAAAGGCTATGAGAGTGAGAATGGTGTAAGCCTGGAACTTAAAACCAGGAAGGTGTTTAAGGATAGAATTTGGATCACTGAGCTCATTATTTCTTTTCACTGATAGCTACAGCTACAGGCAATGCAAATCATAACTCAGAATTTATTGTGTCCTTTGGTATGCTAGCCTGAATAGTGTCCCCCTCCAATTCATATGCTGAAGCCCTACTTGCTATCATGACTGTATTTGGAGATAGGGCTTTTCAAGAGGTAGAGTTAAATGAGGTCATAAGGGTGGAGCCCTAGTCCAATAGGACTGGCATCCTTATAAGAAGAGGAGGAGACACCAGCGGTCTGTGTGCATAGAGGAAAGACCAGCGAGGACCCAGAGAGAAGGCAGCGGGGCGCAAACCAAGGAGAGAGACCTCAGAGAGATCAAAGCTGCCAACACCTTGATTTTGAACTCACAGCCTTTAGAACTGTGAAAAAGTAAGTTCCTGTGGTTTAAGCCACCCAGTCTGTGGTATTTCGTTATGACAGCCCAAACAAACTTAAAACATTGGGAGCTATAATGCCATCCCACTGTGATAATGAGTTGCAGCCCAGAAACAAAGGAGTAGCCAGAATTCCATGAAAGCCTGACGTACACACCAAATTTGGCTTCTGTGTCCATTTTCATCTCTCTTGTGCATTATACTAATAGCACGAGGCATCGAAGAACCATCCCTTAGATTCAGTATGCTGGACACTGCACTAGGTGCTCTGAAAAGGCAAAAAATGACTCACAGAGTTGCTTCCCGTAACTCATCATCTGGAGAAAGACAAGATGAGTCAGTCCTCTAATACAGGTTTAACAAAGGACTATGAGAGACAAGAATGACTAATTTCAGTTTGGGGCTTGGGAGTGTGGGAAGGACAGGAAGGAGCAGGGAAGGTTTCGAAAAGAGGGAGAAGTTTGAGGAGAATTGTTTTGGTATCTGTTGATGTCTAACCAAGCACCCCAGAGTAGGAGCCTGAAACAACCACACATTTGTAAGGCTCGGGGGTTTGTGGGTCAGGAATTGGAACAGGACACAATGTGAAGAGACTGTCTCTACTCCAGGCTGTCTGAACCCCAGTTGGTTGGGAGCGACTCAGAGTGTGGGAAGCACCCACTTCTAAGATGGCTTCCTGGGCCATATCCCTGGAATGAAGGATAGGCTCAACTCAAACGCCAGCTGTGGAGCCCCCAGATGGCCTCTCCTGTGCTGCAGCATCAGGGTGCTGGACTTCTTACGCTGAGATCCAGGGCTTCCGTTTCAAGTGCTCCTAACAAACGAGGCAGAAACCGCATAGTCTCTTATGACCTGGCCTCAGAAATCACATGGCACCATTTCCATTGCGCCCATTGGTGGAAGCAGTTTTACTCAAAAGGACAGGACACAGACTCTCTCTATGGAAGGAGTAAGCAAACATTGATTTATTGCCATATTTTAAAACTGCCATCATGACCCTGAAGCATGAACAGGATTCCAATAAACCTCATGTACAAAAGCTTTATTTCCTAAAAAAATTTTCTGATTTTACACAGAATGCATATTCATTATTAAAAGAAAAGAAAAACATGGAAAAGTAGAACGAAACTCATTCATTGTTTCAATAGGCAAGATATGTGCCTAGAGCTGGAGTTAGAGCTATCACCATAAAGAAGAAATAGTTCCTACCCTCAAAGTGTACACAGTCTACACTGGGCCACCCATAAGCATCCCATCAGGAGATACCACATCTAATATGTTGATGTAGTCCTTTCAATTTGAATATCTTGTACATATGTTTTTGTGTCCTGGTTTGTTTGTTTCTCCCAATACACAAGATAGAATGGGGATTTTCCTCACGGTATTAAATATTCTACAAAACTGTGATCTTGAATGAATGTATCATATATCATCATATGAATAGGCCACTGTTTGTTTAACCATTTCCCTACTGCTGGATGTTCAGGTTGTCTTCAAGTTTTTGCCACTACAAAATAATACTGTACTAAACATGCTTATTCATCTGTATGCTTCGCCGACAATTTTCATAGGATAAATCTCTGAGTTAGTTGAATTACTAGTTCAGTAAGAACATTTTCGGAGCCCTTGATTATAGTTTTCCAGTTTGGTTTGCAAAAATGCTGTCCTGGGGGTGCCTGGGTGACTCAGTTGGTTAAGTGTCTGCCTTCAGCTCAGGTCATGATCTCAGAGTCCTGGGATCGAGCCCCACAATGGGCCCCTGAGCAGCAGGTTGTCTGCTTCTTCCTCTTCTTCTGCCCCTCCCCCCAGCCCGTCCTTGCTCTCACTCACTCTCTCTCTTTCTCAATAAACAAAATCTTAAAAAAAAAAATGATGTCCTGGTTTATATTTCCCTAGCATGTGTTTGAGGAGCATCAAGCAGCAGGCCATGTGGAAAGCCAGCCTGTTCCTGGGGTATGGGGTAGAGATATTTGGCCCAGTCTGAATTGAACGAAAAAATACTGAAAGAAACCAAAAACGTTATAAACCACAGTCAACTAATAAGCAGCATGGGCTTGGCAGCTAAAGAGATGGATTTTGGATATGACTTCTGCAGAGTCAGGGTAGGTGCAAAGGCTTCATTGGCTTCTAGCATAGCTTGGGGGTGATGTTCTAAAGCTAAGTGTGATGAAGGACACTCAGAAACCAAGGTTCACTGTGGGCATGACTTAGGACTCCTTAGGTGGTAAGCAACAGAAGCCAACCCCAGCTCATCTAAACCAAGGCGGGGGGGCTTACTGGAAAAACAGTTGGGTTATCAATGGCTGGGAAACCGGGCTCAGACACCAGAACATAACGGACAGGAAGTGGGAAACTCAGTGGGCAGGAAACAGCATAGGATCAAGGGTCTAACACACAGGGCCTCTTAGCAGGGTTCCCTGGGTCCATCTCTGTGAATAATGAATAAGCTCTAATTGGTTTCTGTCTTTTGATGACTTGGCTCAAATTTCAGTTTCTGGGCAAGGCAGATCCAACCAACCTCACAAGGTTCAAGTGCCTCTCCTGGGGCCAGAGACAGGAAGGCAGGTTCCCACGTGTGGGAGAAGTAACTACCAGAGGTAAATCAGGGCACAGCCTACCAAACCAAAAACTACCTGCCATACCATGCTACGTGGCAAGGGAGGCACACTAGTACCCAATCATCGTTAATCCCTGAACCCAAATTCATTTGCCTCTGCCTCCCCACCCCACCACACCCCACCACACTGAAGTAGGAATCTTGTGGGAATGACAAGAGACACAGTTCCTTTGCCGAGGAACCAGTGGGAAACTAAATATGAGCTACAATGTGTGAAGCACTGTGCTTGATGATGGGATGAATAAAATATTAAAATAAATAATCCTGCTTTAATTTGAACTGAGTGTTTGCCTCTTCCCCTCCCTACTTCCTTTTGTCTGGAAGCCTGGATTCAAAACAACCAGAAAGCAAGTAGACTGGAAGCAGTCTTGGCAGAGGGCTAGAACCATGGGCTACATGCTGCCTTTGGCCAGGCTCGAGGCCCTCCACCACCTGGTAAGCCCAAGACAGAACAGAGAAGCTGAAAGAGATTGTCTCATGGCTTCGTTTGAGGAGGAGGTCAAACATGGATTGGGGTGTAACCTCTCTCCAAGAGGATACCCGTTGAGCAATTACCTCCCATATTTGTCAATCCCTGCTAGCTGGCAACTGATGAAAAAGAAGCCATTCACCCTGAAGTTACCTCTGGGGCTTGGGAATGGGAAGAAGAGATCAGATTCCCCACTCAGAGATCCCTGTTGTTTAGCCAGGCTGGGACAGCATAACAAAGGGGACAGGTAAGTTTTAAGGACAGAAGCAAGGTAACACAAGCCTTATTGCACACACAGGACGTAAAAAGTCAGGGTCAGGGAGGGGTTCTTAGGTTGGGAGAGTGTCATCAAGGGGAAGAGGTGCCTATGAAGACGGGAGGGTGTTTAGGGAATGACAGATTCCACTCTTTCTGGAAAGAGGCCAGAGCCCTGGTCTCAGATCCCCATTGCTTCCACTACTGGGAGAATCATCTTAGGGTATGACAGATCAGACTTCTTAAAATATTCCCTTTGAGTCATCAGGAAGGTAGGTAATTAGCTGCTCCCTTGAGATGTGAGCATTGGGGTGCAAGGTAGGGAGAGTAGTCCTGTTCTGGTTGCCAGAGTCGACTTCTGTTTTCAAGAGCATATTGTAAAAAAAAAAAAAAAAAACAAACAAACAAACAAAAAAAAACTATGGGATTTTTATATCTGCAGAACCATGGCAAGATCTCATGTGTTCCTGAGAAAACCTTTCCAGCACCTTGGAGGGGAGTGGGGAGATGGCCATTTGTTCGAGGGTCTTACTGAGTTGGGGAGGATGGTCTTGTTGGTCAGTGGGCCCAGGGTCAGAATAGGGCCAGAGGGAGCCCTTGGCACAAGAGGGCTTAGAGTGGGGGGTGCCTGGGTGGCTCAGTTTGTTAAGCGTCTCTTGGTTTTGGCTCAGGTTGTGATTGCATGGGTTGTGAGATGGAGCCCTGTGATGGGCGCCACGCTCAGTGGGGAGTCTGCTTGAGGATTCTGTTCTTCTGCCCCTCCCCACCACTCTGTCTCAAAGTAAATAAATAAGACTTTTCCCCCCCAAAAAAAGAAAATAGAGGTTATAGGGTCCCTGCCATATGGAGAATTTAGAAGCTGCCGTACCATAGGATAAGTGCAAAGACATTTAAGTTATGACTTTTCTCATGGGAAACGCTTCGGTAATTTTATTTCTGAAATACCAAATTATTTCCAGTCTTTTTCTCCATCTTCCAGTGCTTTGTCTGCTTAGCATGCCTGGGGTAACTAAGTGCTGTCTCCACAAGGCCTGACCAGAGGGACTTTGCTCACTGCGGAGGCAGCCTGGATGTCTCACAGCAAGAATGGAATCTAGACGTGAAGCATATCTTGCCTGGAACTTGTGAGTCACTGGGATCCCTCCCCAAGGAAGGGATTTCTGTCCTGGGCAGGCTCTGTGCTCCCCACAGGGATTCTCCAAGGAAGCCCCTTCTGAGGGGGCAAAGGCTGAAAGACCAAGAACCAGCCAAGTGTCTGAAGGGGCATCCATGATGGACTCTTTCCCTGGGAACTCCCTCCTCTGAGACTCTGAGTCCCACTCAGAGGGCCCCACACCCGGAGTGTGTCTACCCTCACCTGGCAAGCTTGGGGGCGTGGGCTCTCCGTGGGGCCAGTCCTCCCAGTGGGGGCCCTTCTCTGCCTTCGCCTGAGCCCAGCCTTGACTTCCTTCCAATCCCTTCCCCACTTCCGAATTCGTGTGGCACTTAAATTCCTCTCACCAACCAGCCACCTCATTGATAGTTATCTTTTCTTCTTAATTTTTTTTAAAGATTTTATTTATTTATTTGACAGACAGAGATCACAGGTAGGCAGAGAAGCAGGCAGAGAGAGAGGAGGAAGCAGGCTCCCCGCTGAGCAGAGAGCCCGATGCGGGGCTCGATCCCAGCACCCTGGGATCATGACCTGAGCCGAAAGCAGAGGCTTTAAACCACTGAGCCACCCAGGCACCCCTTTTCTTCTTAATTTTTGATCTGTTTTGTTCTCCTGTCCAAAAGTCCTTCCTATGTTCCTGGAGGCCAAGAATCTTACTACTTCTCTGAATATCCCACACAAACCCTAACACCTAGTATAGTGCTCTTCTGGGTCCCTTTTTCCTCAAAATCCTTTACTGATCATAGCTTAAATTGTTGCGGATAACAAATACACATCACTTCCATGCATTATCCAACCCACTGTTCTTAATCTTTCAAGAGTAACTCTATTCCATGATAGTATAGCGAAAACTGTGACCCACTCCCCAGAAAAATGCACATAATCACGTGTCAGCAAAATGTTGGTGCTGATTTCAGGGCTCTGCAGCACCCACGAAGCCTGGCCAGCCATTGACCCTAAGCTAAGAGGCCCTGTTTAAACCGGCTCTTTCCACCACGCTGCCAGGCAGCCGGCCCAGGCTTTGTGATAATGCGTCTCACAGGTGGGAAAAGTAAGGCTGGGAGAGAGACTCCTCCAGGCTGCTCTGAGTGGCGGACTGCCCTGCCTCTTTGCCCAGATTCCCCGTCTCCTTTGAGACCTGTTTTGCAGATGTGCCCTTAGAAGAGCCAGGTCAACACGAGCAAGACCTCTTCTGTCAGTAGTCAGCGCGGGAACTCTCTCTTGTTCTTCTTGCTTTTGCGACGATGTTTGGCTTCTAATGAAACAGTGCCCTTGCCGAGCCCAGCTCATCCCCGGCCAGCGAGTTTCTCTCCTGGTGTCAGAGGAGAGAGTGGGATCTCAACAACCTGCTTGTTGCCTTGAATCTCTGATTTTCTTATCAGAGCCCCTCCCCCCCGGCTGGCTCCCCCAAGCCAAATGCAGCCAGAGCCAAGCCGGATGTGAGAGCAGCCAGGTGGCCCCGACTGTGCCGGGCGGAGCTGCTTATCTCTGCGGCTGGCGGTCCTTCTCCTATCGCGGCCTAAGAGGCTCTGCCCCAAACCGCAGGCCCTTGCTCGGCCATCCACATCGCACAGGTCTCGGGCCCCCGCAGGTGAATGATGCGATGAGGAAGGAGTCACGCACGAAGGGGCATTGAGCCCATGCTTTACATGGCGGCCGAAAGTCCCCATTCACGTGGCTGTGAATGCATAATGGCTTTCAGTCGCTGCATCGAAGATCAATCCAGACTGCCGCCACGGGGCGGGAGATGGGGGCGGGGGAGCTGGGATGGTGGTGGGGTAGGTGGAGGAGACAATCCTGCAGCTCCTCCAGAGTCCAGGACCGCAAGTGCCTTCTGGCCACTTGGGCATCCCCCAGACTCAGCTCCCTGACATGACAGAGTGTAATAGCTTCAGAGAAAAGCAAGAGTGGTGGTTTGTTCTCGCACCGTTTGCAGTGTCTGAGCAAATGCATTTCTTCACAGCTCTGCCTGCCTGGAGGCTACTGTGGGACTGACAGATGCCTCCCCCCACCCCACCCCCCAGAGACCGGGGCGATGATGCATGAGGCTTACCTCTATGCACACCCAGAACGTCAAACCATTCCTACTCCCAGATCCAGGCCTTGTGTCAAAACAGGTGTGCACCTTCCTTGAGTTTGTATGTACTCGCTTATTAAGTGGGGTTGGTTCCCCACGACGTGCTCAGAAAAAATATGTCTTTGTCTCATTTTGATGTTACCTTTTCCCTTTGTGTTCTTGCTGATGTGACCCCAGGCACCTCCTGGTAGCTGTTAGGCTATCTCAAGGCTACAACCTACCCACCCAAAATATTTATATTCACAAGGGAAGAGCCTTATCTACTTCTCTATTTCCCCACCTCACTTAAGAAAATTCTAGCATTTACAGAGGCATTGAGCTATGGTATTCTATTGTGGAAGACAAAGTTAAAATAAGTAGGAATCGGGGTGCCTGGGTGGCTCAGTGGGTTAAAGCCTCTGCCTTCGGCTCAGGTCATGATCTCAGGGTCCTGGAATCAAGCCCCGCATCGGGCTTTCTGGTCAGCGGGGAGCCTGCTTCTCCCTATCCCTCCGCCCCTCACTCATGCTCTCTCTCTCTCTCAAATAAATAAATAAAATCTTAAAAAAGAAAGAAAGGAAGGGAGAGAGGAAGGAAAGAAAGAAAGAAAAGTAAAAAAGAAAGAGAGAGAGAGCGTATGAGAGAAAATTCCAGCATTTGACTAGCTGTCAGGGCAAAATATTTGGCCAGAGGCATAAGGAGCTGCCTGCAGCTGATGTATGAAAACACTGATGATGAGAGCGGCTCCGGGCAGGGAGGGAGGGAGCCTCACCAGGGAGGGCCCCTCTCAGACTTCTTCCCTTCCTCTTCAGGGACTCTCCTACCTCAGTAGTTCTCACCCCCCTACAGTTCTGCCCCCAGGGGACTTTGCCCGTGGTGATATTTCTGGTTGTTACACTCGGGAGGAGGAAGGAGATGCTATGGGCATCCAGTGGGTGGAGACCAGGGATGTTGCTACACACCCGACAGTACACAGTGCAGCCGCCCCCCACCCAAGAGTGATGCAGCCCAAAGGTTAGTTGTGCTGAAGTTGAGAAACCCTGACAACATCGAGTCAGTCACTCCCACTTTCATACAGCATTCCAAGGAATCTGTGGAATAGACTCACACATCTGGAGATCCAGCCCAGACTTCCCTGAATCCAGGCTCCCTGGGGACCTTCCCACCCTGGTTCCCAGTCTCTGCCTCTGTTGCAGCTTGAACCGGAATGACCTCAAGTTTCCCTCAAAAAAAGCACCCCTGTTCATTTCAACATCCCCAGTGCTGTATCATTTGCCCTCCTTTAGGGCAAGCCCACTTGGGAAAGAGCCCTGGTTTTGTTTCTGAGGGCCTCCCTAGTTTATCATCGCCAATGGATTATTTCCTCCATACAAGTCAACTCGGGGGGTGACTCAGAGACCTGCCTTTATCGGGTCATGAGATGGAGGAGGAAATGGTGTGGGGAAATCCCAAATCCTTGGCTACCACAAGTTTCCCAAAGTGAGCCTTTCCCCTGGTGTCCCTGAAGGGCTTTGGCAGCCTTCTGCTGTGACAAAGGAAAGAAAAAGACAGCTGTGTAAAAACCAGATCCTTTTTGTGGGACAACAGAAATGCTTTCCGAGATCCTTTTAGTGCATCCAGGAATCATTTACTCATCTTTTGCTCAACCCAAGGATAGTCTCCTTTTGCTCAGAAGAAAGGCACCTTCCTACAAAACAGGCTCAGGTGGAACCTTTGGCGAGGAGAAGAGAGCTGTGAGCTCACTCCCGGGCACGGCTTCTAGGGATTAGCCTCAGATGTAGCCACAATCTGGGTCACTATGGGGCCCAATGGCAGCCTCCCCTACACCCCGACGCAGCTCAGGCGGTAGGGATGGGTTTTCAGGCTCTGGGGCCCTGGCTCTCCGCAGGAAGCCGGCTGTGTGTTCGCACTAGGGGTGAGGACTTGGCACCCAGGTGCTGGGCTGTCCCTGCTGAACGTTTCTTCGGAGCAGACACAGGTACGCATCAAATCAGCTACATGCTGCCTGTTTTTTTGTTTGTTTGTTTGTTTTTAAAGATTTTATTTATTTATTTATTTGACACAGAGAGAGACATAGCTAGAGAGGGAACACAAGCAGGGGGAGTGGGAGAAGGAGAAGCAGGTTTCCCGTGGAGCAGGGAGCCTGATGTGGGGCTCGATCCCAGGACCCTGGGATCATGACCTGAGCCGAAGGCAGACGGTTAATGACTGAGCCACCCAGGCACCCCATGCTGCACTGGGAAAACTAAGAGGCATCTCTTGGTGCATCACACTTACCCTGGCTTTCTAGCACTCTCGGTGACATGGGAGTGAATCATCAAAAACAAAGAGTGTCTGTGCTACACTGAGGATCCGTGTCCACCTCGGGTTTCCAGTCTTGTGGGAGTCCTGGCCACCTGTGTTCTTGCTCTCAGAGGCCGTGCTCTCAGAGAGCACCTTCTTCCTCAGCCTGATCCTTTAAAGGTGCTTGGCTGCCCTAGGGCGCCCTCCTGTTGGACAGGACCATCACTCCTAGAGTCTGAACCACAGATTGCTTGTCAGAATCTGTGTGTGCCCTGCATGGCCTGGGCCGCCCCGCTCACAGCTGCCATGCCCCGGGTGGACTCTTTGCAAGGGTTCACTTAGGCCATCTCATTGAATCCTCACAGAGATCCGGGGCTCCTTGGACTTGAGAGAAGCTCCACTTCACCACACCTGGGCCAAGTAGACCCTCAAAGGCTAAGACCAGACCCACCCCACCCGCACCGCATTTGAGCTTCCATCAAGCATTTGCGAGTAAGAGACTTATGGGTTTGATTTTGCAAGGACACTGCTGTTTGAAACTCTAGGCCTCCCAGTGGGAAAGTGACCGCAGGGAAGTGGAGACGCCTTGGGTGTGGCTGGCCCCAGGGTAGTAAACAACCCGGGCTGGGGGACACCGCACCCAACTGCCCAGCAATGCCAGCAACTCTGCTTCTATTTCCCCAAGAAAAGCTGAAATCTAGGATTTGGTATAGTGGGGGGTTTTTTGTTGTTGTTAATGGGAAATCCTCTAGTTTTACCTGCTGGCAGTTGATTAAAAAACAACCAAACCAAACTTGTTTAATGCCCCGCAGGTGAAGTAACATGTTTGTGGGCTGGTTTGCAGTTTGTGGAGTAGGCTTTCTGTGAGACACAAAAATTCCCATGTAGAATCAAATGGGACCCTTTTTTGTTCGTGAAATATAGTCTTTATTAGAAGGCGTTAAAATTTTCAGAATTCAGAACAGAGTTCTAAAAATATACGTGTGACAAAAATATACTTTGGTATTTTTGTCACTACATTCATTTTTCGAATAAAGATCGCCTTCTATCTGTGTGACAGTTTCCACAGTGCAACGTGAGGCAGGGTATTATCCTGTTGGCTGTTCACAAGGCTGTGAGCCGGGCACCATCCCTTCTGCGGGTGCTTGCAGGGACACGGAGGCTGAGAGAAGCCTAGTGACTAATTCGAACCCCATGACCTTGTGGTGGCAGCCCCAAACCCAGCCAGGTCTTTCCGCCTCTGACTGTGCTGCTGGTTCAGGAAGCTTTGAGTTTTAGTTTCTCCCACCAATGCTTCGATACCAGTAACTACTCTTCAATCCAGCTGCACAATTTGTTTCCAAGTCAGCCTCTAGTCATTAAGCAGAAGAGAAGCCATAAGCACTCCTTGAAGCTCGCACTTAGCTTTCTTTTCCTTTACGGGCCAAGAAGGGAGAAGGTGATATCCCTTTACCTGAGCTTGGGGGACCTAAGAGTGAGTGGAAGAAGTCCAAACCCCCTGTGATTGTTTGCAACACTGGGACATGTTTGGGCCTGGGGACCTGTGGCTTTTTCCAGACAGTGCCCATCTTCCTCAGAGGCAGCAAGGTCCATACAGGTCTGACTCCAGTCTTTGGCCTTTATCCATACTGACTCGGAACATAGGCAACCATCCTAAATCTACAAACTGGTATCTCCCTGATACCTTTCTTCTATTAGGATGACCTAACTCAGGCCATTTTGCATCGGGAAGAGGTCACCACCCAATTTGTCGTAATACCTTGCTTATCAATGCCTTATTGCCAGGGAATGAGCTGAGTTCCTGTGGGACAGGCCTCCAGAGTTGTTAAACCTTGATCAGCCCTCGGACTTTAATTGGTGTCTTCCTTTTTAAAGATATATTTATTTGAGAGAGAGCACAGGTGAGGTTGGGGTCGGGTGAGAGAGGCAGAAGGACAGGGAAAGCGAATTTCAAGCAGTTTCCATGCTGAGTGCTAAGCCTGTATGGGGCTTGGTCTCATAACCCTGAGTTCACAACCTGAGCCAAAACCAAGAGTTGGGCGCCTAACCGACTGAGCCACCCAGGTGCCCCCCTATTTGTTTTCTTCTTAAAAGGCCTAAGCTCTTTTATCCTGTAATGTTGCAAAACACTTTTAAACAAAACATAATCTTTTTATGAGGTAGTAATTACCTCATGCTAACAACTACATGTTAATAGTATATAGAAAAAATAAAGTGAAGTGGACATTTCTTCCATTAAGAAGGTTTTCTGGGTACTGTGAGAACCTTCCCATATAAGGTACTTCTCATTAGGTGGTGTAAAGAGCATCCTGGGCCCATGCATTTCATCACCTTTACAACTGTTTGTGAGAAACAATGCCTGGAGAAATTTTATTGTGGGGGAGCTCTGGAAGACGACATCAAGGGGAACCACAGTGCACACTGGAGTCAGAAGGCCTGGAAGGTGATATCCCACCTTGTACCAGCTCATGATATGACAGAAGAGAAGTTGTCTTCCCCCTCCTGGCCCTGAGTAGGACCCTCATCTCTCAGACAAAATGACCTTTGGGGGTAAGAAGGTCCACGTGAAAAGGGCAAAGAAGAATAACATCTACGAAGAACCTAGCGGGTTGCCAGGTCCCATCTGTGGTATTATTACACGAAGTCTCTTGTTTAGTCCTCACAGTGGGATATATGGATCCACGCCCAAGGCCACATGACCAGTAAGTGGCATGGCCAGAATCCAAAGCTGGTCTGGCAGCCCCAAAATTTGAGCTCCTCCCACAACACAGTTCAGTGTTTCTCAAACACTGTCGAAGAAGCATCTTCAGCCAAAGAAAAAGCTAATACATTGGATTCATTTGTTCAGAACTCCCTCGACAAAGTACCACAAACCGGCTGGCTTGGGCAAGAGAAATTGATCTTCTCACAGTTATGGAAGCCAGAAGTCGGAAACAGACGTGGGGCAGGGGCGGCGTTGGCTCCTTCTGAGTCTGTGAGGAAGACTCTATTCAGGCCTCTTCCTTAGCTTCTGGGGGGTTGCCCGTAGTCTTCGGCCTTCCTTGAGCTGTAGACACATCCTCCCCATCTCTGCCTCCATCTTCAGTGGCATTCTCCCTGGGTCCATGTCTATGTCCAAATTGTCCCTTTTTTGAAGGACCCACCCTACTCCAGTATGACCTTCTCTAAACTAATTACCTCTGCAATGACCCTCTTTCCAAAATTAGCTCACATTCTGAAGGACTAGGGTTTAAGACTTCAAGATATTTGGAGGGCCACAATTCAATCCATAACATTACCCACTTTAGGTGTCTGATGTCTTTGAAATGTTTTTCATTATCTTTAAAATCCGGGCAAATTGAGCGCTCCAGTCCATTGTTACCTCACTATTTAATATGAAAACATTTCCCAAAAAGCCTGTGAGTAAAATTAGTGATCCACAAAACTGCTCCTTGTTGATCCCAGGAATCCAAAACCCTATCCCAGGCCCCTATCCCACACTTATTCACATCCTTCGAGGAGGTTTACAGCAAGTGTGAAAGCCCCAAGAAGCAAAGACCCTTCTAAGGAGGCAAAGACACATTTAACCTAAACAAGCATGAAGAATATTGACTCAGACAGGGCTGAATAAGAAACCATGCAAATTAAATACACAGAGAAAATATGGACCATCCCTGACCATAATCAATGATGAACCAGCCCAGTGTGGAAACGCTTTGCCGAGAGCCCTGTTGGAAGCTCACGGCTGTTTCTCATTCCTTTTTAAAGGAAATCAGCGTCATGTAAGCACTGTTCATCCTGTTTCTCCAGCACAATGGCTTTTGAAGAACATGCTTTTGAAGTTCAGGTACTGTGGTGTTTGGGGACAAAGATGACGGTTGTGGCAGTAATAGGCTTCGTAACACATTGATCAGATTCATATTTTTCTATTACAGTAAATGTGCCTCAAGTAATAGAACTTACCAGCAACACTAACCACGGCCACACTGTTCTTTTATTTCCAAAGAAATAACATTTTCAAAAGTGACAAAGGACTCTGACAAAGGCCCAGCGACGGAAGCGAGAATGACTCAGTAGCAGAAAGGCCTTCTCCGTGTGGCTAGCTTCTTGCCCCACTTGGTTCCTGACTGGAAAGTGGGTTGAGCCAAAGCTTTTCCACACCCAGAGGGCCCGCTGCCAGCCCTGCAGGGCTGCGCTCCTGCCCGGCCCCGAGCCAGCGAGAACCTCTGATGGACAAGGCTCAAAAGGCAGCCCCGGGAACATCGACAGCATGGAAAAAGAGACAGATTTCTGCTTCCATCGCTTGAAAACATGGAGGCCACCATGTTCTTTACCTTTTCCTGTCTCTCTCTCAGAAGAAATACAAACTTTGCAGAGGCGTTCACTGGCCCCTTTGAAGAAATATCAACGTTAGATGCCAATCAAGGAGAAGACATCTCCACAAAAAGGGTAGCCCACAGGGTCCGGCCAGCTGACAACTTGGAGAACACACCTAACCCGGGTTATTGCTCTGGGCAGCTTTGGGGTTGCAGCTCCATTCAGGAGAAATCCCTACCCATCACTGGGTTCTAGAAGCTATGCTCAGCAAGCCCAGAATGCCAAGGGGCATGCCCAGGGGGACTCCCTGTTAGCAAATGTGGATGACCAGACCCTTGAGGAAATCATGTGACGACAGAAGAGGGTGGTCTGCAAGGGAGGGAGGGCAAGGGGATCTGGAGAGAGAGAGCCCGCAGGGGCACTCAGCTCCCCCTGTCAGCAAGAAAGCAGTGCTCGTCGGGCAGCCATGACAGCTCCCGTCTCTCGGGAGGTGAGCTTTTCTCAGAAGCGAGACTATTTCATCAGGTTTTTCCACAGCCCAGAGAGAATATCTCATGAGACTGCCCCACTCCCTCTGTCCTAATTCCTCATCTCCCAGAGCTATTGCAGTTTCCTGGTCTTCCTGATAATGGGAGGCAATGCTGGAAAGCTGTCTACTGGGGACAGGCAACCGGCGCTGGGCCTCAGGACACTGACATTGAAATGAAGCAGAAACTGTAAATGATTTCTAAAGATTGTACTGTCTTTCAGTTCTCTCCTCTTAAACCCCAGCCTGCCCGCCCTTTCCCTAGCCATCCCACAAGGGTCATCTCCTTGGCAGCTGAGGCGGACAGAAGGGGCCAGAAGCCCGGCCAGGGCCTGGAGCCCACTGGCCTGGGGGCCCTGCGTGCACTCTGGACCACATTTCATGCTGCCTGCCCTGCATTCCACACCCTGGTGAGAGCTCCAGGAAGATCCACATTTTTAAAGCAATAGTGTCTGCTGGTTTGTGAGCCTAGTTTCTGGTGAATTCAGTTCCTGTGAATTATGGCCCCAAGGGTTTATGAATTGCCAGGAAAGATAAAAATCTAGTTCCCAGATGGGAAAGGTAGAAGAGCAGATCCCCAAGCACAGTGCCCCCTCTATCTGAGCTCTGGGACAGCAGGAGGCCCTGGCATGCCTCTCGGATGGGCTGCCCCTCCTAACAGTTTCTCTTGTGCCCCTCAGAGTTTTCTGAAAGCTGGTGGAATTTCCAAAACTAGATGAGACTGAACCACAGAGAGCAGGCCCCAGCCCAGTGATAATGGTAAAAAGTAATGGCCCCTAAGGACGGAAAGGGGGCAAAGTGGTGAAGTACTGTATAATTTTAAATGCATTTTGGGAGACGCCCGAAAATGACTAGGGCAGAACACCATGCTGGTTACATGAAAAACAAAAGCAAGGGGTGCCTTGTTAAGTTGGTTAAGTCAGTCAGTTAAGCATTTGCCTTTGGCTCAGGTCAGGATCTCAGGGGTCCTGGAGTTGAGCCCCATGTCAAGCTCCCTGCCCCGTGGAGAGTCTGCTTCTCCCTCCCTCTCTCTGCAGCTCCCCCTTCTTGTGCTTTCTCTCTCTCTCAAATAAATAAATAAATAACTTTTTTTGAAAAAATAAAAAAAACAAAAAAACAAAAAGAAAACAAAACCTCCAAAGAGGGGGAGAACTTCTGGTTGTGATTCTCATTCCCTTCCCTCAGGTCCTCATCCCTCAGGCCCTCATCCCTCAGGCTCCTAACCAGCAATTAATAAGATGCTGGGGCCATATAATTCACACAAACAGAACTCACCAGAAAGTAGGCTTACAAACCAAATGATACTCTTTGCTCCCCTCCCAAGGGGGACACTCGACAAGGCTGGAGACATTTTGGTTGCTGCACTAGTGGATGCCAGGCGGGCATCTAGAGGGTAGAGATGAAGCCTGCCGCCAACCATCCCACAATGCCCACCGCAGCCCCCATGGCCAAAGTGTCAAAGCGCCTCCCTTGAGAAACCTTGCCTGCAGAGAAAGATTCTCTGATCTCTCACCAACCCACTTGCAGCCACACCAAACAAAGTGGATGTGGGCGATTCCTGACGAGGGAAGGCTCGGTAGTGGCTGAGAACATGCGCGGATTCCTGGACTGTTAAACCTGAGTTCTAAGCGGGTGGGCAATGGGCTCTAGTGAGTGAATCCCTTTCCCTACCACCGTCTGCTGAAGTCCATTAAGCGTCTAGCCACTCACAGTTTGCTACCGAGTTGTAGGCCAGGGGTTCCACGGAGCCCAGGTCTACAGATTGAGATGGGGAGGAAGGACAGGGCAGCCGGGACAAAGGCAAGACAGACAAATAACCAAACTGAGACACAGGCCACGCAGATTGCACAAGCCAAGCCAGAAACTGAGTCCAATGCTGAGAAACGCTGAGGGGCAGAGAGAGTGCTCCCAGGTAAATACAGTAGCGTTCGAGGAATGTACAGGAAGGCCGGGGGAGGGCAACCATGTCACCTCCTGTACCCCGTAGGTTCCCGGCAACATGGAGTGTCTTGTGCCCCCCCAGGACAGGCAGACACGGAGGGTACCTCCAAACACTCACGGTCACCTGGGACTGAAGATTCAGGTGCTAATAAGCAAAAGACGAAAATGTGCTCTATAGAGAGGTACCTCAAGTACAGGTTACAGTGTTCCACAGCAGGAGCGCTGCCTGCACGTGGTGGAACTTGCACGTGACCTGGGCCTTGGTGCATGGGCACTGCAGGGGGAGCTGAGCTTGCCTGAGAGCCCCAGACCTGGGTGACTGGGGGGTGGGGGTGGGGGAGGGGGATTGGTTGTCCTGCTGGCAAGAATCTCTGTAAAGCAGCTTCTGGCTTGAAGGATTTTATCCCGACTTGTGTTTTGGTCACTCAACAAAACCTCTGTCTCTCTCCCTCCTAACTCTTTCTGAGAAATAAGGCCGTACCTACTCTTACTAGGAATCACGAACCGAACCGGGGGAAGCCCTGTGGAGCTTAATGGCGAACCCATCAATGTTGGTGATGCTGGTGGTTCTAACTTAAAGGCCATCAGATGTTGCTTCCTTTCCCGTACCTCTGCCTCACTCAGAAACAGCAACTCAGAAACCTACCCAGGCGAAAAGTCATATGCTTTGAAGAGGTGCTAATAATTCAGCAGCCTAAACATTTTCCGGGACCAAATCTTTACCAGAGCTGCTAACAAGTAGTCAGATGGACGGCCCTGTGAGCTTTCTCCTCTGACAATGAACGCACAGAAAGGTCAGCCGCCGGACACAGAAAGAGGAGAAGGGTCCTGAATACACACAGACAGTTTAATCACCCGTGAAGAAATCCAAGAGTTGACTGAAAGTGCTTTGTCAGGGAGAGAAGGGAGGCCCCCGCCTCAGAGAAACGCCAGGAAGGCTGGAGGTTGCTTTGGCCGCAGAGATGGTGGCTGACCACAGAGGCCACCATGGAGACACCAAGGGCCTGCTGGAGGAATGGTGGTGGAGAGACTCAAAAACAGGAGGGCAGGGAGAGCCAGCACTTTCCAAAGGGACTGGCAAACACTTGTTCCCTAAAAAAAAGATGAAAATTGAGCTCAATGGGAAGGGAAGACGTTGTTTTTAAAACCACCACAATTACTTAAGGGTTGATTAGTCCTTCAAGCTTCTGTCCATCAATTCTGTCATTTCTTATTCCAGACTCCTCAGAGTATTTGAAAGACTGGTTTATTCAGATTACATCAATGTCCCTTACTTGCATTTAAAAAAATCAAGGTCAAGCTATGTTGATATGCGAAAGGGAATTTAGATGAATGAGGGCTGGCTCCCAGGCTCTGGCCCTGTAATTACTTTCTTTGTAAGCCTGAATACCCAATCAGATGGTTGCCTTCTCACCACTTTTTGTCATATTTATGGAATACCTTTAAACAATGGAATCTGGAAACTACAGCAACATCTGTGTCCAAATATATCCAAGCTTGTTTGTGTTTTTAATTGGAAATCAAATAATTTTAGATGAACTCATCTATGGTAGCATTGCAAATGCATATTTTTAGGTAATTCTTGAGAGCATTTTGCAAACCATTAAAGTAACGACATCATGCTTTATCTTTAAAAGATATTTCTCAGCTGTGATTACTATTGGAATGAAATCAGGGGTGGCATTCAAAAAAGACTGCAACATAAAAAGGTTTGCATAAGAATTCTGATTCCATTAGAAAACCAGTCCTTTTAGGCCAGTTCTTCCATTCTCCATTGGCTCATGTAATATGGTTGGTTTGTTCTCATTCCAATTAAAGATGCAATTCATTAAAGAGTCTTTAACTTCATTAAAGCAAAGCTTTCTGTTAAGGTTATCAAGCGTTGATGGGCTTCTAAGCGGACATTCTCCGCAGGCAGGAGAATGCCACTTTCAAACCCTCTGATTTTGTATGAAGCAACTCCTTTCTACACAAAGAATTTCATTTCTGTAGTCTGGCCTAGTAAAACGTTTATTCATTTACACTTAGCTTGGTTATTTTAGGCCCAGATCCATGGGCCCAATAATTTCGATATGAGGATGATGTGTACAGAAGGAGAGTTGTGTTGTTTTCATTTAATCCTTAGTGCTTAGGAAAAAAAAAACTTAAACCAATTAAGTGCTTCCATCACCTGGGGTTTCTTAGGAGGAAATGACTTTTCAAGGCATGTGGGAATTGTCAAGAAAAGAATTTTCCCTTGAAATGATGTGTTGGTACACGGGAGAAGTGCTGGGCAGGGTAGCAAGAGGAAGAGGTAACTTGGCCGGTGAGGAAATGAGTAGCTGTTTTGAAGGCTTGATGAACAGGAGACCAGTGCACATTTTCCTCATTTATCTTTTCATTTTGAAAGTGGTGGAATTCAGGTATGTCTTGATTGTTTAGGATAATAAAGGATACGTGAGACATGACAAGAAAAACCACCAATGGTGAGCAAAATAAGAAAACCAGGGATCACTTTTTTAAATTTGTTTATTAACACTCACACCAAACTGTATACTTTGGTTCCCATGGCCGCGTGGTATCTGATGTCACATATAAAATCGCAGAGGTCATGACAAGCAGGAAGAGAGGCCTGGCCCTGCCCTCTGAGTAATACAAACAG
Organism: Enhydra lutris kenyoni; assembly: GCF_002288905.1. NCBI lineage: Eukaryota > Metazoa > Chordata > Mammalia > Carnivora > Mustelidae > Enhydra > Enhydra lutris. Next base: position 32,413,154 of record NW_019154086.1, on the reverse strand, counting down.
CCCTGTGTGTTGTATGTGGGCCTGAATAGGCCACCTGAAGAGCCCAGCTCTGGAGCCCACCAGCCACCACCTCACTTCTTCCCCTGCCTCTGCCTGCCCCCTAGTGGACAAGCATGGGAAGTGTGGGAGTCATCCTGCAGGGCTTTGTGAGGACTGAAATATGGCTCCCTGAGAGCATGCCCTCCCCCCGGCCTGTTCCCAAGCACTGTCTGTGGATTTCCTGGAGAATCAGAGCTCTGCCTGGAGACCCTGGGATCTCCCTGGGATGAACACCTCCACTTCCTGTGTCCTTTTCCTGGGGCCTTTGTCTATCTCCGCCTGCCCCCATCCCCAACTTGCAGACATTGTCCCTCGAGTGGTCTCCACAGGAGACATGCCTTTCCTAGAAAGGACAAATTATTCCTTCTTTGAGTCCTACAAACTGTGCAGAACCAACAGGGTGCTCTACTATTAAACATGTACAGGGTGCTGTACACGTTCCCACTGTAGGAGCCTCTCATGCATCCTGTATGTCCGGAGAGGCATTCATTCGTTCATCAGAAACCTTCTAGATGCCCAGCCCTGGAGACACGGAGGAAACGATGCCAAGGCTCCCACCTGGAGGAGCTCACAGCCCAGGGAAGCGACAGCTTATCCATCGATCGCCATGTGATCAGGTCGTTGCCACTAAGAAGCTCTCAGTTCTGTGCCTCCAGAATAAGGCAGTAGGGGAAGAGCCATTTGAATTTGTCATGGGCTCTGGGCACAGCAGAGTTAGTCCAGCAACTGTTTTGTTCAAATGAGTCAGGGAAAGAAAGAGGCTGGCACAGGCTGTCCTGATACCGCACACCTCTGGAGTACCGTGGCTGTGCTGGGTATTTCCATCTCTGCCCAAGTCACTGTGATCTGACTGTCCCAGCAGAGGCAGACACTGCCAGGAGCTCCCTCAGATGACACACGGCATGATCTTCGCACTGTGGCAGCCCTCGGCTCCTGCCCACACTCTGCTCTGCTTTGCTCACTTCAAGCCTCCTTTAATTTTGCTGAAGCTCCCGTTTTGCACGTTGCTGATTCACAGCTCTGGAAGACCTAGAAAGAAAAAAAAGGTAATTATCTCCAATGACTCAGGAGCCCTCCTGGACTCTGTGATCTCTGTGTAGACTTTCACTTTGAAAGCCTGAGGGTAATAATATTGTCATTTGTGTAGGCAAAGCTGGAAGGAAACAGATTAATGTTCTTCTAAACTCCTGCCTCTTGGCAAAAATTAGTGTAGAAAAGACAGAGTCTGAGCCCTGGCCTGACAGCTAAGGTGAACGCATCTCATCCGGAGGTGAAGGGACCTGTAAAGAGCCCCAGAAGATGACAAGTCCCTGGGGTGAGGGCATCAGCTCGCTCCTCCCTCCCTCTCTCTCTCTCTCTCTCTCTCTCTCTCTCTCTCTCTGGTGTGTGTGTGTGTGTGTGTGTGTGTGTGTGTGTCTCAGTTTCTGTCTCTGTCTCTCTTTCCTTCTGAGGCAATAAATGTTTGTGGGAAGAATGGCTGCCACCCTGAGTCCTGTCAGGCTGCCTGAGCCCTGGAAGGAACAGGGGTGGGAAGCGAAACCACTGGCACCGATCTTAGATTTGTCAACTGAAGATTCGTGAACAAATAAGGGGAAGTGACTTACCTGCCACAAAACTACTGAGAGAGATGACCCTTGAGGAAGGGTGGGAATCCCAGGAGAGGAGAGGAGAATGGACGATGCTCCACTGCAGTCCACTGGTGGACTCTCCACACTTGGAGGAAAGCACTTGCCCCACTGTGTTGCAGGAGCGCCAGCACGAGCAGCGGGAGCAACGTGAGCCCTGCGCCCCTTTGGGGCGGGGTGAAACTGAGAGTCAGCAGCAGGCGGTGCCCCGGCTGAGGACTGCAGGGCAGTGCTGGGCGAGAGGGCGCAAACACTGGAACCCCTGAGAAAGGGGTCTGGGGGTTCTCTGTCCAAGCCAGCCCTTCCCCCTGAGCAAAGGAGAGTGTTCAGGAGGCCCCACGGGGGCAGAGCCAGTGCGGCTGGAGAGTGTGGAAGGGGTGGGAAGGCAGAGCCAAAGACCTCTGGGACAGACCTGAAATCTGTGGCTTTCCCTGAGGCTGTTGGGGCCTGGGGGAAGGGAAGAGACACACAACTACAAATGTTGTGCCCTCTGCAAATGTTATAATTAGTCTGAAGACACTCCACCATCCTATTTTAGGATGGTGTGCATTCAGATTCTCTTCCCGTGCCCGAGCTTTGGGTTCCATTAAATCCTCATTCTCCCTGCTTTTCCCCCCATGGATTCATAATTCCTTCCTTCTCTCAATACACACTAATTGAAGGCCTGCCCTTTTCCAGGTCAGGCTGGGTACCAAGAACACAATGTCAGGGAAAACAGACAAGGCTCTGCCCTCGTGGCACTTCCACAATAGAAAAGGAGAGATCTTGATTGAATACCCACACAAGTTATGGGACACCGCAGTATGGGGAGCTCTGAGGCTATAGTAAGGGGTTTGGTTTAATCAGAGATGTCAGGGAACTATCTGAGGAAGGGATGAATGAAATAAAATTTGAAGGACCAATAGGATTAACCATGGAAAGACTCAAGTGTGACCAGAGTACAGACAGCAAGGCAGGCAGGAGGCACGACAAGACTGGTCTTGAGACAGACGTGGCCAGTGAGGGGGGGCAGGGTTGGGTGGGCACTGAAGGGCTTAAGCGGATGGGCCATGTGATCAAAGAGGCATTGCAGAAGGACTGCTCCAGCTGCCCTGCAGAGAAGAGTGTGGAAAAGGTCATAAGTGGATGTCATGAGACCAGTTAGGAAGCCGTTACAGGTGAGTTCGAGACCAGGAGGAGAGCAAAGGCGGGCAGAGCGCAGGGGGCAGGGAATTCTATTTAGGATGCATAATTGTCAAGACATGGTGATGGAACAGATAGGCTTACAATGTACTCCACACCTGTCCGATCCTCCAACAGCTCCCCCTGCCATAAGCCCTCTCTTCGTGGGCTAGATTACTATCTGAGACACAAATGCGACATTCTCTTTGTCAGGTGTGTCCCTAGAGAGGCCTTCATGATTCCTTTCTAGTTTTCTCTAAATATGAAGGAAAGAAGGTCCATGATGCGTGGAACATATCAATTCAAAGGTCACAAGTTGAAAGGATGACAGCAACTCAGATTACAGGATTGTCAACTTCCAAGCTCCCTGACCTTGGCTGAAGGGCTGAAGGGTTGGGACAAGACCAAGAGAGCTTAACAACACTGCGGGCTGCTGGAGTGTTAGAGGGGCTGACCGAGAGCTCGAAATTCATGTATGGTCCAATTGACGTATTAATTGACGTATTTTTCTACTGCACACTTAGGGGATGCTTTTGTAAGATTCCCAAGTTGGCTGGGAGTGCACCTAGCTACCAGAAGCCCTCCTGCTAGGACCCCTGCTTCTACAGCACAGCCACCCATCCATCTCAGGAATGCGGTTTTCTCTCTGTGCTGGGCTAGGCATCAAGGACTGGAAGATGAAGAAAAGTGTCCTGCCCTCCAGGAGTTGCAGCCTCGCAGACCCATCAATCAGGAGGGCACGGTGTGATGGGCGACAACATAGGCAGGGATAGAAGCTCGGCCCAACAGAATTAGGGAGATTTTCCAGAGGGCCCATCTAAGCCAAGTCAAGGCGTGAGCGGGAATTTATCTGGAGAAGTGGAGACTGATTGTTTCAGGCAGAAAAAAAAAATAGCTGATACAAAGACGCAAAGATGCCTAAGAATGAGGTGTGACGAAAAAGTGATGGCCCTGGGGTGACAGTGGGGCTATAGCCAGAGGTGAGACTGGAGACAGCATTGGTGGGTCACAAAGGATCTTAACTACCTGCTTTAGACATTAGTGTAGTATTAGAATTTCTGTTGCTGCATAACAAATTACCCCAAATCTTAGGTGCTTAAAACAATAAACAAGAGGGTGCCTGGGTGGCTCATTCGCTTAAGCCTCTGCCTTGGGATCGGGTCATGATCCTGAGCTCCTGGGATCGAGCCCCCCATCAGCTTCCTTGTTCAGCCGGGAGCCTGGTTCTCCTTCTCTCTCTGCTGCTCCCCCTGCTTGCGCTTCTCTCACTCTCCCCTCCACCTCAAAAATAAATAAAATCTTAAAAAAAAAAAATAATACAACAACAGACATGTATTATCTCACTATTTCTGTGGGTTAAGAATCCAGGCATACATAGCTTAGTGGTCCTCTTGACTCACGGTCTCACAGGCTTCAATCAAAGCGTTGGCCAGGGCCTGCGGTCACCTCAAGGTTCGACTGAGGGAGGATCACCTTCCAGGCTTACTCAACGTGGCTGTTGGCCAGTCTCAGGTCCTTGCTGGCTTCTTGCTGAAAACATCTGTTCCTTGCCACATGGGCCTGTCCATAAGGCAGCTCACAACATGTCACTTGGCGGGGGGGTGGGGGGGACGGAGGTTGAGAGAAAGACATAGTCTTTTTTTTAACCTAATCTCAGAAGTAACATCCCATTACTTTTTTTATTCTATTTGTTTAAAGAGTCGCCAGATCCAGCCCCCATGCCCACAGGTGAGGGGGTTTACACAGGGTGTGAAAACTAACAGGTGGAGATCCCTGGGGTTGCTTTGGAGGCCGCCTACCACATAGAGGAGAGCTATTTAAGACACAAGCCCAGCATCATCCCATTCTTCATAAATTATATAGAAAGACCTATAATTTCACTGCATCTTAGTTTGTTTTTGTCGATGGGTACACTCTGGTCCCTAGGAGCCCTGAAGAACAGTGTGCTTTATTTCACGTCTCTCCCTAAGGATTTTATACAACCCACTTGGCACTCACGCTGTTATTATTAGATAGATTCAGCCAGAAGCTGCCTGTGTGGGTAGAGAGAGGTGGGAAGGTAGGGAGGCAGAGAAAGGAAGTGATCAGGACCCCAAATTGAATCAAGAAAAAGGTCACACGCCAACTGAAAATTAGAAATGAATCTGAGTGGAACTAAGTATCGTGGTTGACAGCTCATACGTGCCATGCCAACTTGCCACGGCTTGGCAGCGGACCTTGGTTTTCCCACATGCAACTGAAAATAACTAACATTCATCCATAGGGAGTACCGCTAAAATAAGTAACTACTGCGAGCTATACCTCACTGCTCATTCAAGCTGGAAGCAGTCTGCAATTACTTAGCTGAAATTAGATACAAATTAAGTTGCCACTTCCGGAACCCTTTTTCCTGTACTATATTACAAAACAGAAACTGATTTTTGAACTCTGACAGTTTCGATTTTTTCTTTTCTTGCAAATAAATGTGATATCTGATAGAATATCCACAATAACAAATTATTGACACTGACCTCTTGTGAGATCTCATCTCTTTAAAGGTCTGGTCTCATCTCTTTAGAGGTCTGGTTTTCTGATTCTCAGTCCTGGGTGTAATTGCTATGGACAGAGTGACAGGTTGCTAGAGAGGAGAGCAACTTGCCCACATTTGAAGTACACCACATGGTGGGGGGGGGGGGGGGGGGGGGGGGGGGGGGGGGGGGGGGTAGAGGAAAGAGGACTAGGACAGAATTTTCCCCCGAGATGTATGTGGATGGCCCTGCTCCCACTTTTTTGGCTTGTCTGAAAGCTCTCAGGGTCTGCAGCCATTTAAATACAGACGGTCTCCTATGTTTTTAAAAACAAAACAAACATGCATGAAAACAAACAATGATAATAGCTTGAGGGTCACCCCTCAAACTTGGCTAAAAAGGAACTGGCATACAGATAATGTGGGTGTTTGGAGGTCTTCTGTTATGAAAGAGTCCCCGGATTGTATTATCTCCTTAGTAAAATACCATCTTCCTTGACCTGCTATTAGAAGAAGTAAATGAACTTCAAAGAGCCCAGCTGTGCCAGAACCTAGGACACTGTGGTAGCTTTCAGGGTAGATTGCTTCTCCGTAACTTTGAAGTTCAAGCTCCCTTTGCAGAAGGCAAAGAGTACTGTTGGAGATATTAGTCATCATTTAAAACTACCCCCCCACCCCCTTTCACCAGCCCCACACATTCCCACCCTATATCCTTATCATAATATGGTGAATCTTAGAAGTGACAAATTAAATAAAGAGTTTCCAGGTAACCGTTCTGCCTCCATGACGGTTTCCTTTTCTTTTTCTTCTTTTTTTTGTCTCTGTAAGTCTTAAAAAAGAACACTAAAAGTCACCTAAGCAAACCCTTCAGATGGTGAATCTCGACAGCCTCACTTTAATTTTGGGGGTTATTTCATGCCTAGTTTAACTTTTTAAATTATATTTAGTATCTTTTCCAGACTTCTTAGGGCTTGGGAAGAAAATGCAATGAAGTTAAATGAGCTCAAAGTAAATTGAGTAATCCAAAATGAATTGATGTCAGCAATGATTCCGCAAGCAGCTCTCTCCCACATCACATCTCCTGGGACTGGTGAGCTCAGCACTACATTTATTCTGACAGAGGGAAGCACACACGCAGACTCCAGCTGGCCCAGACCAGCTGAAAATGCAAGGCAACCACCCTCTCTGGACAACCTTCTGCCTTCCTAGCACTTATCATGGCCTGAAAAACCCCTGTTTGAGGAAGGACTTTAAGTCCTAGTAAGACAAAGTCATACCCTTAAGAGTGACTACCTGAATGTCAATTTGGCAGAAGGGCTCCATATTCCCGGCTCCTCCAGCCCATTGATCCAACCTTCCTAAAGGTCATCATCCCACCGTAACTCACTAGGGAAAAGATAACCTCCAACTCGGACATTGAAAAGATGGCAAAGTGGAAGAAGGACTGAGAGGATCAAGGAGGCAAAATCAAAATGCTGCGATCTTGTTTATTTTCACCATTCAGGGAACTTTTTGATTAGCCTTTTTTCTTCCCCGATTTCAAAAAAAATACAAAACCTTAAGTTCTGAGGAGGGACTCTGCAGCAGGAAGAGGAATCAGATCACAGGAGGATGGGTAGGAAAAAGGCTGCACGTGTTTTCTCCCCACGTCCTCGCCCATCACACCCCAACACACAACACACGTCTCAATCAGTGTGTAAAAATAGCTGTCCAGGTTTTGTTATTCATCCCTAAGCAGCAGCTCCCCGCACTGCCTGACGCCCTTTAGCAGATTGTACTATCAAGTGACGCCTCACACGTCCCATACCCCACCCCTCGCCAGATACAGGTCTTCGGTGACCTCAGACATTTTCGTTTTGATCAGGAGTGCGGCGCTGGAGAGGAAAACCCGCCTCGTTCCCCTCCTCCACGCCCCAGGCCGCGGCGCCGGGAGAGCGCTTCCATCTGCGCCTGGACAGAACCGCCCCTCCGTGCCGACCGGCACGTCCAGTACGAAGGCGCCCGGGCCGGAACACTCCCTCCCGTGCGGGGAGCAGCTTTCCCAGGGGCCTTAGGAGAGGCTCTGGCCTTTCCTAATGAGGGCCGGGAGCCTCCCCTGCGGGATCGATCCTGGCAGGCGCTCCCCCTCCCGGCAGGGAACACCGATTTCCTCACTGCCGGGGGGTAGGGACTCGCTTCTACTGCCCGGGCAGCCGCGCCGGCCGCCGGAGCCGGCGCATGCGTGTGGGGGGGGGCCGCGTCCGCGCGGGGGATGGGGGGCGCGCATGCGTCGGCGGCGGGTCCCGGGGTCAGCCCGCGGAGGAGGTAGTTGCGTGGGTTAGGCGCTCCGCGGTTTCCTGGAGGCACCTCCGGGAGCGTGCGCCGTTGGAAGGGAGCCACAGGAAGCTAAAGGCACAGCCTCCCCACAAGGCTTCTGCTTCATGCCTCCATTTTACAGACAAGGAAACTGATCCAAGGAAGCGGTGGGAAGTGACCAAAGCTGCATTTCTGAATTCTGGCACCTGGGACCAGATCCGGCTCTTAGTGGCATGGTTTAGGTGCTCCTTTGGTGAGCATTTATCAAGTTCCTTGATGAGGTGTACTAAATGTCTTCATGGTATGAAAGATAACCACGAATACATCAGAAGTAATGTGACGATGGGTGCCCCAGACTTGGGCATAGAATGAGACAGCCCTGTGTTTGATTTTGATGTTTTGCCAGACTACGCTGCTTGCTGGATGGCCTTAGTGAAGTGGCTAACCTCTCTAAGCGGTAGTTTCCTGGTCTGCATAAAAGAGATAAAATAGGACCTACCTCCTAGGTCGCAGAGTTTAAATGAGATAAGGTACACATTGCTTAGAACGATCAGTGCACGTGAAAGGCACTCAAGTAAGTGTTTCTGGGGTATTTTGAGGTAGAACTGGTAGGCACATAGGCCTTCATGAGACCATCAAGATACTCATTACCAGACAGAAGTCATGCAGAACAAAAGGGAAGGTACTTTCCCCTGCACAGCACTCGGGGAGACTCACACGGGGTGACATGACCTGGCACTCCAGAGATAAGAGGAAATGGTCTCTGTTTATCTTTCCACCAGCTGCTCCCACCTGCCCTCTGCTCTCCCTCCTTTTCCAGCTCTCACTGTGACTCACAGTGGCTGCAAAGATACATCAGGAGCTCTTATCAGAGTGAAATGCATTCTGCAAATGCGTTTCATTTATGTTTGGAGTCCTACTCTATTACAGGGGTCTCTGTCCTCTTTTTGTAGGCAAGGCAGGCACAAGAAGGAGAAGTGGATTTACGTGAATGAGAAGGAATGGTGGTTAAGCACATTGGAGGAGTCTGGGATTGTAGATCACCAGAGATGAAGATCACCTGGGACAGCGCCCTCATGCTAGTGAAGGAGCCTTGAAACACTATAAAAGGTTTTAAACTCAAGTTGGAGAGCCCTGATTTTCTGTGTCCCCGTAGTTCTTCCATCCACTCAAGCACACGGCTGTAGGGGCACATTATATATTGCCAAATACAAGGTTCTGCTCAGTAAGCAGGGAAAGAGAAAAGGAAAAGGAAAAGGAAAATGGGAATCCAGAAGGATTCCCAGGTTCTTTGTTCAACTTCACGGGTAGTGGCACCCTTAACTGTGATAGTGACCAGAGGGAAAGAAACTCCTCTGAGAGGAAGATGGCATGTTTTGAACACATTTTTTATGTGCATGGGACCTCCAGAATGTAATTAGGAACATGCGTGCCAAGCCCACCAGAAAGAGGCCTAGAAGTGTCCCCTGGGAAATAGTCAACACAGAGGTCATCACTGCAGCTCGGGCTGGGATGAGATGGTCCAGAGAGAGCAGGCCAAATGGGAAGATCATGGGGTGGATGAGAAGTGAACCTGAAATATACCAGCTCCTAAGGGTCAGATGGGGGTCCTGACAAAAGGGCAGAAAAGTGAGAAGAAAACTAGAAAAAAAAAATAGCGTCAGGGCACCTGGGTACCTGTCGTTGGATGACTGTCTTTGGAGCAGGTCACGATCCCAGGGTCCTGGGATTGAGCCCCACATCGGGCTCCTTGCTCAGTGGGAGGCCTGCTTCCCCCTCTTCCACTCCTCCTGCTTGTGTTTCCTCTCTCGCTGTGTTTCTTTCTCTGTCAAATAAATAAAATCTTAAAAAAAAAAAAAAAGGCATCAAGCAGTCCAAATGAGGAGGTTTTCTAGGGTGAGGAAGTGATCAGGAGTGGGAAATGCCGCAGAGATGCCCAGCATGTGAACAGTGGAATGTAACCATTGAGTTGGACCATGAGGAAGTCAAGTCATCAATGACTCACGTGACCCTGGTTTCAGTGGGGCTATGAGAGCAGAAACTGGGTCACAAGGGGTTAGAGGCAAATGGAGTCAGGGAAGAGGAGCAGCGGGGAGAGTGGGTATAGCTCACTGTTTCAGAAGTGTTGGGCAGAGAAGGGGAAATGACAGCTGGGGAGGCTGTGCGAGTTTTTTTGTCAATGTCTTCTTACTATGAGAAACTGAAACATGCTGACAGGGTCAAGAGAGACAGGATGGGTCAATAGGGAGAAAGAGAATGGGGTCTGAGTACAACCTCCACAGGAGTGAACGGGAGGAGAAGGTATTCTGTCCCCATGTAACCCAAAGGAAGGATTGCTCTTCCTTCATTCTCTTTTTTCTATCATGTTAGAGGAGGCAATGCACTTGAAAGGGTTTGGGATGGACTTGAGGAGCTCTTCAAAACAAGCTTTGATTGAGTCATGGATCTAGCCATGGCATCAATCTGACTGTCAGGTGCATTTAATTAACCTCATTTGCATGTAGAATTATGCTCAATGCCATCCCAAATAATGTGACATAGATCCTGTTATTACCAGGTCTGTCAGGACTCTGGGTGGTGAGTAACTGAAACCCAACTCTAACCACCTAAACCCAAAATGGAATCCAATAGTTTGCTGAACTGAGTAGACTGGCTTTAGGTAGGGTTAGATTTCAGGGACTTAAAAGATGTTGTTGGGAATAGTAGGGATTATGACATATGAATTCATTGTACTCAAGGCATTCATCTGCCTGGTGGGAGTGGGGGGTGAAGGATCTTCCCAGAAGACAGGCAGAGATAAAGAAAAGGCAACACTTAGCTTCACAGTTCAAAAGTAGAGTTTGGAGCAAGACAATGGCCATGTAATTCAAGCTCTTAACCTTGAGAAAGTACCCCCTACCTTCCATTACTTTCTTTTTTTTTTTTTTTTTTAAGATTTTATTTATTTATTTGACACAGAGAGAGAGATCACAAGTAGGCAGAGAAGGGGAAGCAGGCTCCCTGCTGAGCAGAGAGCCCTATGCGGGGCTTGATCCCAGGACCCAGGGATCATGACCTGAGCTGAAGGCAGAGGCTTAACCCACTGAGCCACCCAGGCGCCCCCATTACTTTCTTCTTTAGCAGAACAAGGACTGGGTTTGGTAGACTGAAATTGGAGTTTTATGTATGAGAGGTCTAGACAGGAAGAGAAGGGGGGACCATGGGGGAACGGAAGCAGCAGAACAAGATAGGAAAGAGGCCTAGGGGGAGCAATAGTATTGGAAAAGTAAGGACTAACCCCACAGGCGGAAAAAGACCTTCTCCCGTGTTACCCCCTCTCCCCTGAAATTATGAGAAGGAGACCTTGGGTAGCCTTGCGCTGGTCAGATGGAGGGAGGCCCAACATGGACTTCTCACTCTATGCTAGTCCCCTTACAGCCTAGACCCTACACAGATGTAGCAGCAAGTCTGCGACCAGCTTGCCAGAGGTGAGCACTGTAACAGGGGGACTCAGTGATATGGGCTGCCAAGGGAATCCCTAGGATCAGGGCAGAAAGTCATGGCCAGAAGTCAGAAGTACCTAAGAGAGCAGAGACTAAGCCAGCCAAGGAGGTCTGTTGGAAGCACTGTCTCAATCTAGAGGATGGACCACCAACTCAGCATCCACAGACGTCCATATCAGAGGCTGGCAGTCTACCTAGGACAGGAAAAGTGGACACTGAGATGGACAGACTCCAGGCAGCTATCTTCTAGGACCATACAAGGCCAAGAGTTCCCTTTCTCTCAAATACTATGAGGGCACAGAAGCCACACACCACCTGACTTCCACCTTATAGACCCTGCAGGTGATCGAAACACTTAAAAGTCCTTATAGGCCCAGGCACTGACCAGTCTGAATGGAGGTGTTCTGCTGTTCCAGCACTAACCCTTTTGTTGACAAATTGTGAGGGGCTTGGGGAGAGTCCTGGACAAGGGGCACTGGGGGTTGCTCAGGGAACTCAGGACAGCCTGTTTACCAACTGCCCCAGGCATATTTCAGCATTGATCGATCAGGTCAACCATAATGGTGGGTATAGGTGACTGTGAGCCAAACACCATCATCTTTATTGGTGAGGCAGGAGAAGGGCAAGGCCATCTGAGAAACTGAAAGTGTTCCCAAAGGGGATATCGAAACTATTGGATTGGACCGAGACTTAAACCAGTGTCTCCCCCTACTAACCAGTGCCTCCAGATTGGTGATGGGCAAATGAGGAAAATTCCATTTTATTGAGACATCCACATTGCTGTGTGTGTTGAATTTACCACTCACCTGCTTTCCTTTATATGGACATCACTTTCAGGCAGCAGCTCCGAGCATGTCTTTCTCAATAGTGCCCGCAATGGTACCAGGGCATGTTTACATTGGTCCAGCTTTACTCATGAACCCGTCTCTGAACCAGTCCCCGGTTGGCCAAGCCCAGGTCACGTGACTGTTTCTCACCTCAGGGACTGAGAGTGGGGAGAGGCATGGCTCTCTAAAGGAAATCAGGATGCTCTTAGTAGATAGAAAACGAGGTACTGGTTTTTCGGCAAGTAGGCACATTGAAGCATACATACACCACTGTTGCTTTCTGGGGGTTAACTTTCTTAAACACAGGGCTGAGTGGAGTATCTCCACAGCATGAAATGAATTGTCACTTGAGCATTTACCCATAAATTGATCCATTTGGATAACTAATATAGAAAAACAGTAAATCAAAACAGGATTTTTCCCCTCTTAAATTTTTTTATGATACTGATTACATTTTTAATAATTGAATTAGATAAATATAATCAACTAAGTGTCCAGTATGGTTTAAAGCATAGTGCATTTCACAAATGCATTTAGAAAATAGTCTCTCCTCTTGTGAATGTGAAGACAAGTGTCTTACTTTCTCCTCTGTGCATTATTTTCTCTTTTTAAAGCAAATCACCCTCTCCTAAGTCCAAGAGAAACTAGATAATTTGTTATTGCCTGTAAAAAAAAAAAAAGAAAAGAATTTTTTATAATAAATTAAAAGTTTAATTATCCAAGGAGAGATAGCATTGGGTTTTCTTCACAGACTTTTGTTTTCAATACTATAAAACATTCCACCCATAATTTTTTTAACAGTCAACTCTAAGTAAAAGGAGATACTTAAATTCTCAGGAAAGGAAAAATAATCATCAATTTTACTCTAAAATATATGCTGTGCTTTTTGGAAATAGTACTGTTCCATAAGGGATATCTTAAAATTCGCAATTTAAAAAATTTACATCTCAGAATTGAAAAACTCTTTGGGGAAAAAAAAATCATTACTTAGAATAAGTAGAAATAAACTCATCATCGTGCCCTGACGTTTGAGTCACATAATTAATTCAGAAGGGGCCGGCTTTCTCTGCATGTGGAATCCAGGCATTCGTTTCTTCATCAAATATTTATCACACCCTGCGTGGCTTCCCTGCTCTGTGCTGGGCACCGGAGGATGCAAGGATGAGTCAGACAGGCCCACATCTGGGAAGGAAGGAGACAAGCCAGTAACAGGGAGGCCCACAGAGGTGTGCAGGCATGCTGAGGGCTCGTGGGAAGGAACAGTCGATTGATTTTTCAGCAGGGTGGATGGCTCAGAGGCTAGCTGGAATGATAAGCTGCCTGAAGGCTTTGCATTTCTCACAGCCACCAGTGCTGTGCCCGGAAAGTATTTTTAGAATCCCCCCTCCCCCGAAAAGATGGAGGACATTTAGAAATCCGCCCTGGCAGCCCTGAAGCAGCTGGGCTCTGTGTCAGCTAAGAAATGAGGACTCCTGGTCTTCCTGGTACCTCAGTACATGTGCTCTGGCCTTGCCTGCCTAGGCCATGGGCGTCGCAGTGCCCCATTCAACATATTCAACGTTCTGTCATCACTGAGCTGCCCCCACAGGCTAGACCCTGTTCAAGCAAAGCAGACCACAATCTCAGGGAGCTTACTTCTAGAGGAAGGGAGATGGACAAATTGTATGTCAAAATGGGGATAAGTAGTATGAAGAAAAACAAAGCAGGAATGGCAGGATGACAAAGGTGGGGTGGGGGTATATAATACAAAATAGGGTCTTAAGAGATCCGGCCTAAATTCAGTTTCCCTAATTACCTGGGCCCCCAAGAACTGTGGCTGGTGGTGCATTGGGAGCCCACCAAAGACAGCAGCAAGCTGCCTGACCCCACAGTGCCCAAGACGTGGCCAGCTCAGGCTAACACAGGCTGGTGTGCAACCCCACCCTGTCCCCCCAAAATTTTCTTATCTGGCAGCTCATGCCTGGGGAGGAAATGGGATATTTATGCTACACGTGAGAAGAAGGTTTGTACCTTGAGAGCATCTAGGGGAGATGGACATCCATATCCCCAAAGAGAACTTAGGCAAAGTGAAGATAAAAGGTCAGGGCCCGCACCAAGAGCGCTGGGGCCCAGTCTAGGTGCTGGCCCCTGCTCACAAGGGAAGTATCAGTCAGGAAGGGAGCAGACACCACATCGTTAGAATGGGCTAGAAGGAACACCTGTGTTGGGGTGGGGACAAGGAGGCACAGACCCCGCCGTACTGGTTACCAGGCTGGGGGGCAGAATGAGAACTCAGAGTCAGGACCTTTAGGTTGGAGCACAGAGCTGGGGTAGGGTGGCCAGATGTGAAGGCTTTGGGAAGAAGTCAAGGGTTCTGTGTTTATCTCCTAACACTGGCTTAGGTGGTTCTTGGCTCTTGCCTTATTCTGTCACCTGTGTAAGCCCCTTAGTGCTTTTAACCATAAGCCAAATAACACTGAAATCAATTGTAGTTCTCTTGGGAGGGCAGCTAGGGAGGGAAGGAAGGTGAAAGGGCAAGAAATCTCCAATATTTTGGGCCTAAAGCATAATTGCAGTAGAAATCAAGTAGAAAGAGACTTAGGTCCCTAGGGAGGATAGAAGTACATACAATAAACTGACCAGCACAGCGTGCTCTCCTGTGTGGACGCCGGGACCAGAACACCTTGTCGTGTTGCTACTTTGATCATGGGATTTGGATCAAAAAGAACCTGGGGTTCGGACTTTGCTCTGGGGCTTGGCCCTGGCCTCTGCCACCTGTTGGCTGTATGAACTTGGGTAAATGACTTGACACTCTGAGCCTTCATTTCTTCATTTGGGTAGGGGAAAGGTACAAGCTGGAGCCTGGGCTAAGAGTTGGTCATGTCTGGCGAGCCAGTGGGAAACCCCGCAGGGAAAAGCAATCAGCCTTTCTGGAAGAGCTGCAAGGCATCAAGTCCAGTGAGCTCACCGAGGGGCAGAGTGTCCACATCAGAGAAAGGAGGAGTTTTGAGGACCCCGTGGTTACAATGGCTGAATCTGTCCTTGGCCCTGCCCAGGCTGGATCCATGGCTGGTTCCTGGACAGAGCTGTCAGGAAAAGCTAACGGGACTATTTACTACATACTCCAAAAGACACTGAGATTCAGGGTCATTGTGATGAGACCCCCATAAACGTGCATAACAGGAGAGAAAGACCTCACCTCCACGGGGCAGCTTTGCCAGAGCGGGATGGCAGAGCAGCGGGAAGGGGCAGTGCCTGGCACCCGGGCACGGATTTGTAAGTGAGTACACGAAGGATGCTTCACCCCAGTGACTCCCCGAAAGTACAGGGGAGGGAAGGTACTGTGCTGGAATTAAGTTCTAGGTGAGAGATGGTGGGAGCAAACTAAGATTTGGATTCTTAGTCTTGGGGCTTCATTCGTTCCCCACAAGGTGAGAGACTCTTGGTTGAAAATAAGGATGTTCCCATGCATGAGCCTGGACGGGTCAGGTCCCCTTCAGGAGTCACATTAGGGACCCAACGGAACCCTTGGGGGACTGCTCAGGACATCCCCCGGTGCATTTGGGCATCGAGACAGCATTCCCACGGCAAACATTGTTAATCAAAACATAACCTGGCACAAATCTTTGAGCACTTACTATGTGCCAGGAAGGTATACATGCTAAGAGGGATTTGAATAATCCTTTTCTCGGCACTTGACAGTTCACAAACTACCCTGATACGCATTTTATTCCCATCAGTCTTCATGACAACCTAACAATCTAGGATCCCCCTTTACAGACTGGGAGGTGGGGTTTCAAAGAAGTCATGTCTCCATAATAATCCAGCCAGTAAGGGGGTGCTCCTGGACTCTCTTTGGAGACCAAACAAGTGGAAGAATGAGGGGAAAATTCAGCAAACACTAAAAACTGACATTCTGACTGGAAGAGCTGGAGGGAAAGACAGGTCTTTGTGGCTGGACATCTGGAAGAGGTCTGCTGGGACTGGAGCTGGATCTAACCAGAGGGCAGAAGGCAGGGGAAGGGGGGTAGATAGGATATGAGAGACAGGATGTAGAAAAGGAGGCAGTACGCACATGGGGGAAGGCAGGCTCCCTGTGCTGGTCCTGGAGCTGCCCCCGCTCTGACTTCGGTGACTGCTGGTCTCAGGGTCTGTATCCCCGCCATTTCTAATTCTTCTTGAAGAATTATTTATGACATTCTAAACGTATGCAAAGCCACATGCAGAAATGTGCCAATATGAGAATATTAGTTAGCCAGAAATTATGCTCATCTCAAATTGCAGAAAAAAAAACAGGACAGGAAAAGGAATGAGCATTTATGGGCCAGAGTCTGTGCTGTCACCTTTCACATTCTTGATCCCTTTTAATATTCATTAGAGTGTATTCGTTCATTACAATGACTTCAGAGTACTAGATTTTCCAATTTACCACAGTGTCTAGCTTGTGGAATTCAGGTGGAACTGAGAGAACCAATAAACCCAGTTTAGTTGACAGTCTAATTTTTTATCCTATTTTTTAAATTAATTCAAGTTTAAATTAATTCAAGGTTTCCAAATTACCAGCTTCAGAAAGTTCATAAGTCATTGAGGTACTTGGGATTCAGAGACTGAGCCCTATCAAAAACAGGGCCTACCTTGCACTAGGTAGAGGATGAGGAGGAGATTTTCAGAGGAACCTGCCCCATTTCCTCAAACTTGGGGTGGTACAGATGCCAAGGTTTGACATACCCTGACCACTTTACCTTCCTTGGCAGCTCCAGCTCTGACAAGGGAGCAAGAAATACACCTCTGCCTCGACAGGAACAATGTGTGTGATATGAAGGACCTCAGGTGCTACGCTGGTTTTTGACAGTTCCTCAGAAGAAAGCACTTCCTGCCTGTTACAGTCAGTCCCAGTCCAGGTGAGTCACCACATTTTCAGCCAGGCAAGTATTTTAAGGCATGAGAAATGCAAGCTGGAGCCAGCAGAGAAAGGTGAGGGATGGAACACCACCATCGGCTTTGATGATGACTTGTTGTCATGGCACCCGGAAGGTCATTCTGGTGAGAGTCCCACTCCCTGCTGTTTTGCTGGTATGGTGGACGGGGGAGACTGGTGGCCACCCTGATGCAGGTGTGGGGCATGGCCGTGGGCATAGGCATATGTGTGTCCCTAGAGCAGACAGCCACCCTGGCAGGCTCATGTTGGCTATTTGGGTCATGGATAGAAGTCCGCGCTCTCATGGATGGCCCTGCTGTGCCCTCTAGGTGGTCTGGCAGGGAGCCAGCAGGGCCCCTCCGCAGAGTCAGCCACGACCTGAACCACCTCCAGCTCTGCTCTCGGGTTCAGCCTCGGGCTCTGCAGAACGTCACCACCAACAGCCTCTTTGGCTGCCATCCACACGGTAAAGCTGTGCATCATCTATTCGGATGGGACCAGGAGGCTAGCTTTGAGCAGAAATGCAGGTTGTGTCGTGGGCCTGGGGGGTGAACCACGCTGTGGGAGCATCAGGATGAACTGTCCTCCTCACCCCTGAGGAGGGGGGAGCTGCAGTGATAATAGCAACAGGGTGGGGGTGGGGAGCAACCTTGCTCTGTCATTTTTCCTGAATCCCCTTAATTAAGCTTTTGCATGAATGTAAGAAACAAGGAAGATCCATTCCCGGGCCCCGCGGTCCTCTCCCCCAGAGTCTGACTCAGGGGCTTGCAGCAGGCTTATTTTTTATTAAGGGCCCAAGGGAATCGATTGCAGGTGATCCCGGACCATGCTTTGGAAACCACTGGGGCAGAAGTAAGCCATCAAGTGTGTGAGACACATCTGGTGTGAGTGGTGCTTCATCTGGTTTCTTAAGATAGTATTATGGGCCCAACTGTGATTCCCCAGCCCTGACTTTATCCATTGACATCCTACCTCCCTGAATCTCAGAATGTGACTGCATTTGGAGACAGGGCCTTTCAAGGGATAATCACATGGAAAATAAGGTCACTGGGTGGACCCCAATCCAATATGACTGGATAAGGAGAGATTAAGGAGAGATTAGGACACACACACCCACAGAAGAAAGAGCATGCAAGAACACAGAAAGAAGACAGCCATCTGTAAACCAAGGACAGAGACCTCAGATTTGGGAGCTTGAGAAAGATAATCCAGCACATATGTTCCATATACATAATATAATATCAACATACGTAACATCCTACAGCACCTCCAACAGTAGTATCCTGCAATCAAACATGCTTATATTTCTGGAGGGAGATGTCTACGTTGCATAAATAAAGATGATAAGCAGCCTTAGATCAACTCAAGACAGGTTTTGTGCCAAATGAATTTATTTCAGGTCAAGTTTTGCCATCAAATGAGTTATAAATGGAATTTTGGGCATTTGGAGCTTTTAGAGTTTTGAAATCATGGACCCATATTATCCCTGTCTTCATCTCAGATGAAGAAACAGAGGTACAGGGAGATAAAACAACCTATCCACATTCATTAACTCATGGAAGATGGGGCTGGGTTACCACCCAGGCAGCCTGGTTCCCACCCACATCTGCCTGGCTGTGCCCCCCCAGTACGGCCTGTCCCTCAGGGCCTGCCGTGTCTGTAGAATAAGTACACCAGGCTTGCAGCCTTGCTGTGAGGACCAGATAGAGTGTAGCTTGAGTTCTGTGATGGGTCGAATTGTATTTCCTCCCTAAATTCCTATGTTGAGATCCTAACCCTAGTACCTCAGAATTTAACCTCAGATGGAAATAGGCTTATTGCAGATATAATTAGCTAAATTAAGATGAGCCCGAATTCAATATGACTGGTGTCCTTATTTTAAAAAAGAAATTTGGACGCAGGGACAGAGGTGTGCTCAGGGAGAATGCCAGCTAAATCCATAATGCGGCGATCAGGGCGATGCTTCCACAAGCCAAGGAGTGCCCAAGATGGCCGGCAACCTGTGGGGAGCTAGGAGAGGAGGGTGGAATGGTTCCTCTCGATGAGCCTTCAGAAGGAAGTTACACTGCCGATACCTTGATCTCAGACTTCTGGGCTTCAGAATGTAGGACAGATTGGTGTTCAAGCCCCCCAGTTTGTGGTAATTTGTTATAGCCACCCTAGCAAACAAATATACATTCTTTACACGGGTTCCAGATTTCAAGTGGGAGACCAATCAAGGGTTGCTCCCCAAGTTACCACTTTATTATGGAGGTTGTGGGAGATAAAGCCTATGAATTAGATGACTTCTAAGCCTCTTCCAAGTTCGGGGTCTAATTTTCTATGTTGACAACATGGGGATAGCCCAGTTCCACTTGCCACTTGCCCCAGCAGCCTGGTTCTTAGGGCATTTCTTTGCTTTTTTAAAAGATGGGCTCATGTGGGGTGCCTGGGTGGCCCAGTGGGTTAAAGCCTCTGCCTTTGGCTCAGGTCATGATCCCAGGATCCTGGGATTGAGCCCCGATCAATTGGGTTCTCTGCTGATCGGAGAGGCTGCTTTGCCCCTCTGCCTAATTGTGATCTCTGTCTGTCAAATAAATAAATAAAATATTAAAAAAAAAAAAGATGGGCTCATGTAAAGGTGGTCTTAAAAAGCAAAACAAAACAAAACAAAGCAAAGAATGTTTTTTCCGCCGATGTGGGTCATGTCCGTGTACTTTAAAAATGAAACCATGTGGGCCCTAATTTCCCTTCGGATGTTCCTACTTGTATCACGAACTCAGTCAGGCTTTTCTGAATCCATTTCACTTGTCCCTTCAGATCTGCCAAGTTTAACGCACAGTATGTGTTTGGGCTACAAATTCTGCAGAGGAAAGCGGAAAGCTAAGTTAGAGGTGGTTTTCTGTAAGTTAAGAGTGTATCGTTGGAGCCTTATGTTTGCCTGAAAATTTGGATCCTTCATGTGGAAATGTGTCCCCTCATTGCCATTTTATTGAGCAGATAAAGGCTGCTTTAAGAAAGTATAAAAGGCTGATGAATGTTTTTTCTGTTTGTAGAACAAGGCATGTTTGGCCCAGTGTAGAGAAGGAGGTAAAAATGCTAAACCATTTCCTTCAGGCTTTGGGATGGGGTCCCCCACTGTTGAGCTGGTTTGCACTTTTAGGCCTCTACCATGAAGATACTACACATCAATTTCAGTCAATTACCTGCTGTAGGTGGAGTGTGGCCCCCAACTCCCCATCCATGGAGATGGGACCTTAATGGCGAGAGCATTCAAAGAATGAGCTTCGGGTTTCCTTCTGACATCCATTTGCAGCTATTTACCAACTTCCTGTCAGCCCTCAGCCTTTGTCTGGCAGGCTGCTTCCCAAGGCTTTCCTCACCAAGCCAAGGGATATCACTCGTCTCCCTGCAGCTCTGCTCAGAGCCAGAGCCAGAGGTGCCGTGAGCACTGGCTTAAGGCTTCTTTTCTCTTTGTTCCTGGATAGCCTTCCACCAATTTTAAGAGAAGTAGGCCTTTTCCTATCACAAATACAGCCACAGCGGAATTCTTTTGGGGTACCAAAAAGGTTGCAGGGTAGGAGGTGACACTTTGGGGATTTCATGGTTGGTGACTCACATCCAGTGTCACTGGGAGAGATTTAATTAAGCCAGAGTAACTGCCTAATAGATGGGAGCTGCTCCGGAGTAGAGACCACATCTCGTTCATCTTTGAATGCTTAGTGCCTAGCTCTGAGCTTTGGCACAATAGTAGGTGTTCAATAAAATTAGTTGTTGAATGAATGAATCTTGATTTTCTTGCTTTATCAGATAGGTGTCTGACATGTGTTAAGTCCAAGACTCACAGACACAAACAAGGTTGGAGAATGCTTCTGTTACGTCATAATAGCTCGCAAGGGTCATGTCCAATGAAAAGTCCTGAGGCCAAGGGGTAGAGGACAGAGGCCCAGGTTTGGCTCTACCATTGTCCAAGAGACCCTAGGATGTCAGCCTCCCTGTGCCTCAGTATCCTTCACTGAAACACAGACATTGTAATATCTGCTCTCTGCCTGCCTTACTGGGTGATTACAAGAATGTGACAAGAGAATGGATAGGAAAGTTCCCTGAAAATTTCAAAGGCCATACCAAGGAGATTATTTTTATTATCATTTCTATTATTATAGATATTTGTACAGTTGTGTTGCTCATAATTGTTTCTGATTTCTTCAGTTTCCTTTCTACTTGTTCATGTTCAAGGATCAGAGTCAGGATTACCTCCTATCCCAGATATAGGGATACTCATCCTGGGAGTCCAGGTGAGGCCCAAAACCAGCTTGCTTGGAGCTGAGTCGCCTGCTTGGTCAGCAAACATTCCTGTCTCACAGGTGAGGAGTGGCAAGTGAGCTCGCTGAAGACTAGTTCACATAGAATTGCCCTCTGATGCCCTTCCTGTGCCCAAAGCCATAGAAAACAGAGGACTGTGCTCCTTGACATTATTTCTAGCCCATCCAGAGAGTCCTCGGTCTCCATTCTCTCCTGAATAGGCCAGGGGGGAGGTGACTTGTGGGAAGCAGCTAGCCAGTGGCCCGCAGAGCCCCGGCAGGAAGCCTCGCCTCTGCACTTCCAGGCCAGTGCTCCCTTCATTCTCCCTGCCTCTCTGGTGGAGGGATGGGGCCCTAGTAGGTGGTGCTGTGCCTCCTTTTGTTTCCTGTTGCTAAGGCAACTGGGTGAACCTAAAACAGAAACAGCCCACGTGGTCTTGCTGCCTCTACCCACACGGTCATCTCATCCGGAGAGCCACAGTTAGGCATCTGGGCCGATCTTGTGTTTGGGGATGAGGAACCCCCCACGGAGAAACACCTGAGCTGTGTGGCAGTTGATATTCTCTGAACACTCTTCCCAGGCAGACAAGACGCTGAAGCCAGGGAGTGGGGGCGGTAGAGAGTGAGGAGTTGAAGTGGCTGGAGTGTGCCAGTTGGTGGAACATGACAAGGGCTAAAATTGTCCGAGGCCAGGGTTCTAGCTGCCCGCCCTTAGTTACAGAATGAGAGAGCAGGGGGCATGGCCACTATCCCTCACCTCTGAAATCTGTGCCTCTAGCTTTCCTGCTTTCCCCAAAGAAGGGCCCTTCCGAGCTTTTAGACAAGGGTCTTTCTTTTCTTTTTTTTTTTTTTTAAGATTTTATTTATTTATTTGACAGAGATCACAAGGAGGCAGAGAGGCAGGCAGAGAGAGAGGGAAGCAGGCTCCCTGCTGAGCAGAGAACCCGATGCGGGGCTCGATCCCAGGACCCTGGGATCATGACCTGAGCTGAAGGCAGAGGCTTTAACCCACTGAGCCGCCCAGGCGCCCCGACAAGGGATTTTCTTAAGGAGCAATGTGATACTGTGGGGATAAGGGCAAAGCCATCTGAGAACCTGGCAGCTCTCTCAGCAGAAAGCCACAGAGCTGGGAGTCACATGAGAGAAGTGCAGGGCATACCATCCCACAGCTGTCCACCCAAGACCTCCCTCCAACTTCCAGACTCAGCTCAATGATGACCTTCTCCAAAACTGTCTTCAGATCCACCTGGACAGGCAATGACACTGTCCTCCTCACTCTTCTCTCGTATTTTCATCCGCACCTCCCCAAGCACTCAGCACCTGCTGGCCACACACTCACCCTTTGAATGACTTTCATTGCACACATACTAATATACTCTCATTGAAGGAAAAATCAGAAATGCAGATACCCACAAAGAAGAAAATAAAAACCACTCTTAAACCTGCCACCTGGAGATAATCACCGCTGATGTTTGGCTTATGTCTTTTTTTCTGCCTACATTCAGCTCGTCAAAAGCCAAGTCCACAACTTGCCCCCTCTTTGTACACTCACAGCCGCCACCGTGCTTCCCATTCAACAGTGGGTGAATAAACAAAGGGAGGAGTGGACAGAAGGACAGAGAAAGGGTTCTCCTACCCAAAGGTTGCCTCGACAAAGGAACTATAAAGGGAAGAGCAGGTCACATGCAGCCCCGCTCTATTCCCCTCCACTCCCATCGGAGCAGAGTCAATGCCAGGGAGTGAGCGGTGCACAGAGAATGGGCTGGACCTGTACAATGATCATTAGCGGAAAGACAGAGATCCCTGCCGTGTGACTTGGAAATGTCGGCCATGGCTTAAGGGAAAAGAGGATTCATGGAAATAGCCACGTCAAGGTCACCACATGCGTGCAGTATTTTAGGCTCAGCAAGCAATCTGGCAAATTCAAAGCCTCTCGTAAATGACTTCCAAGAAATCTACTTTTAGCCGCGCCATTGACATGGGAGTACATCCCTATGACTTGCCCCTCACTGGGCTGAAGATTATCATTGATTTATCTGGAGCAGAAGCAGCAGGATTCCATATCACCTCTTGGAAGGCAGCCGGGGCAAAAGCAGAGAATTAACAAATCTTTATTATTAATTCCAATACCACAACACCCCATGGGTCCTGCAGCAAATCACGGGCTCTCTTAACAAGAGTTTCTCTGTGTTTAAGTGGAGCTGATTTTTTTTTTTTTAAACAGAACATGTCCTCATTCTTAACTGTAAAGACAGCCTCAAAATACTCATTAATCATGCACAAGTCCAGAACATGCTAAGTGCTGCAGGAGATGCAAAATAAGAAGAACAATCCCTATATTTCATTCATTCAAGCATCAAACGTTGATTGGGGCTCTTTGATGCACCAGTGTACATCGCGCTGGGTTTTACCACATATCACCGTCATTATCCTGCTTTAAAAGTGAAGAGATGAGCCTCAGGGAGGTTATATGACCTCCCCAAGTTGCCCACAGCCACATGGTCTGCAAGAGACTTGAGACTAGAATAAAGGGAAAGGATCTGACAGTTTATTATTTTTATAATCATTTAAGCGCCATTTAAGGAGCCTTAGAAATGTTAAGCCAACATTTGTGTGAGCCTCCCTCTCACTAACCCAGAACCAGCTATACAGTTCATGTCAGGGGAATTAGGAAAGAGGTTTGGGCTCATTTCTTCCCTGACCTGTGAGCCTCTGGGGGAGGCTGGTGTGTGCAAAACCAAAGGTTGTCTGGTCCTTGCTCAGTCCTTATTCTCCGTGGTCTGTTGATGTCCGCCTTCCACGCGGGGCCCAGAGAGGCAGGGGTGATTCCAGGCCCACGACCGAGATGAGCAGGAGAAGAGGAAGTTTTGGTCCCTGGCAGTGTTTTGCTTCTGCCCTCAGTATTTCTTCCCTTCAACCCCAAAGCAACACTTGGGTGCTAAGAGAAAGGAGCCTGAACTCGGGAGTCCTGTGGACGAGGGTTTAAGCCCCAGCCCAACCTCTAGCAAGTTGTGTGAGCTTGGGCAAGCCTCTTCAAGGCTTCATTTTTCTCCCCACAAAGTGGAGGCAATACTTCCCGCGCAGAGGGGTTCAACTGGGCAGCGTGAGTACAGTGCTGCTCAGTCAATAGTCATCGTCTACTATTGTTCAAACTAAGTTCCACCCAAAAAGCAGAGTCGTGATTTTTTTAAAAAACCATGAGCTAACAAGTGTTTATTAAAGATCTATTTTAAGCAGGAAGATGGAGAGAAAGCCTGCCCACCCACTTCAGGAGTGAGGGGCCTAGGCAGGGAGTAAATAAAACCCATGGTAACGAGCGACTTCCAACAGCTCAAGCAGCCAAGATACGGGACGTAGGAAACACAATTCCCGAGGGGTCTGCAGCTTTGGAGGTAACGGCTGTGAGTGTGGGCAGATGAAGGCCCCTAGGAGATCCCCGGCTGAGCACCACCCCCCCCCGCCAAGATCACACCACAGGTCCTCTTCAGAGGCTGTGTTTCCATGCTCTGGTCCTTTCTCTCCCCTCCCCAGAGCCCACTTTTGTGCTCGGTGCAGGTACTTTCCTTCCTGAGCGCCACGAGGATCCCGGGCACCCTCAGGTTATCTGTGGCAGGCCTGGCCGGCTCCTCACCAGGCGCTGACCTCACCTCGGCGTCAGCCTTATCAGGTGTGGACAGAATTGTCTCCCTGTTCGGGGAGCTCCGAGCCCAGGATTCTCTCCACACCCCGGAGAAGAGGAGGGCCAGGCACCTCGGAGACTGAAGGAGGCGGCCACCTGCCCTATCGGGAGCAGCCACAGAGGTCTCAGCACAGCCGTGGGGCCCAGACGCGACTCGGGCAGGAAGGGGAAGGTTTATGTAAGTGTTGACAAGGACCAGAGCTGATGCTGAACTCTGCCAAACAGGAGAGAAGGGAGGAGGGTGATGGGGAAAGACAGCAAGTCCGCAGTTCTGGTCCTCATGGGGACACCAGCAAAGGGCAGCAGGTCACCTTGGGGATCCGGTCTCCTCCGGAATGCGCTTCTTCCCAGGGAGCAGAGAGATCCAGACCCGTCCCGTGTTTGGAGAAGCCGGCCTTGGCATGGCGGAGAAGGAAGTGAGGGAGACGGCCAGAACTGGGGAGCGGGCGTGGGCCCTTTGCTCCCGAGCACCCAGGCATGCTACCAGTTGCTGGGTGCCGACTCCTGTTTCATAGTCACCAAGGACACCTCACGGGGACCGCAGCTCTGTTGAGGTTGGTGAGCTTGAGTGCTCCTTGGCGCTCACGGCCTGGGGGTGAAATGGGAGTGAGCAGTTGAGTTAGAACTCATCACACATGGGCTCCTTCGTCCCGCTGCTCCAGCCATAGTTTGTGTGCAGCGAGACTCCTGCCCTTACTGGGCTTGTCACTGTCTGTCAACGATGACTTACCTGAGCTGTCCGCAGAGTCACAGTCATGTAGCTCCCAGAGCCACACATCAGCAAATTCTAGGGCTGGGAAGGGAGGCAGGGGTCAGGAAACCCCTCACCGCTGGGGCACCAGTCCTCGCCCGGCCTCAGCCTGGGCTGGTGAAGGCGGGGGTGAGCCAGAACCGGCAGCTTTGTCCTTGTCAGCAAAAGAGACAAGTAGGGACATTGGAAATATGCAGCTGGACACCTGCGTCCAAGAGAAAAGGTGAGCCCGAGGGGCAGAAAGCGTTTCCTTCCCCTCAGGTTATATTCCGTGTGTGGCCCTGTTGCACTCACACGGTGCCAGGCACGGCCAGGAGTTCATCCTGCAGAAACGCTCAGGTGCGTGCGGGTGATCGGGCGCAACGGTGTTCATTGCAAGTGTCGCTGCACATCACAGAAGTCTGGAAACAATCTAAATGCTATCAATAAGGGCCTGATTAAATAATTTATGGGCTGCACGTAGGATGGCACACTATAAAGAAAGCTCCTCGCACACTGGGAGGGAACGAGCTCCAGAACATACTGTTATGTCAGACAAATACAACTAGCTTAAGGACTGATGTGTCATCATTTGTTTAAAAGAGAGGGGAAGTCAGGGAGGGAGGAGAATATGTATTTATACAGAGACTGTCTTTGGAAAGATTCCCAGGCTGGTAATATTGTATCCCCCTGGGAAGCAGTGTCCACAGGTGGGTGTGGGAGCTGGGAAGGTATCAGCTGACCTGTGCTGTACACCACCCCAGCCCAAACTTAGTAGCTGAAAACACCCATTTTATCCAGCTCACATTTCTGTGGGTTGGCTGTGTTGGCTGGGGCTTCTTCACATGGCAGCGTCAGAGTCCCCAGAAGAAAGAGAGCAAACCCAGGGCACAAACACTTTGAAGCCTTTACTTGCGTGATGTTTGCTAGAGTCTCTTTGGCCAAAGCATTTCACACAACCAAACCCAAGTTCAAGGAAGAGAAATAGACTCATGTCTTACAGCATAAAGGATATTAGTTTTCATCTAATGGTGGACAGAGGTGAGGAGGGAGGGAGGGACTTTTCTCTTTTTGTCCTTTGTACTTTTTGAATTTGAGGCATGTCAATATTATTCAAAAAGAAATACAGGGGCACCTGGGTGGCCCAGTTGGTTATGCCCCTGCCTTCAGCTCAGGTCATGATCTCCGGGGTCCTGGGATAGAGCTCCACATCTGGTTTCCCGCTCAGCGGGGAGTCTGCTTCTTTCTCTTACTCTCCCCCTCCCCCATCATGCCTTCTCTCTCTCTGTCAATAAATAAATCTTTTAATAAATAAATAAATAATAAATAAATAAAATTTCCTACAACAGGAATTTGAAAAAATAAAAACAGTACCAAAATCCCAAACTTACTGAGGCTTCCTGACAGGGCAGGGGCATGGCCTGCATCGTCCCCTTTTGCTCTCCCAGCAGCCTTAGAGGCAGGCACAGTTTGGGCCCTGACAGCAGCCTTCTTGAGGTTGCTGCTACGAGACGGTCAGCGACAGGGATGCTGGGCCTTGAGGCATCACCGGAGAGCAGGGAGGAAAGGAAGCTTCTGGAGTTGCCTCCACAGTGTGTGCAGGCCTAGCCGATGAAAAATCCAAGGGTGGTGTGCTGTGGGTGAGGGCAGGCTAGGCACAAAATGCTTGACTGTTTGAAAACACACAAAGAGAGTCTGAGTGTGGGGAACAGGAAGGCAGTCTCTTCAAAGATGCCAGAGGAAAGTTATAGAGCTTATGGGCCCATCTGAAGGAAAATAACTCAGGGAGACAGAGTTTCTTGCCTCTTCTTTATGATGCAAGACAGCAGCACGTGTGCATAGGCCGTTTGCCAGGGATGGCCTCTCTCGAGCCAGCCATGTGGCCTGGACCCACCTTGCGGGGACCCACCTTGGACCAGCTCTGGGAACACTAGGTACCTGGGTGAGCCCTGCTGTGAACAGACAGGGAAAATCCTTCATCGTCTCTACCCCATCATTCGGGCCCCTAGCCAGCCCTGACAACCTTCTCCTCTGTTCCAAACGATTTCTGAAAGCTTCACCAGAGGCTGTGCCCCCGAGGCCATGCTCGCTCCCTTCGTGGGCATGGAGTGCTATTGTGGTTATGTTTGGTTCTACCTTTTTATTGAAATATAATGTCACTGAAAAAAATCACAGGTACACAACTGATGAGTTTGTTTTTTTTTTTAAAGGGGAAATTTCTATCTGTATTGCCAGCCTGCAGATCAACAAACAGGCCATTGTATCATTGTAAGCGTGATAGTATGTTCAAAGAACAAAAACAAGAACAAGGAGAGGAGGAGGAGGAGGAAGAAGCAGAGGAAGAGGAGGAAGAGGAAGAGGAGCAGCTGGGTAGTTCAGTTGGTTTAAATGTTGACTCTTGATTTCTGCTCAGGTCATGATTTTGGGGAGGGTGGAATCAAGCTCCACGGTTGAGCCCCGCCAGCATGGGGTTCCGCTCAGCGGGTCGTCTGCTTGAGATTCTCTCTCTCTCTCCCTCTGCCCTTCCCTGTCTCTCTCTCCCTCCCCTCCCCCTCTAAAGTAAATAAATAAATCTTTAAAAAATGAATGAGGGATGCCTGGGTGGCTCAGTGGGTTAAGCCGCTGCCTTCGTCTCAGGTCATGATCCCAGGGTCCTGGGATGGAGTCCCGCATCCGGCTCCTTACTCAGCGGGGAGCCTGCTTCTCCCTCTGCCTCTGCCTGCCTCTCTGCCTGCTTGTGTGTGTGTGTGTGTGTGTGTGTGTGTGTGTGTGTGCGCGCGCTCTCTTTCTCTGACAAATAAATAAATAAAACTTTAAAAAAATGAATGAAAAAAAAGAAGCACTGTTTTTTAGGAATATATTCTTAAACATTTACAGATGAAATGATACAATGTTTTGGGTTTACTTCAAAAGCATCTGGAGTTAAGGGAAGTTACAGTTTAAACAAGGTTGGTCATGAATTGGTAATTATTGAAGTTGAGTAATGTTACATAAAGGTTCTTTGTGTTCTCTGTCTCTTCATATTTAAAATTTTCATGATAAAAATTTTAAAACAATCAATAGGGAATCCTGGCTTCACCTCAACCCAGTGGCTCTGAGACATGAGGTAAAAAGCTGAGGAGTATGGTGAAAAATGTGTCTTTGGTATATTACTTGGTAATGAAGAATCTCAGAGTCTAATGGACTAAATACATAAATAATTAACTTAAAAAAATTTTAAATGTTCACGTGCCTATCTCCTGTGTAATGGAAAGCTCCCAACAGGTGCTGGGTTTTATTCATATCTGTATCCTGAACCCTTAGCATGGTGTCCAACACATGGTAGGTGTTCATAAATGTTTGTTGAGTGAATGAATGCTTGAAGGTTACATCCTATCCCACCCAAGATCTAACAGACCAAGATAGCACAGGTGCCTCAGACTGGTTCTTAACTTGAACTGAAATTGATACTACCAAGTTCTTTTTTCTTTTGTAGCTGTTTCCAAACAATACATTGTTCAAACCCTGAAATATCATAATTGAGAGGCCTTAGAGATCCCTTTGGGGGCTCCTACCATAGAGTAGGGCACACAGCAGGTGCTTAGTAAATAGTTAATAACTATGTCCTACTGGGTCAGCATCACAATTCTCAGTTTGTGCTCAAGCCAGATCATGCCATCTAGAGCCCAATCTGGTTCCTTTTTGTTAGAGCACCCAGCTCTACAGCTGGGAATTTGACACATAGGGGCAATCCTATCTTTCCAGGTAGAGAAAGAGAACTTCAAAGAAGCGCATATAATTATCCCATGGTCTTGGGTCATTTTGACTCCATAGTTCTCTCTCAAGAGCAGTGTTTCCCACACTGCGTTATGTCCATTATTTCAAGAACCTTAAAATTGAAAAACCTTAATTTTCAAAACAAACAGAGGGGTGATTATTCTCATTAGAAAGGGCTTTGGTGTGTATTTTTTTAAGTGAGCTCTCTCCAGCATCTTTGAAATATGAGTCAGTTTTTAACAATTCCATCTGGATCCAGCTTGTTAGGAACAAAGTGACTGAATAAAATCAGCGCTGTCCAAGTCATGGCCCCACGGTCCTATCATGTCAAGTGTCACAAGGGTGCTTTCAACATTCCTAAGCCAAAAAATAAACAAATCAATCAAAGATAATACACCGAGGGTGGAAATAAATGAAGAAAGGAAAAGGCAAGAAATTAAAACATTTTGTAATGTATCTTTTTAAAAACATGTTGATTTTGTAAAAATTTTTAAATTAAACTGTTAGTATAACTGTACCTTATGGTTTTCTTTTGTTGGCACGCAAACCAGTGTAACTCTAGTAGTCTTTTGTGCCATTCATGTTCTGAGCTTTTCCATGCAAAGTATTTCTGCAGCTTTGTCCTGTGCTTCTTTCAAGAATCTTGTGACACTTCCAACACCCTACCTAACAGGGGTGGCTGGATTTTTTTGCTGTTAAGAGGATTACTGAGCCATTCCCCTTTATAGAAGCCAGAAGACTCCAGGAATAACAGGAAAGAGCAAACAAGAGATGTCAAGGAGAGAGGTTACAAGCAAGGGTTGCACTTCAGGGAAGCTCTTGAAGCAAGGAGAGGTCAAAGAATGTTCCTAACGGATGCTGATAAATCTGGGGCTCGGGAAGTGATTTACTGGGCGCCATTTTCGTAGGCGAGCAGGGAAATTAGCTTACATCCATCCATCAGGGGTTAAGCTTTAAGCCAGAGAACTTCGGATGAGTCAGGGCCAGAGCACCGTGAAGAAAGGAGACACCTTATCTCTAATCAGCCCTGCCTCAAAATAGCTCTTTTCCCTGAGGTGGAGACTCGTCATCCTTTCCCTGCACAGCAGAGCACCGCCCGGCACAGCGCGGCACAGCAACGTGGAAGTGCCTGAGCCCCACTTAGTCAAAATCAATGAATATGCTTCCTTCGGTTCTTACACAGTGAGATCTCTCGAGGCCATGCATAATTCAGCAACCCTCAAGATGGCTCGCACAGAATCAGGATGTTCCCGTCAAAAAGGACTTCGCAGTTTACTTAGATCAACCTGTCATTTTACAGATGGATACACTGAGACCCTGGGAGATGAAATAATTTGTGCAAGGACACACAGGGAGTCTGTGGCTGTGCGGAGGGCAAAAACTCTGGCTAGAGCAGACATTCTCTTTCTCTTGGCAATGCCACCACACTCATCTGAAAAATGAATGAGCGGCTCACGCCCCTGGTCAATTTCCCTTCCGTTGTTAAGGAAATCATTTCCAATGCTCCAAGAGTTTGCGAATCAACACTTTCACAGGCAGCTCTTGTTAAACCCTTTCATTATGAGTCTCTCAAATTTCCTCTTCCATCTTCATAATCCAGACAGCTTTACTTCTAAGGTTCAATATACGGGCTGCTACTGTTGTTTTTTTCCCAGCTGCTGGAAGAGTATGTTACAATTGGGCAATTGAAGTACTCCGATTGTAGCTTAGAATGGGGTCAGACCAAAATGCCCACCAGTCTCACCAGCTGCTCACCCATGCCAAGGGTTGTGACTCCCAGCGAGGACTTGCCCTCACAGCGGCCATCTGTGAGATGGCACAGCTCAGACATTCCTGCTGTCACACTTCCTACACGGCTATTTGCAGACTGGGTACCCTTTGTGAATCCGCTACTCAGTATGGGCTCTGTCGAAAGCTGTATGAGGCACACAAGGTCTAAACAGGGGTGGGGGCAACCCTGGGGCTTGCAAAGTCTGCAGAAAAACAGGCAAAATCATGGGGGTGAAGAACATAGACAAAGGGCTGGAATGTGCTATTGGGAAAATGTCTGGTTCCAGCAACTTGAAACAGTTTTGTTTCAGGTTGTTGGTATCCATGACTATTGTGCAGGAGACTGAAGAGAAAGAGCTAAGAGACAGAAATTTAATTTCAACTCCCTCTCTTTTCTCCATGACTATCATCTCTTAACTGTTCTCATTTATTTCTTGCATGAGTCACTTGGGCTGGACGTATCACAGCTCTTAGGTGGAAATTGGTCCTTAGCTGTTCTTCATATGTGGGATTTCTCTCTTCTAGCTAGACTCTACGCTGCCCTCCAGAAAGCCAAGAGCTTTGTAATTCCCAGGGGGCTCCTACCATAGAGTAGGGCACACAGCAGGTGCTTAATAAATAGTTAATAACTATGTCCTACTGGGTCAGCATCACAATTCTCAGTTTGTGCTCAAGCCAGATCATGCCATGACGGGCCTCATTTTACTCATGAGAAGGCGAAAGGGCAAAGAAAAATGACCATCTAAGGTTTACACAAAATAAATGACAGAACCAGGCCTCAATCCTAGGCCTTTTGAAACCAAATTCAGCTGTATTTATCTATCTATTATAAAAAATATGATAGAAAATGTGCTGAAGACCTTTAGGCTGAAGTCAGTGAAAGAGAAAATAGTATTGGCTCATTGCTTGAGGGGTCTTATAATACTCATGTCAATTTTTTTAGAAGGACATTTTAACTGATATGTCCTTAGCTTAAAAGATGAGTTACATAAACATTCTCATACATTTATGTAATTATAAAAATACGAATTCTAGCAGTTCAGTCATAATCAATTGTTTAATTGGAATAAAAATAGATTCCTTTTTAGCTGAAGAACTAAAAGTAGAATGTAAATTAATACCTAGTAAATGAGATATCTCTCTCTGTGAGGTAAGACCCTGTTCTAATATCAACTCAACACGGAGTCTGGAGGTGTTGGTAGCGTGCATATTGATGTTTAAAGATCATCCTAGCAAAGGAACATCATTCAAGCATTCATTAAGTGCCTTATGGGTACACAGCTCAGTTCTAACTGGCCTTGTAGTTTTGCCATTAACTAGCTATGGGATCTTAGGTATACACCAAAGGACATTTTTGAATGCCAGTCAAGCGCCAGGAACCTTGAAATACCCATTACATACATTGTTTCATGTGGTCCTCATGCAGTCTTATGATTTACAAATAAGGACTCTGAGGATCATTAACCTATTCAAAATCTCACAGCTAATAAATAGCAAAGCTGGGATTTGACGCAGATGTTAGTGACTCTAAAGCCCATTCCTTTCCTGCTCTGCCCAAGCCTCTGAATCCTAGGTTGTGTTACTATTACCTACGGAGTTTTTATAGAATACTGATGCCTGGGTCCCACCTCCAACTAATGACATCAGAATAGCTGGGAGCAGAGCTAGGAGTTTTAAAAACCTCCCTATAGGAATTTTAACATGAAACCAGGGTTCAGAACCACTATACTACCTCTGCCTTGTATCAGTTTCTTCAACTGTAAAACAAGGAGCGTAGGCAGACATCTCTAAGATCCTTTCTACTTCTGTAGCCACCAGAACTGTGATGACAGTGGTATGGGGACAGCAGCTGCTTGAGAAGCCCCAGTTTGTACTTGGAGTAAGTCGTAATCACCTGCATGACAGATACTCTCTCGACTTTCCACAGAAGTGTAGGCTAAGAGTGAAGCTGATTAAACACGCAGGGATGAGACTCTCTAAAGCACACAATTTATTTCATATATTTATGAACAAGGCCCTAAAGCTCGAAAAAGATTCCACATGCCATCCTTCCTCTATCTTCTCTTCAAGTATCAATCATAGTTATTTAGTGAAATTCCTATTGCTCAAAACTATTTTAGTGCTACCCCTCTATACCAGCACATCAAAGTCTTTTGAAAATGTTCATAGCCTTTAACCTAAAATTCATCTTATAGAAATTTACTCCAAGGAGGTAAATAAAAAACAGAAAAAACTTCATGAAAAAAGATGTTCATTGCAGTATTATTTATTACAGTGGAAAACAGACAACCACTCAGGTATCTTACAATAGGGAAATTATTTAGTAAATTATGGTATAGCCTACTAAGTGGAGAAATGGCCATTGTGAATAATATTTACATACAGACTTTAAAAAAAATTATTTTATTTATTTATTTGACAGACACATCACAAGTTGGCAGAGAGGCAGGCAGAGAGAGAGAGGAAGGGAAGCAGGCTCCTGGCTGAGCAGAGATCCCAATGCAGGGCTCGATCCCAGGACCCTGGGACCATGACCTGAGCCGAAGGAGGAGGCTTTAACCCACTGAGCCACCCAGGTGCCCCTACATACAGACTTTTAAGGGATGTGGGGAAATATTAACATTTATGTTACAATATTGAATGAAGAATGTAGGGTACAAAATTACATAAAGTTAATCTATTAGTAAAATTGCATAGAGCTATGTCACTATGTACTTGCTTTTGTACATTGAAAAAAGATGAAAAGTACTATCATGCAAAGGTTAAAATACCTGAAATTGTTTTCACCATTAACTCAATTCCAAACGTTTGAAGAACAGAACAGAAAAGTGGTTCTGAAGCAGGCCCTGTCCAGAAAAATTTTATATATGGCCATAGGTTTCCAGAACTGTATAGGCACAGGACTTACCAACAGCAGAGGAGAAACAGAAAGCCACAGGTCACATGATTCTTTTAGGCGTGGGAAACAAAGGTAAAATTTACAGAGTAAGGATAAGGGATAAGAAGCTAAGAAAACCCAAAGGCCAAATCAACTCTCCTTTAATCTAGAAAGGCATCAAGAAGGAAATGTGATTCACGAGGGGGTAAGTCAGTGAGTTAAGGGCCCTGGTGGCGATTTTCGAAGCACTCTCACAGTCTGTGGTGGCAGGACCCTCCCACGCAGGGCTGCGGGCAGGTGCTCGGCGCTGTACCCCCACCACGCGGAAGCGGGAAATGAGCCTCGGGCGGCTGGCGTGACCTGCGTGCTGTCATGGCGGCGGCAGCGCGGCCCAGAGTCCCTCTGCGTGTGGCTGCTGCCGGGCCTAGGCTGTTCGCAGAATGGCGGGAGTCCAAGGGCCAGGGCAGCTCTGCACGAGCGAGGCCCCCAGGCGCTGGCGGCGGCTCGGTGTGTTCGGGGTCACCGGACCTGCAGGCTCAAGGTAGGGACCCACTGCGCTTCTGGGAAGCGGCGACCCGGGGCGGAGCTCTGGGCTGCTTAGGGGTCTGAGGCCGCAGTCCTGCACGGTCCACTTGCGGCTGAGTCTCCCCACGAAGCTGGCGCACGGGGAGGACGGGGGGGGGGGGGGGCGGGGGGAGGGGGGGGAAGGGGGGGGCGGGGGCCCTGCGGACTTGCCTTTGCCATTGGACCCCCGGCAGGCAGACGAGCTTTCCGGCCCCTAGCCTAGCCGAGGCTCCTGTGTCTCTGTTCCTGTGCTTCGGTGCTTGGTTTGCTTGTTCTTACAAAATTGAACCTCGTACTTTTGCAAACAGCCGGTGTTTGCTCAGCAACCCAAGAAGCATCAGAGGATTGCAGGTGGCAGGCTGCAGGCTTGTGGCCAGCGTGAAAGGCCTGGATTTCCAGATGGGAGGTGACCCATGAGGCACCTCCTGGGGATGCTCGCCACTTGGGCTGAGCCCCTGAGCCCTGCCCTCAACTCTAAAGGTTCCTTAAGTTCCCTTAGGCCAAGTTTCATAATGAAGGGTGTCCTGGGCCACAATTTGACCATCCCAGAGCCCTCTTTACCCTTAAGAAGCTAATTTATTCTGGGTATTTTATGAGACTGATGAATCACTGACCTCTACCTCTGACACTAATAATACATTATATGTTAAGTAACTGAATTTACATTTTAACTTAAAAAAAAAACTGATGTATTTAATAATGATAATAATAAATTTGGGAAGACTATGGTAATTCTGTTGTTTTTAGCTCTGGCCTACCCAGATTCTTTTAAATTTTAAAACAGGCCCCCTTTTTGCTATTGTTGACTCCAGAAATGAAAGCAAGCTATTTCAGTTTTTGTTTGAAATACAACTTTGTCCATAACTGAGGATATCTTTTTCTAGATTTGAAAATCTATTTGGAATTTGCACAAACTCCTTTCACCACCACACCTTTTGTCCAAATAGAAGCACAAAATGGCACTTCTCTTTCCCTTCCACAGACTGCATGTTGCA
This sequence comes from Enhydra lutris kenyoni, assembly GCF_002288905.1. NCBI lineage: Eukaryota > Metazoa > Chordata > Mammalia > Carnivora > Mustelidae > Enhydra > Enhydra lutris. The sequence continues at coordinate 32,377,670 of NW_019154086.1, read as the reverse complement.
TATCTTACATACACATCAAACTGCTCACTGTTCAACAGACCCTTGCTAAGGAGCTACTAAATGGTGCTCTCAGATGGTGTTTATATTTCCATTTAAAAGGAGAGTGAAAGGGGGGCACCTGGGTGGCTCAGTGGGTTAAGCCTCTGCCTTCTGCTCAGGTCATGGTCCCAGGGTCCTGGGATTGAGCCCCGCATCGGGCTCTCTGCTTAGCAGGGAGCCTGCTTCCCCTTGCCTCTCTGCCTGCCTCTCTGCCTACTTGAGATCTCTGTCAAATAAATAAGTAAAATCTTTAAAAAAAAAGGGGGGGGGTTGGTTAAAGGAATGTCTGGGTCACTCGGTTTAAGTGTTCAACTCTTGGTCTCAGCTCAGTTCTCCAGCTCAGGGTTGTGAGTCCAAGCCCCACACTGGGTGTGAAGCTGGAGCCTACTTAAAAAAATTGTAAATAAAACGGGGTTGGATGTTATCGAAACAGTCAGCAATGGCAATATGTAAGGTCCTTTGCAGTTTTCTAAACTTTTCCTTCTCTGGAATCACAAGATTTTCTTCCTGATTAGATCACTCTGGTGCTCAACAGAGATGCTTTCTCGGATAATTTAACATTATGTCTCTAAACTTTTACCCAGCATCATTTTAAGGAATGTTCGGGTGAAGAACAACTTTAAAATCTCTATAAAATTGCCTATTATGCCTATAATATGCCTATTAATATAATATGCCTATAATATGCCTAATAATAATATGCCTATAATATGCCTATTATGTTGCCAATATAAGAAACTCTTGCCACTAATTTTCACTTGGACTTTAGTACTAGAATAAAGTTGGGCTCTGCTTTCTTTTATCAATTAATGAAACCCATGGAATGCCTTGTACAGTACTTTTTGCTTTCATGACCAGGAGTCTCAGAGCTCTGAGTTTTCCGCTCCATTTCAAGACTCTCTCCTAGCATAGGCTTTCTGGATTTGTTCCCATTCTGTATCCCCGCACCCCCCCCAACCAGCCCCAGATTTTTCTTCCTCTGATTTATTTATCCCATCTTTGAGGCATCTGCATCTTTAGTGATTCCCCTCAAAACTTCTCAGAAGTGAGAGGCAATTATTCTAGATTGCCTCAAAATGTTCTTGCGATCTGCCTTAAATGGCATATGCAATCACGTTTCATTTTGGCCTGTGTTTGGGTGACATTCACTAGTAAGACTCCCAAAGTCCCACCCAGAATTGTGTACCATCCCAGTGAGCCAGGCTCTGCTCCCGCCCTCCCCTCCAGAAAGCCTGTCTAGCTGACCGTGTTACTGTTTGAGTGAGTCACAAGCTTCAGTACTTTCTTGATTAGTAACGACTGACTTGAAGCACACCTTGCAGCTGTGGGTGCCCCACCCAGCACCCGACCCTTGGCGCAGGGCAGCTGCTCTGGGATCCCTGGAACGCCGCAGCTTGTAAATCACTCCTTACTTCCCCTTGACTAGTAGCACAGATTTCCTCAATTTCAAGTGTCGTGAGTGTGCAACTCATTGTTCAACATAGCCTAACATCTGTGCTTCCTTCCATCAAGCAGGAAAACTTCTCATTTCCCCCCCAAATTTATTTGTTCAATCAGTTGTGAGGAAAGTTGCATTTTCAAAGTCACTCAAGGAGCAATTGGGAAAAAAAAGACAAAAAACTCTTTTGTGTTCTTAGGACCCTTAGAGGAAAGGCTGACAGAGAAGGGGAAGGGAAGAACATTTCTTGCTAATCAGGTAAGTGCCAGGTGCTGTACGGAGGACTTGGCAAAAATTTTTTTTTTTTTTAGCCTTCCCAGCAGGCCTATGAAGTAGGCACATTTATATCCATCTTCCAGATGAGAAAACAAGCTCAGAGGGGCTAAAGGACTCACTCAAATTATATCACGATTACGTGGTAAAGCCTAACCAGGATTCTAATCCAGTTTGATAAATGATGGGGTTCATTCCATTTTCATTATAAATACTGAGTGAGAGTAGAGATTTAACACATTCCTATGGACTGAGCACACAGGGCTCTGTGGTGCAGGCCTCATGCAGGGACTCTGAGACCGAGGTACCTAAGTTCAAAACCCAGCCCTGCACTAGGCACATAGATAAATTACTTAACCTCACTGGGCTCCAGTCTCATCCATCTGTCAAATGGGGATGGTTGCTTTAAGGAGTAATTTAATCCTGGCACAGTAGCAGCATAAAACAGTGTTAAGGCCCATTCCCCAGTTATTCCTGTTTTATTTTATTACAGGATAGGAAATGGTGCTTTCTTGCCCAAACAATGGTGTTTTTATGTCAGGCTCTCACTTAGAAATCATTCGCTTAGAGTGGTAGATCTGATAGCTGGTCATCTTTGGAAACACTCAGGGAGTTTTAAAAAATACTGATGCTTGTGCCCCAGCCCCTAGAGATTTTGATTCACTTGGTCTGGAGAGTAGCCTAGATGTGGGGGCAAAGGGAATTCTTAGTGGTTCTCAAAGTGTGGTCCCTGGCCCCACAGCTCAGTATAACCTCAGAGCTTGCTTGTTGAAAACACAGAGCTCTTGGATCAGATACCTGGGGAGTAGAGCTCAGCAAAACAAGCCTTCTGAGTGATCTGACATACATGAAGGTCTTAGAACCATTGCTCTAAGGGAAGGAAATTCTCTGAGACACTCTTTCATCCTAAGTACAAGGTCCAAAGACCGAGGCTGACCTAAAGGTCTTACCTCTTTGTTTACACTGAGCAGTAAGTCACTACTGTCCTTGTCCCCCCAAAACCATAATATGGTGTGGGTCTACTGTCCATCATCTCCCAGTTACAAAGAAAGGCGGGTCTTCATCAGAAGTCTTTTTATTAAGTGCTGAAGGACATCAAGCTAAGGTAACCCAATTTGTATATTTCATGGTATGGATCATGAAACTGTGAACCAAAAACATCAAATTCCTCTGAACGCACATCACCCAGAGTCTATTGGCTACCGATCCACCATCATCTCTCCGTTCAGAGTAGCCCAACCACAGGTCTGCAGGCAGTAACACTCCCTCTCCTCTCCTGGGCACCAGAGGATGGCCGTGGCCATCCTTTGCCTTTGCCTCTTCCTTCTCTCTGCGTCCAGCATCCTGCTCCCTGGCCCGTGATTGTGGCAGGCTTTCCCCTGTATCAGTATACTTCAGGAGGTTTTAGTTGGATCCTCCAGGCCAGATAGCAACTTGTCCCTTCTGAGTCTGTATAACTCTGCTCTGACCTCTGTCGTGACACTTTGACGCTCTCAGGGCAGTGGCTATCTACTTCCCACTTTTTCTGTAGAGAGCAACCCTGAGAGCACTCAAACTCTCCTTCACCTGTGTCTTGTTCCTACTCCTTCAGCCATCATTAGTCTCTTCCGAAAATAGACATGTTTGTGTTGAATACTTGCCTTCGTTGCTTCTCTGGATTCTGTGGAACTTGTGATCAGAAGATGTTTCTCTGATGTCATATGATTGATCTTTCATCATCATTAAAGAGAAAAGCTGTTCTGTTCATCTGTGTGTTTTGCTGTTGTGACTTCTCACAAGGAAGAATGTTCATGTTTGCCCCATGCTTTTGTGTAACCACCTGCTGAGAAACTTACAGTAAAAGTTTATAACCTTTAAAAAATTATTTCCTTCTAGATAACTTTGCCTCAGCGTTAAGCAGATGAGCTGAGGTCAGAGTGGTTAAAGCAAAGGGCGAAAGAACAGCAGCAGGGAGTGGAACAGGGAAGAAAACAGAAGGGAGAGGCTGTGTGTGAGTTAGCAGGGGGGAAGAGGGAGGGAAGCAGAGGGATAGATGGGTCCCAGGGGGTCTTGTAATCTAGGCTGAGGAGAAGCTACTTCGGGCAGGTATCAAACTCAGCCTTGACAATTTAAAAGGGAAGCAAGACAAATCCCATTGCTCTGTAGCAGGAGGAAGGCTGGGAGCAGGGGTGCCATTCAACAACTACAGAATTTCAGGTCAACTCTCAAAGCTAAAAACAGGAGTATTATGTGGCCCCTACATGTGGGGAAGCTAGACCCTCCACACAGAATTTGCTAAGCAGTGACCCATAAAACCCAGCTCCGTTACCCTGAGCCCATCCCCTGTACAGGGGCGTGGAAAGAAGAGGAGGAAGTTGATGGGGGAGGAGAGCAGTGGGACTTGTTTAAGGAGAGTCATCGGTGTGCTGAGAACATGAGCCTCCACTGCGAGCCAAATGCAGGGAGGGCCTTTGAGAGAACACTGGAGGAAGGCGGGTGTCTCCCAGGAGGGAAACAGACATCTTGCCTCCTGGTTGATCAAGGCAGAGCTGCAGAAACTGTAGTCTAGCCCCATGCCTTCACAGACCTGAAACAGAATGCGGGAAGTGGCTTCTTAGGAGGACTTGACTTGTGTCATCAGGAGTTTAGGGAAAGACTGGAGCCTGCCTGTTATGATGTCTGTAACGTAATCTGAAATCTCCAACACAGGCAGGTGATGCCGCGTGTGTTTGCTGAGCTCTGGCCTTACCCGTACTCCAGAAGCAGCTACCCCAGGACACACAGTCACCTTATCTTTGAGCAACGCCAGGGGCTTTCCTAATTAGCATAATGAATGCTTAAAATGGGTTTTATGCTGCAAAATTAAAATTATTCAAGTTGGGTGGATTAGCCAAATATTTATGACTCTTGTCACACTTGCATGGATTAAGTGTAGGTCTGGGGGGCCTATAGCCCATGCCTTTAAAAGCACCAGAAGCTTGATCTCTAATGTCCTGTAACTAGGAATTGGTTTGAAGGAATCTGGTTGTCTAGTGCTAACCCTAGAGTTTATTTGAATCTTGCCTCTACCTCATCTCATCTAAGGGAAACACCAAGATGTTTCCCTTAGATGAATCTTTTGTGCAAAAACAAAGAGCTTTCATGATAAGCTAGTGACAGAATTGTGAAGGAATAATTAAGGTAGGTGAGGACCTACCTCGACATACTGATGATGGCTACTGTGACTTCTCACAGCCCAACTGTCTAGGACAGTTCCCAAGACAGCAACTTACCTGGAAGAATCTAAGCTCCAGGCTCTGGCTGGTGCTGCCTGGGGCAGGAGAGTGGGAAGGGCAGGCTGCGTCTGGATGGTGTGCACCCCATGCTAGGCAAAGCAAAGAGGTGCATTCATTTGGGTCCAATGGAGACTGTGGAGGGTGTCACTGCTAAAGAGACCCCACCCCAGAAGATGGAGTGAGGGGCTCCTAAAAGAGCTGGCTTCTCTCTGGAGTGTGCCATGGGTGGGGACCGAGGGAAGGGACTGAGGTAAGAGCTGTGGGGAGGCAGCCAGTAACTGGGATGTTTTGTCAGGGGACTGTGGTTGGACATGTCCAGAATGCTCCCTGAGGAATGCCTGCCACACTCCAAGCTAGGAGAGTCCTCCTGCCCCTTACCTCACCACTGGGAAGGGGCCGGAGCCGGAAACATGAGCATGAGCAGCGGAGTAACGGGAGAATCCAGTGGGAAACTAGGAAGCTAACCGCCTTTTTCCCAGCACACCTCTGCCCTTCTGCAGGCTTCAGAATCTTCCTCAGGCCCCAGTGAGGGCGGGAAGAAGCTGTATCCTAGATCAGAGACTACAGCTTGGATGTGAGACTAGCCTGGACTTTCCATACCTAGAAATGAAATGCTTATTAATACCCAGTGTGACCAGAAAAGCTTGAGGATATGCCCAGCATTTCACCCAGGGAAGTGGAAGAATAATTCAACAGAGGGATCTAAAAGGGTGGTGATGAGAGAAATACTAAGTTATTTATTTTTTATGTGTGACTGAGTCCAACTTGATCAAGCCTCTACACCTTTCATTACTGGATGAACGGGAAGTGGTATTTTTACTGTAATTTTCCAAATCATTTATTTTTGTATCTCACTGAGTCGACATCAAGGGGTGGCAAATTAGTATTCAAACCTATTCCTTAAAGCCACAGACTAAATAGCAGTGGGATGGAAAGGTAGAGAGGCATGTATTAGTTCCTCACTGCTGCGATAACACGTTACCATAAACTTTGTGGCTTAAAAATGACACAAATTTCTTCTCTGAGTTCTGGAGGTCAGAAATGGGTTTCACTGGACTAAAGTCAAGGTGGAAGCAGGGATGTGTTCCTTCTGGATGCTCTAAGGAGGAATCTGTTCTCTTGTCTAGCTCCTAGAGGCTATCTACACTCCTCGGATTGAAACCCCTTCCCCATGTTCAAAGCCAGCGGCAGAGGGAATTCCAATCTCCCTCCGACTCTGCCTCTCCTGCCCCTCTCTTTCACTCAGACGGACCCTCGTGACAACGATGGACTCACCTAGAAAATCCAGAATAATCTTTTTACCTCAAGATCCTTAATCACCTCTGCATAGTCCTCTTTGCTATGTAAGCAACATATTCACGGGTTCTGGGAATTAGTGGGAGGCCATCTTGGGGTGGAGAGCATTATTCTGCCTGCCACAGGATAGGCCCAAGTATATCTCTGAGAGCCCTCGCACCCTTACCTACCAGTTAGCATAAAGGTGGCCTTGAGGAAAGAGGCTCTAAGTAATCTTGGGGGAAAGTATATAATCTAAAAACAACAACAACAACAACAAAACAAATTTAAAAGAAGCACATAATCTGTTCATACCTCAGTTTCTTCATCTGTGAAATTATAGAAATAGGCATGCTCCTACGTTGTCTTCCAAATCTAAACCCCAGGCTCCTTTCTCTTTGGCATAATAAGTATTTGATGAAAACTGGCTGCTTACCTCAAGAAAATAAATGGAAGTTGTTCTAATGACATGGCTAACACCCAGCCCTGCTCTGGGCCACAGAGGCTCTGACAGCCTGCACCGTGGGAGCCTCAATAGAGGACGGCAAGCAGCCTTCTGCTTTCCTCCCAGAACAGGGACCTGGATGCCACAGGTGGGAGGTTCTGGCTGACCAGCCTCTCCCAGCAGAGCAATTCATCGTCCTGTCCCCTTCTGCTGAGTCACCATAGAAGGCCTTGAGCAATGGTGCCAATCTCAGACATGGCTGCTGACTCAGAGCTGCTGGAGTGGCCCAGGGAAGCTGCAGGGGCATGAGTCACAGCCCTCCGTACTTCCCCCCCTCAAGTCAGCACACAGACTCCTTCCTAGCTCCTCAGAGCCTCGGGCTCTTAGAGCAGCAGCCCTCAGAACAGGGAGATGGAAGGAACCTCAAACACTGTGTCACACAGGTCCTTCCCAGAAACCTTCCCTTGTCACGTGATCTTGAGCTGGTTTGTGTGTTTTGATTTTCCACCTACTTTGGTAAATTGCAGTGTTTTAGTGGCCTACTTCCTTCTCTAGTCTGGCGTCAAAGTTAAGGTTCATTTTGCATCCTCGGCCCAATGAGTCTCAGAGAAACACCCAGCTCCCCTGGACTCCTCTAGGTCCCCTTTACTTTCCGCTTTCAGGATAGTGTCATCTACCAGCAAGAGCTCTGGGCCATAAATCAGGAAGCTGGGGCTGCTTCTTTCTGTTCCCTGAGCACCTGTGGGGCCTTCAGCAAGTCACACCATCCTTTTGGGCCACCTTGGCATTTGACTCTGTTTTCTCCTAAGTCCCTTCCTGTGCCAATGTGAGGAGATCAGAGCAGCCATCCTAAAAGTCCTTTTCAGTTCTGAAAGTCAATTGCCCTCTATCATGGAGTTCCTAAATATAGAGGGTCTGGCTTAGCCTACCCCTGGCGGCAAGCCTTCTATGGATAAGTCTCTTCCAGTGGCTCGAAACTGCCACATCTGCTCCCTCCCAGGAGAGTACTGAATACATAGCTTCATAAATGCCCTGGCACTCTGATGAGGGTTCCTGTCCTTTCTTGAGCAGGTTTTTCAGTCCCTCTCCCAACCTTGGCTGGACTGTCACCTCTACCCACCAATCCCTGGGAGGTCAGGGGTTGGACTGTGGAGACTCAGCAACTGAACTGTGACTCTTCATCCATGCAATAAGCCTGTCGTCATTCCTCCATGAGATGGGCCTGCCAGACGAGTACTGGTGTCACTCTGTCGGCATAGGGAGAGATTCCTGCCTATTTGGTGACCTTGAGGACAGATGCTCTTTGGTGGATGGATGTCACCTCTGTCCTTGGAGCATCTGGAGCCCCCAGGGTCCCCATAATGCTGTGTCCCCTTGCCTCAGCCCTGGCCACACTTCACCAGGGACTCCTTGTTTCCAGAACCTTCTTGGTTCCTTTGAATCACAAAGATGCTCTCTGGAACTCTCTGTGGACTTTTGCCACATCCATTCAGTTGGGTTCTCGTGTTTCCCCTGAAAAAGTGAACAACCCTTTTCTGCTCATCCAGCAGAGAAATCTACCTTTTATTTTCACAGGGCTCAGGCACTGCCCTCACTTTGAAAGAAGGAAACTGAACACAAATTATCTGTGTTGTAAACTAGCTTCCCCTTCAGTCCAGACCCCAGTGCAGAGTTGGCCTGCGTGAGCTGGGCTCTCTTCCTCCTGGGTGTGTGCTTAGCTGCCTAGGAGAGAGAAAGGCCTATTGTTCGAGCATAGCTGGCACTCTCCATCAGGCCACAGGCTGGGTGTTCCCCCTGGGACGTGGGAAAGCAGCCTCCAAGATCCCATCATCTCCTGCCTGTGCTCTGTTTGCTTTTGTTTCTGGTCTTTCCTTGTCTGCTGTGTGCTTTTGCCAGGCACTTGGTGCCTCTCTAGTGCTTATTTCTTCCTTTAGCCTTTGCACAGTGAATGCCTTTTGTATGCTTTTGGCGTTGCTTACCCTTCATGGAGCAGAGTGAACGTCTCTCCCACCTAAGAGGCCTGCTCCTGGCTGGCCAGTGGATCAGCTGGGCCTAGGGAATGAACAAAGGCCCATTTGGCCCCCAGGGAGCTTGGGGGTAGGACCTGGGTCTGGAATGTTGGGTCTCCTCTGCCTGGATTCAGAAGGAGGGCTGCTGCTTCCCAGAGAGTTGGGGTGAGGAGTGGTGGCCGGGGAGGCTTGGGGGTTGAAGGTTGAGCTTGGCCTTCTGGTCCTACCCTTATCTGCTCAGTATCCAGCCCAGCTCAGCGTCTGAGAGAGAAGCATGGCAGGAGGAGCCAGGAAATTCTAGTTGGGCCCGCCTCTGCCACCGTGTGACCCAGGGCCCCACGGGGCCTCCCAGGGTGAGCCTTCCTTCTCTGTCCCAAGTTGGGCAGTAACTCCAGCCCCACCCACCTGCTTCCTGGGGCTGATGTGAGGAGCGAACACAACACTCTGTGAGAAGCAAAAGCCCTTTGTGAGTCAGCGGTGGGAGTCATTGCTCTGTCTTTCCCCATTACTTACCAGGCCGCCGCTCCACCCGGGGCCCCATAAGCATCTCGTGAGCTCGTGCTGCCCCCTAGTGCCCAAAGTGCTCCTCAGCCTGCATTTCTTTTAAAGTAAATTTCTATTAAATCCTAAAAAGTAATCCTGATGAATATACAGTCATGGCCCCGCCTGGATCATACCCATTTTTATATCAATTCGTCATAAAATTTAATTTCAGATACCATTTTAATGGAGCAAGTGGCCTACGAAGAAAAAAGTGCCTACTGCAGCACTAGACTGGAAGGGGGAGTGTGTGTGAGCTCTGTGTCCCCCATCTTGCTCCCCAGGGGCTGGCTGGGGCCTGATGGTGGCCTTTCCCCAAAAAGGCCCATGTTCCTCGTAAGATGCTGGGGATGAGGAGGAACATGTGAGAGAGCAAAGCACTTGGCTCTTCTTCAGGCCAAAGATGATAAAAGGCCTTGATAAATCGCTATCTTTCTCTTTGCTGATAATGAGACAATGCTAGTTGGCCTGGAGAGAAGTTAGAGTTCCTACAGATTAGAAATAACAAGTGAGGGCACCTGGGTGGCTCAGTTGGTTAGGTGACTGCCTTCCACTCGGTCGTGGTCCTGGGGTCCCGCGTCAGGATCCCTGCTCGGTGGGAGTCTGCTTCTCCCTCTGACCCTCTCCCCTCTCATGCTCTCTCTCTCGCTCTCTCTCAAGTAAATAAATAGAAAAAAAAGAAAAAAAGAAAAAAAGAAAAATAACAAGTGACCCAGTAGCTGTGATGTTCCCTTCTTTTTGAGAAGCCTCCTCACACATGTTCTCACAAGACCGCTCACTGCAGCCTGGAGGTAGCAACTGCTTTTATTTTCAGGTGAGGAATTTGAGGTCTCAGGGTCACATGTGGGTCAGAGGGGAGCAACAGCTTGAAACCGGGTGTTTTGGCTTCAAAGCCCTCACCTTCTCACCACACTGAGTGCTTGGAATTGAGTTCCCCCAGCCTTGCAGGATGAGAACAGTCCACAAGGTGGGGAGGAACCCACTGCACACAAAAAAGTAACAAGCTTTTCCCTCCATACCTGTGGAATGAAATAATCTGGTCAACAGTCCCCCTCCAGTCATGATGAATAGTAGACTGAAAACTCATGCCCTTTGACCTGGATAACCACTTTCCTTTTCCTTTCTCATCTGACAGATTGCTTCACAGCATTCAGCATTCCAGTAACTCTTTACTTCCCTTACCAGCTTTTTCCCAGGCCTCTGAGGAGTTTCCTTTTAGACTCAGCTTCTGTCATTGGGACAGGGGTGAAAGGCTGCTGGACTTCTGGAACTTTCACCCTGTGTCCTCCCCTCCTGCTCCATGCGCTCTCTGTCCTTCTCCTCCTAAGCAGGCAGGATGGTAAGCATCTAGGGATTCACTGCCCAACTAAGAATTTTGTCCACTGGTGCCAAATATCATCCTGCTTTGAGGGAACCAGGGAGCATGACCCTGAAAAGCTTGGAGGGGGCCTGACAGTGGAGGGGCAGGTGGATAGCTCGTCACAGAGGCCTGGGGGACCCAGGAAGGCAGTCGACAACCCATCATGGGAACTGCTAGTTCCAGGACTGGGTTTTCTGAGATGAGCCTCTGACACCCACAGTGCCGAGAAGTGACCTGAAGGCTTGCTTCTCTACCCACAGGAGACAGGTACATTCCAGCACGTGTGTAGAAAGCCTTTTTCCAGATCCTCCATCCCTGGGGTGGAACTAAGTGAAATTATACCTGGTTTCCTACCTGATCTAGGAAATTTCACATTTTACAAACCTCTCTCGCATGCCAGCCCCTGGCATTTTTGCCTATGGCACTGCAGTTAGCCCTAGCAAAAGCCTGTGAGGTGGGGGTTCTTTGTCTTGTAAATCCTGGTCCGGAGAGCTTCAGAGAGATTTAGCCGAGATCACAAAGCTCACAGGGAGAGTACCAGTGCAAGGCATGATATAAGCTTCAGCAACATTGTTGAGACTGTAGTTTGCCTGACCCCACACACCTCTGGATGCTTTTCTACTTGGGGCTGAAGGGATCCCCTTGTAACATGTTAGTGGGGTGCCTGTGAGTTTCCCATCAACTGGATTTATACTTTGGTGACTTAGTGACACATACATGTGCCTGCCACCGGCACTGGCTTTTGTTCTGGTTTCCTGTCTCCTTCTGCCCCTGCACGTGGAGGCCAAGGCATGAGGGCCAGTCCCTGTGGCCTCATTTGTCTGTCTCCCACAGACGTCTGGGCAGCATGGGGCAACTGACCCAGATAAGCATGGGAGAGAATATGTGCTTTGGAGCAGGTGGGGTTAGGTTTAAATTGAACATCTGCCATATTTTGAGGAGAAACAACGCTGTTTCTAGGATGGGGGTGAGGGCAGGGATGAGGAGGAGGGATGGAATCCTGGGGTCTCAGCCTGCTTCTGAGGAGAGGAAGGAGCAGGTGACAGAGCCAGTCCTCTCCAGAACCACAACCAACAGGACCCTCCTGCCCAGAGATGGGGACTGGGGCACTGCTGGTCACTGGTAATCCTCAGCTCCCCGGGACGCAACTTGCGGAGCCCAGACGAGACTCTGTGGCTCCTGTTCTCCACTTTCTCTTCCATACTCACTTTTAAGGCTCCAGGTATCGGCCAGAGGGAACTCTCCCTGGAAGGGGGTGACACGCTAGTGTCAAAGCAGCATGTAATGCGGGGAGGGCCCTGGTATGGAGCCCACCAGAACGTAGGCTCTACAAGTGCTTGTGTGGCCTCTGTTTTCTTATCTTGAACACACAGTAGCTGATATTATATAACAGTGACTCACACTTCCGTAGGGCTGCTCTTAGCACTTTTTACATGAGTTAACTCATTTAATGCTCACAGTAACCTGATCCTCGTTTTCCTGGTGACGTGGCCTGTAGGTCAAATCACCTGCCCAAGGTTACAAACCTGGACTTGAAATGCAGGCAGCAGCATCTCTGCTCTTGACCTCCACATGGTGCCAGCTCTTATGGTAATAATGGGGCCTTCCTCTAAGGTAGCAGGGCCAGATTAAGAAAGATCATGCTTCTAAAGCTCCTGGCACAAAGCAAAGACTCAGTTCATGCTCTTTTCCTTCCCCGGTCTTTGGGTTTGAGAGGAGAGCGCCACAGCCTACCTCTCCTAGGAGGGGTCTGTCTTGCACATATACATGGTCAAGCAGTATCTGAGGGACAAATGGAAGGGCAGATTTGGATAAAGTCAGAGGTGGTAGTTGGGGCAGGTGGGAGGGGTGGGCACTAGAAGTAGAGGCCTATATGTGAGGCCAAGGTCAGGGGGCTAAAGCTGTGGCAAGTGATGTGGTTTTCCTGGGGACTCCCTGCCTGTTCAGGAATCACCAGGCTGACTAGGGGGTTGATGCCCTGATGTGGGCTTCAGCTGTTAGCCATCCTCATGTAGGGGTGTGTGTGTGTGTGTGTGTGTGTGTGTGTGTGTGAGAAACTGGATCCAGCACGGGGTCTGGGGGACGGGAAGGAGGCACTTGCCCCACCACCCTTCTGTTGCTGAGAAAAATGTGAGGCTACTCATTGGGGGGAGGGGCAGCGTGGTGGCAGGGATGGGAAGCTGGTGTAAGGAAATAGAGCTGTCCTGTTCCAGGCTGAAGATAGCCCAGGCCCACACCCAAGCTGTGGCTGCCCCACCCCTGCTCTGGCCTGCGTCAGCCAACCACTGACACAGGAAGAGTACTTCTTAGAACCGGCAGAAGAGGTTCTGTAGGGGCAGACAGAGCCCAGCTCTCTGATGGAAGGTCTCCAAGCCATCCTAGTCCAATTCAGCCAGACCCCGGCTTCACCAATACAGGCTGTCTGGGCTGCGGTTATGGAGGTGGATTCCTTTCTGTTTATCAAGATCACACTGGCCAAGGCCAGGTGTACCCGGGCCAAAACAAGCAGACCTTGACCCGGCAACATACCAGCCCATTGGTTTCACCGTGTTCTCCCTGAATGTCTTTCAGCTCGACTGATACATCACGATCGGGATGGTTTATGTTGACTAAAACCAACTGCACCCTCCAGCCCGCCCCCCCACCCCACCCCATGCCAGCTTCAGCCATTTCTGTTCATAGGCGCAGCCTGCGTGTCTGTGCAAAGTGAAGTAAGGTGGGTTTTTTCCCTTCAAGGTGGAGGCACTGAATCCCCATTGCTTGGAATGTTTTAAAAATCCTACCCACTGCTTTGGTTTGCTCTTTGAGAATATGTCCCAGCTCCAGGAGAGGTTAATCCACTGTGCTTGTTGTATTCCGTGTGGCCAGCTGAATGGGGCTTTTCTTCTTCAAGATTTGCAAAGGATAGTCAAGATCCTGCTTCAATCACTGGCATTTCAGAAGGGTTCTTGAAATAACAGAATGGTTGCTTTGCACTGTCGACATTTTCGTCAGTGAATGTTTATGAAGTGCCCACGCCGATGTTGCTTGCCAGTTCTGAACCCAGATAAGAGGGAAGGTTCTTTTTTTCTGTTGCAGAGGGAGGCTTGGTCAGTAAATTGCATTTCTTCTAATTCCTGAAGGCCTTCCTTTTCCTGAGAGGGGGGTGGGGGAGAGGGGAAGTCATTTTGTTTTTGCAAATGAAAGAGTAAAGTTTTTGCTAATGCATTGTATTTCCTCACTTATCTCTTGGTTTTCCAGATGGTGCTTTGTTTTCCAAAACCCTCAAATCACCTGTCTTTGCACTAAAAATAGTCAAACATTGTTTGAACTCATACTGTAGCAACTTGTGAATTCAACAGATAGTTTCAGTTTTTCTGACCCACTCTCTCTCTTTTCATCCACTGCACCCAAGAACAAATCATTCAAATGCTGCATGGCTGGAATGAGTCCCAGGGAGGGAGTCCATCACTGACCAACTTCTCTAGCCTGGGCGGTCTTACACTGACCCCTTGTGGTGAGGACAGCGTGGGCTGTGTCCTTGTGCTCGCCATGGAGGGCAGGGGCTGCTGGGCTGGTCTTAAAGAGCAGGTGGCAAAAACAGCTTGTGAGGTCCGAATGGCCCCAGGGTCCTCGGGCACTCAGTGCCATCATATGCACTCTCCACAGTGAAAAGGCTCTGGGCTGTGGACTTGGCTTTACCTCTTGAGACACAGTAAACCAGACTTCCTCAACAGAGGAAGTCATTCCCTGGGACGAAAAGGTGCGTTACCCGTTCTAGGCCTTAGCAGGAGCTTTTAGTCAGAGCAGGAGCTCCTTTGGCTGGGCTTTAAATCACCTCACTCTTCTCAGAGCCTGGCCCGTTGCCCGACACTTGGTAAACACTCCATAAATCCTTGCAAAGTAACTTCTGTTAGTCTCTCATCAACAGTCCTTTACTGACCACTTACTGTTTGGGGTCCTTGGTTAAGCCTAGGGATATGAAAACGTGTAAAGGACAGTCCCAGACTTGAGTCTAGTTGGAGAATGAAGCCAGGCACAAGAGAGGACACTCACCGGCATGGAGGGATGTGTTTTCATTGCTCAAGGAGTAACAACCGGCAGAGAGAGGCACTAGTGTTTGGGGAAAAGGCAGAGCCACCTAGGACACGACATCAGTCAGTCACTCAGATTGGGAATAGGGCTCTACTTTTAAGGAAGTGATAAAAGTAAAATCTACCAAGTACCTCCTACCCTGCGCCAGCGTCCTTTACGTACATCCTTAATTCTCACAACATGCGTGCTGGGAAGTGTCTCCATCGTCTACCAGGGGATGAAGGAACTCAGGCTCATGGAGCTAAGCAGCTCTGCCCAAGGCCACACAGCACTGAGGAGCACCAGGCTTCTGATGCAGTCCGATCGAACACCAGAACCCATGCCCCCTTTCACCACCCTCTCTGCCAAGGAGGAGAGGTAAGGAACCTTATCAAGTACCTTGGAGAATTATTTGAAGCTTCTTCCAAAGCCAGATGCTGCAGCTCCTAGGAGGCAAAGGCCAAGCTGGTGGCCTCAGGTTGTCTGAGTGCAACACTGAATGGGGTGGTGGTGGAGCTGCTGGGTTCCTGGGGTTGATCCCAGGACCTGGCCAGCCTGCAGCCACAGAGGTCACATTGGGCTCAGGTGTGGGCACAGGCATGCCTCCCCTGGACTAGTTCCCAGTGGCACACAACTGATAAGAAGCATCCACCGCTAATCTCCAAAAGACCTCTGATGCTTTATAAAGAAGCCAAAGTTTCCAGGCTTGAATATAGAAAGATTTAATTACAGTGGGACTCTAGAAAAGCCACACAGGTTGATGCACAGTAGAGTGGTTAAGGATGTGGACTCTGGAACGAAGTATTTGGGTTTGAATCATGGCTAAGCCACTTACTGGCTATGTGAAATCACCTTTCATGAGTTCCCCCCAACACACCCCATAGGGTTTTTGAAAGATGTGAAATGAGTTAACATATGTGAAACATAGTGCTTATGTAAACAGGCGTCTCTTGTCTTTATTTTTCTCCCAGCAGAACTTAGCAAAGTTATGTACCCTTCGGGTTGTCATCCAGGATTCAAATCTGGATTAAGGATTTAAATGAGGCTTAAGTGGACACGTCTAAAGACATTAGTGTTCCTTTGGAAATAGACAAATCCTTATTGTGCTCAGAGTACAACTTGCCAGTCAGCTGGTAAGAGATTTGGAGAGAAATCTTTCACATCTAGCCAAAAGTGACCTCTAATGGGCGGAAGTACTTATTGCTAACTCGTACTGCAAACTAAAATGTTCTTGTAAGGGAAAGACAGACTGTTGGGAGTATGGGAGCTGATCATGGGTGAGGAAGGCTGTCATGGGCCAAAAGGAAACTGTCGTGAGAAGCCCTATACGTTGGCATTGTGGTGACCATGACCTTTAAAAGTCACTCTATCTCCTCTACAGCCAGTGCTGATGAGAAAGCCCAAGGGCTTCTCATAACACACTCCTAGAGAACGTACAAATGTGAATATTTTGGAAAGTCACATATGTGAAGAATAGTCTTAAAAATATTCATCAGTTGGTTAAGTGGCCGACTCTTGATTTTTGGCTCAGGTCATGGTCTCAGAGTCTTTAGACTGAGCCCTGCATTGGGCTCCATGCTCAGCATGGAGTCTGCTTGAGATTGTCTCTCCCTCTCTCTCTGTCTCTCCCCTACTTGTGCTCCCTTGAGTGTACTCTATCTCTCTCTAAAATAAATCTTTTAAAAAAGTATTCATCTCAAAAGACAAAGGAACTAGCTTAAAAGCAATTCTTATTGGCCACATCTTAGATAATTATAGCAAAATAAACGATGGTAATGGATTATGACCCACAAGATGGGTACACACTGATATACATAAACAAATGAGTAAATGAAGAAGGGAAAGCTCTTCCTTACAGTAGGATTCCAACTAATAAATATGGAAGGAATGCTGGAATTAGAAAATCTTTTTCAATAAATGTTTCAGGCTAACATCAGTAGATGCTAAAATTAGTAGGCAGAATGATGATAAAAACAGCATTTATGTGATCTCAAAACACCTCTTCCATAAGGTACTATTACTTATAAAGGGGGAACTAGTAACATTTAAGTAGAGAACACTGGTAGACACCACCTTCATCGATGACCAAAGTTAAAACCATCAGTCATGGAACCAATCAACATGGGCCTCCTAATCTGATGCACTGAGGAAGATACCACCTCACTTCTGTTGTACTCCTACCAAAAACACAAAACCTGAGTCTAATCATGAAACACCAGGCAGACCTCAATTAAAGAGCATTCTACAAAGCTCCTGTTTTACCCTGGGAGGAAGGAGCAAAAGAACTCTATAGTGATGGAGTAGAATTGGAGGTTTCATACGAAAAGACGTAAAAACGATGATACCAAGTAGCAATGAGTCTACCTTCTGCTAGAATTTGGTCCCTCACTAACAGGAACTTGTATTTCTTAGAGGAATGGCTTGTTCCGGGGTTGAAGCAGAGAAAGTACAAGGCGAACCTGGACTATCTTGTTGTACAAGAAAGTAACATAATGCCCAAAACTAATGGGGACATATCGAAAGGTCGAAGGAGCTAGCCTACAGGAGTCTCCACTGGCCTAATTTGGGATGATGTCAGCATCACAATGAGAGGAATTTTTTTTTTTTTTTTTTAAGATCTTAAGAGTCTATAGATACTTGAAATAGTAAGGGATGAAGGGAAAGCTCTCTTCATAGAAGAATGCCAACCAACAAATGTTTAAACAGCTAGAAATAGAAAAACCACCATTTTCCAACTGCTATAGTAAAAAATAAAACAAAACAAAAACTTGATTCAGGTAAGACCATTAATGGATGCTAAAGCCATGGGTGAAAACTATCAAGGAACAGGGAATTCACTCAGTCTTCATGTATAACCCCACAGAGTACAGATTAAAAGTACCTTTATAATGGAGGACTATGGTAGACACCACTTTAGTCAAATGACCAAACTTAATGATAATGGGACAAATTGACATGTGCCTGCTAAGTGATACACTGAGAACACAGTATCATCTATGTAGTGTGCCTACCAAAAATGTTTAAACATGGATCTAATCATGGGGAATTTTCTAGATTAATGCAGCTTAGGAGATAGTAAACTAAATACAATATATAAACTTTGGACCCTGCATCAAACAACCAACCCCCAGTTATAAACAACCACAATTACAACAATCTGGGAAATTCTAAGATAACTGTATATTACATATCTTTATCAATGTTAAATTTCCTGTGATGACAGTTGAGTTGTGGCTATGGGGGCAAATGTCCTCGATCTTTGGTGATATGTGTTAGAGTATTTAAGGGTGAAGTGACTTAAATGGTTCAGAAAACAAAAATATGTGGCTACATATATATACCCAGAGAAATCATGCGTGTGTAGCAAAATATAATTACTCATGAACCTTGGGTGAATATAAAGGTACTGGTTGTTACTACTCTTAATTTTCCTTAGAGGTTTGAAATGTATCAAGTTATAATGTTGGAAAAAATAAAGCTCTTCAAAACAAAAAAGATTGAGGCCATGAAAGACAGACAAACTGAGGAACTATTTCAGAAGAAAGTAAATTAAAGGCAATATGTGATTCTAGATTGGATCCTGGACCAGAAAAGGGCATTGGTAGGAAAACTGGTAATATTTGATTAGGTCAATATAATTTTTTTTAAATTTCCTGACTTCAATAATCCTACTATGGATATGTAAGATAAAGATCCTTATTTTTAGGGAGTATACACTGAAATACAGGTAAGGGGACATCATGACTGCAACTTACTCTCAAATGTATCGGAAAATCCAGTACATACACACGTGCAGAGGGAGAGAGAGCGATGAAGCAAGTTGGGAAATCTGGGTGAAGGCTACACAGTAACTCTTTGTACCATTTTTGCAACTTGTATTTTGTAAGCCTGAAATTATTTCAAAATGAAAGTTAAAAAAATGTTCATTTCAGTTTTTTTCAACTTGGTTTTCTTATGTCACTGCAGTGGGTTGAAAAGTGTCCCCCACCTCCCCCAAATTCATTTCATCTAGAACCTTAGAATGTGACCTTATTCGGAAATAGTGTCTTTGTGGCTGTAATTAGATGAGGTCATACTGGATTAGGGTGGGGCCCAAATCCAGTGACTGGTGTCCTTATAAAGAGGGGAGAAGACATAACACCGAGAGAAAAGGCCACATGAAGAGGGAGGCAGAAAATGCAATGACATGGCTACGAGCCATGGAATGCCAGGGACAGCTGGGAGCCACCGGTGGCTAGAAAGAGTCAAGGAAGGATTCTTCCCTAGAACCTTCAAAGGGAGCACAGCCCTGCCAACACCTTGATTTCAGACTTGTAGCCTCCAAAACTGTGAGAGAATCCATTTCTTTTAAGCCAGCAAGTATGTGGTAATTTGTTACAGTGACCCTAGGAAGTTAATAGTCACCCACCTGCTTAACACAGTGGCTCTCTGGTCTACAAGTCACCACAGTCGGGCATCCACAGGCCTCTGACAATGCTAAAATGGTGATACCACTGACTGACCATTCACTACAGGTCTGACACTGTGCTAAGTGCACCACATACATACATCACGTCTTTTAACCCTCGTACCATCTGAATACAGCAGACTCAATGACTCACTCTTCAGATGGGAAATGGAAGTTTGGAGACATTAAGTAGTGTGTACAAAACTAGATAAAAACAGTGACCGCCAGCAGTCCGACTCCTTAAGTCCACTATTGCCTGCCTTCTCTGGCCACACAGGGCTGGTGTTCCCCCAGCACACACTCCACAGTCCCCCTTACACGCTACCTCAGTATTACATTGCCTTTCCTTCCTGGCCTTTCAAACTCTTTCCCATCCCAGGCACCCCGCATGTTTCCTGTTCCCTGTGAAAACTTTCCAGGGTCTTTTAGGCCACAGGGGTCCCTCTTCCTTCTTTAAACTCAGCACTCATTATACTGCTTGCCTGGCCCTAAACTATACTGAAGATTATTTTGGATATTATTTGGATTACTTTGGATGTTATTTGGCTTTTTAAATAATGGCCTCCAACTGGAAAGCAAGTACCCTGCAAGCAAGTATTAATTATATGTAGATATTTGCCACACATCTAGCCATCGAGACTTTCTCTGCCTTTATTTCTCTAGGTAGAAACCTATCATGGTAGCCCTCATCAGGTTCAGTGTAATTATGGCAACACCTGACATTTGTAATTTGACTATTTTCAAGTAAGTCGAAAATTAATTTGCTCTTCATTTCACTTGTGTGGAAAATATCGTCTGCCAGGACTAACCAGTTTCAACATGACGTCATTGTACAT
The DNA here is from genome assembly GCF_002288905.1 of Enhydra lutris kenyoni. NCBI lineage: Eukaryota > Metazoa > Chordata > Mammalia > Carnivora > Mustelidae > Enhydra > Enhydra lutris. The sequence continues at coordinate 32,357,701 of NW_019154086.1, read as the reverse complement.
TGTTAATCCATGTTGCAGTAATTATTAAATGAATAAGACTTGGTTTGCTTGAGAAGATCCAAGGAAATAAAACATTTTGAGCAGGAAGTTAGTTTTGTAATTTAGGGTGGAAAATACTGAACCTCATGGTGGCTTAGATTTATGATGTGCCTTGTCTTTGTGCTGTGGACAAAGATCTGATGTGTCAAATGCTCTGTATAAAAACAGGAAGAATCCACTTGCGGAGTTTTTCCACAAGCACTCCAGCAATGCAAAAGCTTGTCAAAGGAGAAATTCCAGTTTGAAAATGTTAGCCATAGAATACTGGTCAGCCAGTAGAGAGAGGTTGGGCACAGTATGCATATGGCCACTTTCACAGACGTGGAGATTTGTGGAGGTCTTGGATTATCCTCTGTGATGTCAGGGGTCTACTGCAAAAAGACCAGGCAGGTAACACCAATGAGCAAAAAGAGCAGGATTCAAGAAAAATACCACTGTTAGCACACTGACGGATGCAAACTGACAGCTGGCTTCAGCGGCGTCAGTGCTGTGATTAAGAGGGAAGAGAAGGAGCTATGATGCATTGGTATGTATGCACCCCAACCAGAGAGCTACTTGGGGCCAGTCAGTTGATGCCAGGGATTGTGGATCTCATATATTTTTTAAAAAGAAGCTGGAAGTTTAGGTTTTTATGTGACTATTTCCAATAAAAATATGTAGCAGCTAGTTCATTTAAAACTAACATTGCACAAACCAAATACATGCGCAAGCTAGGATTTGGCCATGGCCTACCAGTTTGCTGGCTGTTGTTTACAGGTCTCTGGTCCCCATTTTGAGCTCCAGGAACCTAGAACCCTGTGAAAGGAATACATACATTCATAGAGGGGCATTTGGATAAAGAACACATTGAAAGTTGAGGGCTTAAAAACGTCCATATTAGCAGTAAGTGAAATTCATTCATTCCTCAGAATTTACTACACACCCTATTATGGGGTCAGGCACAGTTGTAGGATTAGGTGAAGGGCATACGATAATGAACCACTTTTTACTGCTCTCTTGAAGCTTATATTCTTGTGAGTAAGAGTCAATGATAAAACTAAGTTAATTTCAGATAGTGGTTTTAGGAAAAAATTAGTGCTAAGGAATAGAACATGATGAGAGTGGTGTCAAGAGATGCTTATTTTGGATACGGTGTGAGAGAAGCCCCCTGTGGAAGGGCACATGGATGATGGAGCCAGGGCATAAGATTTGGGAGAGCATCCCAAGTAGGAAAGACAAATGCAAAGGCTCAGGAATAGATGTGCATATATGAGAAGGAGAAATGGGTTGGTTGATGAAGAGGCTGACAAACATTGGATTATGTACAGCCAGAGTCAGGGGTTTGTATTTTATTCCAAAGGAAGGGGAAATCATTGGAAGCATTATATATTAGAGGAACACGATTAACGTTTAACTAGATTAGCTGCTGTTTGAAAGACTGTGGCAAAGGCATAGACAGAAATGCTGCTACCATAGTGTGAGGTGATAGCTGATGAAAGGAATGGGGTGACATATAAAAGCAGGCAGAGTAGCAATTTCCTCTATGTGGTACTGGGTTAGATGTAAACTAACCATCAGTGGCAAAAACAGAAGGGTTGAGAGAACACCTGGACCAGTGTTCTCATGAAAATCTTATCCAGAATCAGATCTAACTTTGGTGAAGTAACATTCTGAAATTACTCTATTTTGAACTGTGTTCATAGGAAATGTAGAATTCAAACTCTAAGTATTTGGGGTGCTTTCATGTAAGAAACTGTTTGAATTTTGAGCTAAAATTAACCTTTATATTTGCCCAATATATAGTCAAACAAAATGCTCTGAGGTAAGGCCAAGGGCTGATGAGGTTAAGTAACTTGCCAAGTCCCCTTAGTGGAGGAGTATGAAGTCCATCTTCCTTTCATTAACAAAATTTCAATGAACAAAATTCAAGTGGCTACAAATTCAAGCTGTGACTTCCAGCCACACACATAGCTACTCTAGGGGACATGCAGGGATCAAAGCCCAACCAATGAATACTGCCCCCCATCCCAATTTCCCCAGTGGGGAACTGATGGTTTTCCTTATCAAACCCCATGTACATCTTCTCTCATCCAGCTAAACTAAGCTCCCAAAACGCCTATGATTTTATCATTAATTCTGGAAAAACCTGGTCTTTAAGGGAAAAAAAAAACCCCAAAAACGTCACCATTATCTATTACAGCCCTAAGAAATGGCCCTTAGGACAATGAATATTATTATGAAATTCCCTTGTTTTTGGAAACTCATGAGAGCTACGTTTAAATTTTTAAAGAATGGCTTTTGATGGAGGCTGTGGGTGTAATAATGTGGTTACTAACTGATGGTAACAAATATTTAAAGCTTTATAAAACAGCTTTCTCCTTGAGGAGAACACAGGCAGCAGCCTCTTTGACCTCAGCTATAGCAACTTCTTCCTAGGAACATCTCCAAAGGCAACGGAAGCAAGGGCAAAAATGAACTATTAGGACTTCATCAAGATCAAAAGCTTTTGCACAGGGATGCCTGGGTGGCTCAGTGGGTTCAGCCTCTGCCTTTGGCTCGGGTAATGATCTCAGGGTCCTGGGATCGAGCCCCACCTCAGGCCCTCTGCTCTGCAGGGAGCATGCTTCCCCCCTCTCTCTCTCTGCCTACTTGTGATCTCTGTCAAATAAATAAAATCTTAAAAAAAAAAATTAAAAAAAAAAAGCTTTTGCACAGCAAAGGAAACAGTTAACAAAACCAAAGACAACTGACAGAATGGTAGAAGATATTTGCAAACAACGTATCAGATAAAGGGCTAGTATCCAAAATCTATAAAGAACTTAGCAAACTCAACACCCAAACAAATAATCCAATCAAGAAATGGGGAGAGGACATGAACAGACATTTCTGCAAAGACGACATCCAGATGGCCAACAGACACATGAAAAAGTGCTCCACATCACTTGGCATCAGGGAAATACAAATCAAAACCACAATGAGATACCACCTCACACCAGTCAGAATGGCTAAAATTAACAAGTCAGGGAATGACAGATGCTGGCAAGGATGCAGAGAAAGGGGGAACCCTCCTACACTGTTGGTGGAAATGCAAGCCGGTGCAACCACTCTGGAAAACAGCATGGAGGTTCCTCAAAAAGTTGAAAATAGAGCTACCTTATGCCCCAACAATTGCACTACCCTAAAGATACAAATTAGTGATCCGAAGGGGCACATGCACCCAAATGTTTATAGCAGCAATGTCCACAATAGCCAAACTATGGAAAGATAGCCATCAATAGATGAATGGATAAAGAAGATGTGTACATATATATAATGGAATACTATGCAGCCATCCAAAGAAATGAAATCTTGCCATTTGCCAGGATGTGGTTGGAACTAGATGGTATTATGCTTAGTGAAATAAGTCAATCAGAGAAAGACAATTATATGATCTCTCTGATATGAGGAAGTTGAGAGGCAACGTGGGAGGTTTGGGGGGTAGGAAAGGAATAAATGAAACAAGATGGGATCGGGAGGGAGACAAACCATAAGAGACTCTTAATCTCACAAAACAGACTGAGGGTTGCCGGGAGGAGAGGGGTAGGGAGAGGGTGGTTGGGTTATGGACATTGGGGAAGTTATGTGCTATGGTGAGTGCTGTGAAGTGTAAACCTGGCGATTCACAGACCTGTATCCCTGGGGCTGATAATACATTATATGTTAATAAAAAAATAAAAAATAAAAAAAAAAACCAAACACCTCAAAACTTAGACCTCAGTAAAAAGGTAGTCATTTTGATGCTCACTATTTACTAGTCTTCCTTTAAGGTTAAGATACCAATCATTAAGGACAAATGTAACATTCTATACCATGAAAGGACTTACGTATTTAGAATCAGATCATTAGAACAAATACTAAACAACTCATCTGCATTACAACTTAGGGCTATACAGGGGAAACACAAGATAATGAGAGAACATATACAGAGTTGGGGAAATAGGCATGCAAAGCTATCAAGGTGCAGGCACTAATTAAGAATCAGGAACTCAGGGGCACCTGGGTGGCTCAGTGGGTTAAAGCCTCTGCCTTCGCCTCAGGTCATGATCTCAGAGTCCTGGGATCGAGCCCCCGTGTCAGGCGTCAGGCTCTCTGCTCCACCGGGAGCTTGCTTCCTCCTCTCTCTCTCTCTCTGCCTACTTGTGATCTTTGTCTGTCAAATAAATAAAATCTTTAAAAAAAAAAAAGAATCAGGAACTCAGTGAAACAGCTAGTCAATGAGGCAGCCGTCCAGTAACACCTGTAGAGTAACACATAGCCTGGGTTGCCAGACTTCTAAAATTTCAGACTAGTAAAATAAGAAAAAAAAGACAAGTTACCAAATCTGAATCTGACCAAGTCTTGAGATCTATGAAGTTTGTAATACAGGAGACAGAAATGTATGTCCAGGGATTCCACAGGGTTACAGTGAGCAAACCCAGAATATGAAAATGATCTCAGAACAATTTAAGGGTAAAAGGGTGGGAGAATCTGTGATTAAAACCAATGTAACATATATGGGCTTTGCTTGAACATCCCAATATAAAAATAAATTAAGAGATATAAGGATAATATAGGTATTGACTGGGTAGTTAGGCATTACTGTTAATTTAAGTATAATAAAAGTACTGTGGTTATGTTTAAATCCTTACCTTTTAGACAAATAGTTGGGGATGGTTATCAGTTGTCTGGGATTTTCTTCCAAATAAGCGTGCAAAGTAGAATGGTGAATTGGTAGGTATGAACAAGGTAGGCTGACCACGAACTCATCACTTTTGGAGCTGAGATATGAGTATTGTACTACTTCTACTGGAAAATTTCCTTAATAGAAGTTCAAAAATTGATATACTTCAGTTTATAAATTCAGGTAGAGCAGTAGCAGGATGTCAACTTCTTGACAAAACCTAGAAAATGTTTTTTTTTTTTTTGCCTGTTGCACAAGGCAAAAATTAGGATACCTGGAAAAAGCCATCTCTGCCAAAGCCATCTCTGCCAATACAAATCTCACCCCACATGCAGATGTGTTCCCTGCCTCTTCCATCTTCACAAGCCTCACCCATAGTGCTCTTTCCAAACAAGGGTAAGTAGGTAAAAATTTAAAAACTATTAAGAGTTCAAGACTATAATAAACAGGGCCTTTGCTGACTTTTGCCTTTGCCTTTCTTCAATGCCTATCTTGTAAAGGAAATAGTTCCTGTTTAGATATAGTTTAGGCTCTTCAGAAACAGCTATAGTTCAGCAGTATTACAAAATCATATATAGAAAGGACGTTTTTCTTTTAAAGATTTTATTTGACAGATTACAAGTAGGCAGAGAGGCAGGCAGGGAGAAGGGGAAGCAGGCTCCCCACTGAGCAGAGAGCCCGATGTGTGGCAGGATCCCAAGGCCCCGAGATCATGACCTGAGCTGAAGGCAGATGCTTAACCCACTGAGCCATCCAGGCACCCCTAGAAAGACTGTTCTTAATACTATTCACCTCCTTTCAGAAGTTACTTTTATACTAGGTCATGTTAGTTTCTAGTTAGATATAGAACTTATTTAAGTAGCACACCCAACATTTTAAAAATCAAAATGAGTCTTGTCTCCTTCAATGTAGCTGCCTTTTCTTTTTCCAGCCCCACTGCCCACCACTGGTGAACCTGTTTTAAGTCTCTGGAATCCTCTTCAGCAGCCTTTTTTTTTTTTTTTCCTTTTAAACATCCTTAGTGACAACAAATCTCTTTGTGGATCTATTTCTTTTTTTGATACACCAAAAAATCATTTGGAGCCAAGTCTAGTGGACTAATTATCAAGCTATCAGGTGTATTAAAAAATTAATGGAAAAACCTGTTTTAACTATAAAATAATGAGATCATGTATGGCCTTCTATGATTTCTAGATTCAGGGGCATCTGGGTGGCTCAGTCAGTTGAGCATCTGACTCTTGGTTTCAGCTCAGGTCATGCAGGGCTGTGGGACTGCCCCACATCTGGTCCCATGTGAAATCTGCTTGAGTTTCTCTCTCCCTCTTTGTCCCTCCCTGCTTATGCTCTCTAAAATAAAATCTTTAAAAAGACTTCTAAATTCACTTGAAAATTATTGGGAAAATAACTCTCAGTGTGAATAACTTAAGTATTCATTTGAATATAAGGACTTGTGGCTCTGTCAACAAATTTCATTTTGTGATCACACTTTTTATCAGCCCCAGCCAAGTCCGGTGGAGCCTCATTTTACTACTGAATCTTCCTAGCCTAAATAAAAACTATCACTAAATATCTAATATAATTTTAAAAAGAACTTTAAAGGTCAATAGGTCTGATTTAGTGTCATTTTAAAAGTTTTGATTTGTTCAAGAGGGCAGCTCACTTAAAATAATCATATGGTACCATTTCTTAATTTTAAGTAGTATTTATGTGCAAACAGATTTCAATTTGGAGACTGGTTTAGTGCTACAATGTAACATTTAATATTACATTGTTGCACAGCTCCCATTTGTTTTGTCCATTTATAAGGCAAAGACTTTTGCAACAGCTCCCAATGCAGGTAATAACTGCATTTAATAATCTTAATCCATAACTAATAGAAGAATAGGTCATAAAATCAGTACAGGCACTTTACTATTAAAATTTCACTTTTTAATAATTTATTTAAATAAGATATTTGAAGCAGTTTAGAAAAACAAGATTTGTATTTTATTTCCTTGTAAAAATCTTTACACATGCAGACAAACCAGTGTTAAGAAAGTATTCACCATCATTTAAACAAATAACCACTTAAATAGAACAGTGTCTGCAATTTTATCTGTATAAAAATAAGATACATTTTTACAGAATTCACGCTCCAGTTCTTATAGCAATAAACAATACACAACTATAATAAGTACATTTGAACCTGACCATGGTTTTCAATTAGATACTGCTAGGGCATTTTAATGTGCAAAAAAAAAAAAAAAAGAAAAAAGAAAAAGAAAAAAACAAAAAAAACCCCAAAAACAAAAACCAAAAGGAAAATAAACCTAGAGGGTTTTACAAAATCAAATCCTAATCAGTTCGCTTTTAATATTTTTGATTATGAGTCCATACATCACACTGTAGATAGGCAAAACCAGGAACTGATGCAGGCTCAAAGGAAGAAGTCAGCGCCTGTGCCTGCCATGTCCTGAGCGACTGCCACCATGGTGCTTGCCTTTATGGGACCTCTCAAAGGAGCGAGACCTTTCACGCCTGTCCCTATGATGTCCCCTTTCATGCCTGTGTTTCTTGGCAGCATCTGAATGATCCCGAGACTTGCTCTGAGATCGAGAACGAGATTTTTTCCTTTTATGACCATGTCTATTTGAACTTTTTAAATCATCTCTGGTATGCTTGGCCTTAAGGTGAGGAGAACCATGATTATGATGTCTTCTTGGGCTTTCACTGTGACTGCGGGACCTGCTTCTTGATCTTGAGCTGTATGTTCCAGATCGGCTCCGCCTATTATTATAACTTAGATAATAAAAATTTGAGGTTTAGATTCAGCTTCTGCTGAGAGCAGATTATTTTGGTGGTGCTTATAACAGGTTCAAAACAAAACTACTGACCTGTAGCATGTAGCAGTACATGTCAGATGGAAAACTTCCATTAATCTCCCTACTCCCCACTAACTCCCATGCAGCCTATATTAGAGAAATCTTAAATGTACTGTATTATATCTATATGCCAAAATTTTTACAAAGCATCCTGGATAGCTATGCTTTTTATTGAGTATCTCACACATGTTCAAAGAGCCACTAAACAGACACAAGCAGCTATCAATCTAATTACAAAGCTAACCAGGAAAGACTCTGGCTATGATCAACTTGAGTTTTGGTTGTTATTAAACAGTTAATAAAATATTAGTATTTCCTAACTGAAATTGAACAAAACAACCATTTTCACACATTATAAACAGGATTATCATAGCTTTCCACAGCACTTTGTGGCCAGCCCCTACATTTCAAAAAAATGGGCAAAGACAGAATAGAATACTTGGTAAGCTACACCACCCCAAAACAAAAAGCCACATATAGGCAGGACATATTTCCAAACTCCTTTTCTCATAATGTATCTCATGTTAAAAAACTAAATCTAGCCCAACTGAGAAAATATCTAGGTTCAATTTTTTTAAAAAGCAAGAACTTTTACTCCAAATATGACTGCTTTCTCTTCAAGAGTATTTACTTACTGTCTTCTTGGAGTATGTGATCTAGAACGTGATCGTGTTCTTGACCTTGATCGACTAGCACTCCTGCTATTTCTACTTCTCTTGCTGTCTTTTCTTACACTTAAGAAAAAAAAAAATCATTATTTTAGATACATGTTTAGTATGTTAGAAATTAAATACAAAGAAGATTCTTTAGACCGGTTTTCTAAGTCAAGTATACTCACCCATTGTAAGGGCTTTTGGAAGCCTGTTGTCTGTCCTCAGGTTCTTTCTTGACAGTCTTCACATTAACGGATATTGGTGACTTCTCTTCAGCCTTCACTTCTCTTGGTGATGCTTTAAAAACAAAAAACCAACAAAAAACAAAAAGACATGTTACCTGTTGGGATTTAACAGAGGACCAAAAAGTTGTTTCTAAATGTAACTCAAAGTACCATGCTTTCAAGTATTAGTCTTGAGCTATCATGAAAGAAAACAGTAACAGCTTCTCGTATCACTGTTTCTATGCCACTATTAAGTAATGCTACTTTTTTTTTAAAAGAGGTTTTATTCATTTACTTATGGGGGTGGGCAGAGAGAAAAATCTCAAGTAGACTCTGCACTGAGTATGGAGCCTTGACACAGGGCTGGATCTCATGACCCTGAGATCATGACCTAAGCCGAAATCAGGAGTCAGGTGCTCAATTGACTGAGCCACCGAGGAGCTCCTAAGCGCTAAAGCTTTCTAATAACCACACACCTGCAGTGCTCAAATCATTTTAATTCTGAATATATCTTACATGGTTTGGAGGCTGGAGAAAATCCACCAAGGGTTGAAAGGGCTGGAGTTCCATCGGGATTCAATCCCTTTGCTTTTAATTTGGCTTCCTGTAAGGCTACTTTTCTTTTCTCTACTTCTTTTTCTAGCAATTCATAGTTTGGCTGATGGAAAAAAATGAAGTTAGTATTTTTACCTTGTATTAGTTGGAACTCTTTTAAGTACTTAAAAAGTATTAACACAAACATGAGTAAACTACTACCTTTTTTCTGGTATAAAGCCTAAGTGTTTCTATGCAGATTTCTTGGATCTCTTCTTCCGTAGTACCAAAAAGAAGAAACCAATGGGGACGAGTTGGTAATGGAATCTAAACCATAAAAACAGAATGGTTTAGATCAAATTTCAGTTTATATCGAGAATGCGAATTCTTGAGATTTATCCTATAGAACACAACAGGCTATATATACCTACCTGAAGGGCTCTAGCTGCAAGGTAGATACAAGCACATGCTATTGTCTCTGGTTGAAATCGAACAAATACATTCGTTCGAAGACTGTCATTCATATAATTCCTGAAAGATATTTCAACCATAAGCTTTGTACATAAACACAGTCCTTCTGAAGCTTACATAAAAATTGGAGACTCAATCTACTTTATTCTTTTTTCTTCTCATGTTTATATTCATATCCTCGTATTCTAGCATATAACAATTCTTAACTCAAAAATCAGTAAGAGATAAGAATTTAACACTAGAACCATTCTTCACTTTTCCTATTTATGACCAAAGTTCTTTAAAATAATTCCACATTATTATTCCAAATAGAACTTTAAATAAATTTTCATGTATTTCTATGAAAAGCAACGCTTTCAAAATCAATTTTGACATAACTTGTTTCAGAAATGATAAACCACTCCAACAATACTTCAAGCCATTAATTATTGACCATCTCTCCTTTTATCCACAATGAAAAGCAGTGTCAACCAAGTTCTTTCAAAAACTCAAAATACTGTGACAGGGGTAAAAAGGCATTTTCAGTAAGCACTCACCAAGTTATATTAAGAAATCTCAGCTACTGCAGAAAACTTAGATAGGGAAGAGCAGTAAATACATAAAACAGCCTTGTTTACATACCTTTTTTTGTGACTAAGTATAAACAAAAGCAATAAACTACTTCAGTTAATAAATTGCTGGACAATATCCCTGAAGTATTAAAGAAATTTCACAAACTGATTAAAAGGTTAAACTAAAAGACTTTCTTAAAAATCCTTACCCATGAAATAACTGCTTAAATGTTTTATAGAGCATATATTAAAAATGTCATGCATTTTATAAACTCAATTAGACTTTTCTAATATTACTAATATTTACTGAATCCTAAAGAAGCATGGCAGTCATTAAGTCCAGAACATAAAAATTAACTTAAGTCCTGCACATCATTAACAGTCTTGAAAAAAGTAGTTGTAGCTGGACCAAATTCCTTATTTTACCTTAAAATAAGCCAGCCCTCCAAATCAAACATCTTCATGTCAAAAGTTAAAAGTTCTAAAGTGCTTATGTTAATATTAACATTTCTTTTAAAGACTGTACTTCTATTATTGCCTCAACAGTCCAGCAGCTGTACTTCATCCAGTATGGGAATGGTGCCCATTTTAAGCTGCAAGTTGTAGTTTCCTTTGGTAGAATCCATGCTATACATACTAAAAATAGAAATCTAAGTCAAATTCCTAACAAAAAAGTCATTTAATTCATAATGGCTGGACAACAAATCTATCAAAAATGAACTATTCATTTTGATAGTTACAGGTATACATTATATACATAGGCATGTTGAATAGTTACTTCTAGAAGCAAATATACAAATCCTTTTGACACCCCGACAGAACTAGAAGATGCTGCCAGATGGATATGGACCACTTCAGTGAATCTCGGATCAGAGCTTGCACTGGATTGGCTGGAGAGCAGGGCAGCCAATCAGGCCATCCTGAGGTCATGGGCTGAAGTGCAGAGGGCAGAGTTCTATGACTTACCATCATGGACTACCCTTTAATTAAAGAGTAGAAAAAAGAACAAAGTTAAATTGAGTTCTCCATTGAAAGCAATTAGTCAAGCCAAGAAAACAGGAAGCAGAAATAAGCATTATTTACCTTTTGGTTAAAAAACAAAAAAAAACAAAACGCACCAAAACAAACTCCTCTCATTATTTTGGAAAGGGAAAATGAAACTTACTTTATTTCTGCTTCTGTTTTCCTGGCTAGGAAAGAAATGTAAAAAAGCAACTTACCAGGCAGTCTGAACCAGGGTTTGATTACGTTCACATTCTAAGACTTGTAAATACATAACAATGATCTGAAGGACAAGGGAAAAAAACTCAATTTAGCATATGGGTGCATCTTTCAGAGTACTGAGTTCAATGAATTTAAATAACTGAAATGTTAGATGCAAGTTTTAACTCTTCTACAAACTGCACAGATAATACAGACCAACCTAAAAGGTACATTACCGGCAATGTGAGTTATTCTGCTACTAGATTATCTAAAAACTTTAAATATGAGCCAAAATTGCACAGGAAAGAGTTAATCAAAGACAATATCTAATTTCTCATGAACACTTTACTATGTGACAGGCACTGTGGTAGGGATTATTTCACCTATTTTCCAAGGAACAATTCTCCATGTCTAAAAACCGTGCAGACTACGCTTTTAAAGTTACACAGTAAGTGTAATCATATTATGTAATACTGTGGGTATTACAATAAATAAACACTACACTTTCTGCAGTGAAGCTAATCATGTTTAAGAGTATAAGTAAATACTACATATAAGTAGCTTCACTACAGTTCAAGTCAGAGCTTTCTGAACCTGTATAATCAATCATTCCCATTTTACAATCTTGAAGATGTAGAATCTGAGAAACAGAGATATTTGCCAGAGTCCCAGAGCTAATGGCAGAGACAAGTTTCTATCACAGACAGTCCTATCCCAAGAGCACCCCTACAGTAATCACTGTGTTCTAATGAGGATATGATCATCCAGCCAAGAGGTACTGGAGAAATCTATAAATGTACAATAATGGTAACAAGAGAGCAGCCACCACGCTTTGAACATTCTACTGTGTGACAGGTAGTGTCCCATGTACTTCTGCAGATGTGTATTATTTACTCCTGGAAATAAAGTATTTCACTGTTTTCTAAGTAGGGAAACTGGGTTAACCACAGAGGGAAAAAAGAATTTCTCTATGCCCACACAATGAAGAGTGAAGATCTGAACCCAAAATCTTTTTGACTTCTATTTTACTGGCAAACTTATAAAGAACACCTTTTAAAACCATGGTTACCTCTAAAAAATAACCATAACAAATTCATCTAAGACATAATTTTAAGAAAAACCCTAATACTTACGAATGTAATTTCTGCATTCTACAACTCACCTTATGGGGATGCTTGACATGGACACAAAATCCCAACTCCTTTAGCACCCTCCTCTCTGCCTTGATAACTTGATTTTTGGTGTTAATGTAGTTCTGATCAAGGATCAGGGGGCTTGGAGTCCTATAGTTTGTAAGAAATAAAATCAAAACTGTTTTGCACATCCAAAAAATTTTATTTGTGGCATCTCCATTTTCCCTTCCAACCAACTATTGGCAACAGAAACCAGCTTTTTAAACTCCTGCAAACAAGTTAAAGCATTAATCTTATGCTGTCCAAGTTATGCTAATTAAACATATACTTAACTAAGTTTCTATAGGAACTAGCTCTACCCTGTAGTGAAAAAGTCACTCTAAAGCTTCCATCTAGCCGTTGCTGATCTTTTTCACAGGATTATCTTTCAGGTGTGATGTATATAAGATAAACTTAAGTGACTGTTGATTTATCATCACAAACACCATTAGTCTCTATCATAGACTCTTTATGATGACAAAACTAATTTTTAGCTCTTGAAAATATTTACTATAAAGACTTCATAGATTACAATGATTTTACTCATTTTCTAAAATAGCAACTCTTGACTACTTGATGGCCAAAGTAAAAATCAGAGAGGAAAAAATAGTAGATAGCTAATCCAGATTCTAAGTGGACATTCTGCTTAAACAAATTTTTCTAAGAATCAACCACTGTCAAAGAAAATCTAAAAACTAAAGAGTCAGCCCAATTAAAAAAAGAAACGTTTTAAAAATCAGACTCAAAATTAATAGTGATCAACGAAAACTAAACTTGTATTTGGTCTGATTTGTCCTTATCAGGCAGAAAAACTTTTATTTAGTATGCAATGTAAAAGAGAAGGGAGCATAATGAGGGAACCAGAACACTCGAGGTGTCTGTGCCAGACTTAATTCTGAAAGCTTCTAAAGCTGTAACACAGAAAGCTATCTACCAATGGTTCAATGCTTTGGAAATAGCATGTTCAATTAAAAGACTACCTGCTTTAAATCTTAAATTCAAAACTGGTTTCTTCCTGAGTCCTGAGAAGTTTGTTTCAGTCAGGTCTTGTGGACTTTCATTTCCCAATGTCCTTCATTTGATACATTTTTAGATCCAACCACCAAGAAATACATTTTCATTAAGACAAAATTATAAGGTATATATATGGGGAGAACATTTAAGTATTTTCCCCCATACTGAATTCATTGTCAGCCAAAATATTCAAGAGTTTTTGCTCTGGGCAGAATGTTAGAACACCCCAATTCACAACTCATTTTTACCATGCACACCAAATCCAGTAAAATGTAAGCTCATATTTAAATACATCCAATTGAGTATTAGATAAAAACTGAAATGAGCTATAATTAATAACTAGCCCTGCAATGACATACTATCTAAAAATCTTTCATTTATCTTCCTTTCTTACACCCATCTAAAATTATAAAAACTGGAATGCTCACTAGACTATTTCAAATTATTTATTTCATACAATATGATTTTTATCAAATTACATTAAACAGAGTTGGCAAATCGGAGATGGAAACTAGCTTACTTAAATTAACAATGCTGAAAATTGGCTTCCCTCAGTTCAATTCCCATTACAGCTATGAAAAGTATGAGGAATGAGGCCACCAACTGGACAGGGGACCGATTTCTACCATAAAAATGTAACCATGAATCTATCTGATCAGAACAATAGACTACAAGTTAACTGCTCTTTGGGAAAAAAATTAACTTCAGAGCAATCAATGTACCCATGAAACTGTACCCTAAAAATCTTCAGGTTTGTAATTTTTCAGGGTTTATCACCGTAACAGGAAATTTGGAAAAGTCAAACCCACACCTCAGACTCTCAAAACTAGTTATTTTATGGCCCTCCTTCAACAGGTATTAGGAAAGAGAGTATCTCCACTATTATAGCTGCCTGCCACTAACTCTCTACCCTGTCATTCAGACCATAAACTGCACCATTACAGTCCTAAAAATAAAATTTTACAAAATTAATTTTCTTTCCCCCTTTTTGTGTTGAGCAAACTCATCTACACCTTTTACTAATAAGCATGCTTTAAGAGTTGCCTTCAAATTCTGTTAAAAATTCATTTTTTCTGCAATTAACCAGCAAACACTTGTTTGAATAATGGCTACTATCTGATCCCAAATCAGGCTTACTCATTCATTAATTCAGCTTAAATGAATTGTTATTTTCCATTCAATCTGCCACAATTTTTGCTTTCCCTTTGTATATCAAAATCCCAGTGACACCAAAACTCGACTAAGAAAAGCAAACTCATTACTTATTATAATTCAACTATAATATTCATCTTCTTGCTTAGACCTTCTGTCACCTAGTTTTGATAAGTGTACTTTTTTTTTTTAACTTTGTACCGATATAATTTGTTATCTTCATTTTGTTAAGAAGTGGTTTTAAATGAGGCTGAATGAACATGTAATTTACAACTACCTTATAAAGATTACTTTGTATCAGAAAGAGAAATGTGTCCCGTTAAGTCAACAGTAAGGAAAAGTTAAAACTGTCTAAGCAAATGGTTTCCTTACTTATGTTAACAAAGTATCAACTAGTACTGCTTATGGCAGCAAGCCTATAAAACTGAACTGAGGCTTTAGAATTTCTTCATCTCCAATTTGGTAAACTTTCCAGTAAGATTTAGGAGGTGACATTCTTAAATCTCTTAAAAAGAGAACTTTCATCTACTCAGAGAAAAAATAATTTTCATTATCAACAACCAACCAAACCTAACTCCACCTCTCCCGTTTTTGAGTTTGTCAGATTTTCCAAATTAAATTTCAATGAGAAGAACAATTTTCAAATTTTAGTTTTAATAGGAAATCTTGGGCTTTGGTCACTGGAAATTTTATCTGGTCTCTCAGAATAATTTTTCCTTTAGCATAATCAATCTAGTTGAAATACAACTTAACAGGAAAAAAAAAAAAAAAAGAAAAAGAAAAAATAATTAGAAATAGGAAATCCAAACATGGTCACTCTCACTCATGTGATACAAAGACCCAGAATATTTGGAACTAGCTCTTCAACAGACTCTATTAAAAAATGAGATTAAGTAGTTTATAAGGAGCCAGACTGTTTTTCAATATACAGAAATGTGTAATACCTATGCCAAAGGAATGTTCCCTCTTTAGCAGTGTTTAAACAGATGAAAGCCACGACCTTTAAAGCCACCAAAATAAACAGAGAAGTTGGACTAAATGACAAGATCACTTAATACCCTTCCAACTTCATCTATGATTTATATACATATTGAAAATACCACACCATATTCATCAATGAGTGGTTCCATCAGCCTGAAGATTTATCTTCCTTTAGAGAAGCCTTAAAGGATGCATGTGGGCTCCTTACAATTATAGAAAATGCTTAATTTTCTGGAAACATGCTGCATATCAAAACCAAATTTGGAAACTACTAAAAAGGCTATTTTCCTTTTTGATTCACCCATTTATTCCGAGCTTAATTATGAAACTACAAAAAATTGGAGGGGAGGAATCAAATAACCCAGGACAAGACTTGGATAATGGTACTTTCTAAAAGCTCCTCTGGTGATTCAAATGTGTAATCAGGACTGAAAAATGACCTAAAGGCTACAAAAACGATGCCTCCTCTGTAATTACCAAGATCATACTACAATTTAAAGCTGTGCATAAACCACATTAAAACAGCATTATTAAGATAAACTGATATGCTATTTAACTAAAGTGTAAGACTGATAGTACTTTCTAGCGATATTACTCTACATAAAAATATACCAAGCTACAGTTCTAATAACTTGGACAGCAAAGACAAAAGCTTGTAACAAGAAACAGGAGTTCTTCTAAACGGTTCACCAGTGGCCAACCTGTTAGTCCCCGATTCCAGTGACCTATTCTCAGAGCACTGGCTTCTCCTTGGGGATTTTCGATACTTCACTCACTGTTGCCATGACGACAGCTTCATCTCTATGTACCACTCCACATCACCCAGGCTTTGGTAAATGTAGCTGGTCGCTGTATAGTCGGTTGCAAGGGAAAAAAGAGTTGAAGTTAATAACATATACAAGTTACGTGTCTGAGTAAACTTGTAATATGCATAGAAACACTTTTACATCCTGCTTTAAGAAAAAGGCTTCCATGCAATTAACAACTCCTTTTAAATTTCATGCTATAATCAGACTTGTAAGATTGAGACAAAGTCAATTTCTCTGTAATAATGACCAAAACACACTATTACATCAGACACAACAGTCAGTCAGGTGAAATGTTTTGATTCCAAGGTTTTTATGGTTAAGACCTACTCTGACATCAAGGAAGAATACTCTAAGTCTCATAGAAAAACTTCAAGGTAGATAATCAGTATTAAATGATAATACAATAGTTGGCTCAATGATTCGAAGAATACGGACAGAAAACTCCTTTAGGCAAACACAGAATCCTTTGACTAAGGATAGAAAGCCTTTCCACTACTGTCATTTTGTTTTAAACACCCTGAACAATCAGCTAGGTATCTAAAAACAAATTTTAGCTCAAACCATACTAAATACCAATTTGAAATCTTCCCAATTTCCAGGGATTCCTCACCAAGAAGCTAAAAGATATTTTAAAATGAAATAAAAAATTAGTCTATCCCTGGATATGGTTAGGATGAAGGAGAAAAGATGGAAAAAGAATGTAAGAAAACTGAAAAATGCTGTGAAAACCATCTGGGTAGCAATGTTTCAAACTTTTTAACTAGACTAAAGATTACTTTACTGTTTGTCTCTGGATAGTTCCATTACTGCCAACTTATAGATTAAACCAATAACGACCACTCACAAAGGATTACTAATCTGCCACTAACTGACACCCAACCCCCAACAACTTAAAATCCTTTTATAACTAACTCCCACAGTGTAAGTGTATCTAACATCACCACAATTTCTTAAAAAGTTAACACGAAAACTAACCTACACCAAGTATATCCTTCTGCAGCGTGTACTAGAAGTCACCTCTAGATGCAGGAAGCCCTGCAACTAAAACTTTTTGGCACTGCCTCACATGAACACACAGGTCCACATACAGTGTTGTCATGTAGCCACAAAATCTGTAAGATAACACTATTTGGTCTCTATTTTCTTACTTCTTACAAGATTGAATAAAATAGGCCTTATCTAAATATAACCCGATCAATTAGTTATTTCTCTACCCCACTCACTGATACTGTATCTGACCAAAACAAAATACCTGTTTAATCCCTTTGACTTCAAACTTCAACCTTTATCATCCTGCAGTCCTTTCAGATCCGGTATTATGCGATATATCGTAGTTCAATGTTGAGAAGTATTCTAACAAAAGCCAACCTCAATTGATAAAGAATTAACTGGACTTCGAGTAGAAAAACAATCTACACAAAACTTTGCCATAATATTAACTTGAACTGCAGTGTTCACACTTCCAGCCTTCAGTCTTCCAAGAGAGGGGGGAGGGGAAATAACTTACAGAATACACTCACACTTGAGCCAAACGTATTCCCTTTCTTGTTTAATCTTAAGCCACAGGACTGGCTTCACAGCACTGTTAGGATTGTCCATAAATGCAACTGCCTCTACAAACTTTAGATAGCTGGTTAATTGTGGTTTGTTTTAAATTAATTTAAGTATTAGTGAGTTCCTATGTGAATTTTAACACCTAAATTAAAGCCGTTTTTCCTTTGCATCAGTTTTGAGAGGAAAGAATGTTTTGATTTGATGATTGGTGCACAATACAGTAGCAGCAAGAATTACTGTGTTCAATAATGCCAATCTTACCTTTTTCCTCTTAACTGGCGTAGATGATGAAATACATTAATCACATCTCTTATTCTTCTAGGTGCTTCTTCAATTTTGGATGCAAGATTAATACAAGCCATGGCAACAATCTGAAAGAACCCACAAGCCAATAAAATGTTGTTAGATTACACCACAATCAAGTACAATTAGGAAGATGTACACCCCAACAAAATTTAACTAATTCTGATGAAAAAAATTTAGGACACAGTTGGGACTTTTGGTGAAATAAAAGTCCGACTGGCTTTTTCAGGCTATAGGCCTAACAGATTTGCTAATACTATGTTTTTTATTGCTTAAATAATCTTAATTTTGAATCCAGAATCAAGCTAAGTCTCCCAAACTCTGAATTTGGTTAAAATGTTAATTTTTGCTAAGAGAGAAAATGGGCTCAAGATACGCTTTCTAGTTTTCAAACACATTCCAAAACTCTCTGCTGCTGAGCGAGAACTAGGTACAAAGGCCTAAACTAACCACTCCCTTTCTAGAAAAGCTGGCTGGAGACACTACCCCTCCTCCCCGCTTCCGGATGAAGAAATCCCTTCACACCCGCCCCCGCGATGCTTACCTCGAAACTATGTTTGACGAAAGACTTGGAGTAGAAAAAACGATGAAACAACACCTGCCCCGTTGCCATCGCCACCTGCAGACGAGAGAAGAACGGAGGCGCAGGGGTCAGGCGGGACCGCACCAGGCGCCGCCGCCATTTTGTGCTGCCGCTCGCTCCCCTTCCTCCTCCCCCTCCCGCCGCGAACTGCTCGCTACCGAGTCCTCCCTTCGCCTCCGCGGCCTCCCGCCCTCGACACGCCCGGGATCCGACTGGGACCCGTGGATGGAGAGGCCGAGGAGGAATACCCACCCTGCCGAGACACGGTGAAACCGGGATGCAGCGGAAGGGACAGCGGGGAGGGGGGGCGCATTCTGCCGGCCCAGGGCCGGCGCACTGACCTGCGGCAACCGGAGGAGAATGCCGGCGGCCTGGATAAGCTCGCAGCCCAAGATGCGCAAATCGGTCTCGCTGGGCAGGTCGAGCCCGTCCTGCATGGACGGGGTAGGGGAAAGCCGCTCCTCCGGAATCAGCGAGTGGTCGATGGTGAGCGAAACTTCCGAGTAGAGGCGGTCGCCGATCAGGATTCCTCCTGTCGTGGTTGTCGTTGTGGTTGTCGTCCCGGAGCTGGAGCCGCCTGCGCTCGGGGCGGCGGACGAGGCGGCGGCGGCAGCGGTCGCGGTCGGGTGAGGCCCGGACGCCATAGTCTCAGCGAGCTGCACGCACGCCCAACGCAGCCGGAACCCGGAGCGAGACTAACCAGCGTCCTCGGCGCGACGGATATTCCCGTGACCGCCGGGTTCTGGGCCGCTTCACGCAGCGTGCGCTTCCGCCCTGACGTCACCACGCCCGGCTGGTGCGCGCCAACTAGTCCCTTCAGGCCTTCTCTAGGCTTGCGTCGGGCCGGGGGGAGCTGCGGGCGCCGGTGTTCACTTCTCCTGTCACCTGGTGACCTCTCGGCCGGGGCCCCGGAGTGGTCGAGGAGGTCGTTTTTTTAGCTAAAACGGTCTTAGCCGTCGCGTTTTTAATCGTATTAGACACAAGTATAATAAGGGAGCTTTACAAGCTATCTGGTCCCCAAGGTAAAGTTGGCAGAATTTGCTATAATTCCTGCGCGATTTCGGTAATTTGTCTAGAACGTGCGTCGCTTTGCTGCCGTCTCTTGCTCTCTCCTAACTTGGGGTATCTGCGCGGCGCAGTTCAGCGGGTACAAAGGAAAATTTAGGGCCGACTTTTGCCCGCATTGGCGAGTGGAAGCGGTTACTCGGGTGTCGTGCGCGGCCGAATTCTTAATTTAAAGTGATCCGCAGGGAGACCGAAGAGGGCTGCTTTTCAGTATTTTTAGACAACACGAATGTGAACGACATTCCCCCCCGCCCCCCGCCAAAGCTCTCCGATGAGCATATAATTACCCGTGGTATCGGAGTAAGGCGAAGGCGTCCTAATGACCTGGAAGAGAGGCTGCTTTCGCCTGTTGGCTTGCGAAACTCAGGCCTGAGTCAGTGACTTCGCCACAGTTACAGTAATCTGGAAAAATCCCTACTTTACAAAAAAGAAGGGCGAGAACTTTACAGAGGTAATTGGATTTTACCCCGGGGATCAATGTATTCATATTGGTTACCACAATTGAGCAGAATGGGAAAAGTCGGTCTCATTTGTGTTTTTTTTTCTTCTGGGATATTAGCTAGCGATTCCCAGAATTTCCTCAAATTTGAAGTAAAAATAAAGATACTGTTACAAACTACTAGAGTATAATAGAGTCAGGAAAAAATGAGTAGATCTTGGTTTACTCCAATTATCTTTTTATCCCACACTTGAACCTCTGAGATGGTTGGCTAGGGATGAGAAGTCCCGTTATCTTTCTATTAACAGAGCTTCGGTTTAAGGCTTACTTTATAAAAAGTGCACTGAACCTTGGCTCTTCAGAGCAAAGGAAATTTGAATGTATTTTGATATTTGTTAGTGATATCACTGAAGCAAAACATACTCAGAAACCTCATTTTAAAAAAAGCATTAAGTCAGTTTTATTTAGTAAATCCTTAACATGAGTAGTTCTGAAGTCTTACTGCGAATTAGAATCTTCTGGGGAGTTTTAAAAACAAATTGATGCTTGAGCCTTACCTGCAGAAGATAATGTAATTAATTTAGGGTGGGCCCAGCCAGTGTTTGGATTTTGCCCATCCTCCAATGATTCAAATCTTCAGGCAGGAGTAAGAAATACCGGTCCAAGAGTGTAAAATTCTGGTGCTTACTAAAGCGCTTAACTTCTCTGCCCATCATCTCCCTGACCTTTCTGACCAGGCTGTTTCCAAAGAAACTTCCCTTCCCAATATTCACAAGGGATTTAAAAATTCCATTAATTTTGAAAATTTTGGAATCTCAAAAACTAGTTGATGATATGCTATTTTCCTGATTGTCATAACCTACTGTGGTTATGTAAAATAGTAGTGTTGGGGAGATTTGCATCAGTGACACATAGGAACTCTGTCATTGTTCAAACTGAAAAAAAAAAAACCTAATTGGTGACATTGAGTTTCAGTGAAATCACCACCTGTATTTTTAATGACCTGAAAGTAATATAATTTAACTTACTTTTAAGATATTTCTTAATGGAAATTTTTTTCTTCTTTGGGGGCTTTTCCCACCCTGCCCCCTCAGTAAGCTCTTGGTGTTGTCTTGATATATTTTAAAATACATTTTTACTCTCTAGGTCCACAATATTTCAAGTTCACAAGTGTAAGAGGGAGTTCTGGGAGGTGGTAGGATTCTTAGCTCTGTTCCTGATTATCTTTTCCCAGGACTTCCCACTCCCTGCCTCCTGTGTCTGACACTGATTTCCAGAAGAGCAGAAACACCCTGACTCTTCTATGCTTTGGGCCTATTTTAAACTCCTTCTGACTGTACCCTAACTTATACCCAATAGTTATGAGTATTTTCACTGTTCTTCCTTCAGCTTTAACAAAGGTGGTAGAGGAAGTGGGCCAATACTTATTTGTTTAGCATTAACTCCGCAAACTGAGGTTACTTTTAATTTTAACTTTAAAAAAAAAAAAAAAAAAAAAAAAGAGCTGCGACTAATCCAGAGGATGGGATGCAATAGGTCTAGTGGTTCTGCTCCACAAGGTTATCTAAGGACAAGCGTTAAAAAAAAAAAAAAAAAATTATGATTATCCTTTGCAGGGTCAAATTCCAGAAAAACCATGGTATAGAAAGTTGTTACATTATTTCTGAGTTATTTTGAAGAAAGTAGTTTTTCCACATACCTACTTCCAGAACATCAACATTAAAATGTAGAAAGACGAAGACCTATTTAGAGCTGTAAAGGTTCCAGAACTGGAAAGAGTAAAGCATACGTTTTAATTGTGTAAAAGCATTGGCATTAGGAAAATTATTCAGGCAAGTGAGAGAGTTCCATTAGTAAGGTCAATGTCTGAGTTGTTACTCAAAAGAAAAATGGAATGGTCTGTAATAAATTTTGTATATTCTTTCTCTCTGTCTTTTTTTTTTTTTTTTTAAGATTGTATTCATTTGAGAGAGAGAGCACAAGCAGGGGGAGAGGCAGAGGGGGAAGCAGACACCCCGCTGAGCTGGGAGGCTGAAGTGGGTGGGCCTCAATCGCAGGACCTGGATATCATGACCTGAGCCTAAGGCAGATGCTTAACCATTTGAGCCACCCAGGTGTCCCTGTATATTCTTTCTCAACAAACAGATGTTCTGTTAGTAGACCCTGAGTTCACCCATGTCTAAAAGGAAATCAGTGATAACTAGAGTAAAGTTGCAGTTTTTACCGTTTTAAGCCCTCCAGGGTTCAGATGATGACTGGAGAGACAAATGGATTTATTATTGGCCTTCCTGTGACTACTGAAGAATCACATTCTTGCTGCTTTAATCAGTTCTCATTCCATTAAATTGTGTAGCCTCTCTGGGGATCATGTTTTTTATTATTATTTAAACTTTCAGGTTCTTTAATCCTAAAATAATAATTGGTCTTCTTACTTTCTTCAGCAGTTGATATTCATCGGTATACTACCAGAGGCTAAAGGCAAATGAAGTATAAGTCCCCACCAGAAGAAGCTACACTTAAAAAAAAAAAAAGATTTATTTTTATATATTTGAGAGAAAATGGTGGGAGGAGGGGAAGAAGGAGAGAATCTCAAGCAGACTCCCCACTGAATGCCGAGCCTGACACAGGGCCTCAGTCCCAGGACCCATGAGATCATGACCTGAGCCAAAACCAAGAATCAGATGCTCAGCCGACTGAGCCACCCAGGCTCAGTGTATCATTCCCTTAATAAAGGGAATTTAAATGTATCATTAAGTGTATTAAGTGTATCATTCCCTTTATTAAGGGACTATATAAAAGGGAATGATACACACAAAGATGAATGTTAAGGTCACCAGTAAGTGCAAAAAGCAGGCAGAAAAGAGATAAGTCATCATGGTTAATGTGATCAGGGAGAAATTATAACCTTAGGAAGTTACCAATCAAGTTTCTGTTTATAGCAGAGATCATAGAATATTTGACTTTACACATGAACTCTTCATGTGGCTACATGATTTTTTAAATTTAGTCTTGTGTTATATGACAATAGATTCTGGTCTTGTTGCTGTCATCATTAAAATAGTTATTCTGAAAATGATTTATATGTAATTAACCCTCAGGCATCTACTGCTTGGTAAATCCCATAATAGCACTGGCCTGGCCATTCTGCTGTTGGCTCTGCTGAGCACTAGTTCTGAGATTTTAAGCAACCATAGTTGTCTCATTTCTTAAAGTGAGGGGGTCTAACTGGACCCCGTGCATGTTTAAACTTCTGTGACTCTGCTTATCCAAACATTTTGAACCTCAGACTCCTCTTTGGTTCTTAATTCTTTATTTTAATCACCTAGTCTTATTATTCCTTCCTTCAAGGAAGGAAATTGTTCTTGAATCTGTTGTTCCTCTGGACCATTATAGTAGTTTTCTAAATGGTCTTCTTGGCTCCATTCCCACCCGTTCCTCATTCATCCAGGTAAATCTAAATTAATCTTTGAAGTATCAGTTTCCTCACCTCACTTTCTCAAATAAAAACTTTGGAATAAAGAATAGAGATTAAACACCTTTTGGCAGTTGAGGCTTTGTACAATATAAAATATAAACTTACCAGGGCACCTGCCTGGCTCAGTTGGAAGAGCTTGTGACTCTTGATCCTGGGATGGTGAGTTCAAGCCCCATATTGGGTGTAGAGATTACTAAATTAATAAAACTTAAGAGAAAAGGTTTAAACTTGCCTTCTCATTCATTTCCTCATCAAATTTCTACCTTGCCTTGTTCCCATCTATGTCTTTGCCTGAACCAATACCAGCAGTGGGCCACTTATATAGCCACAAGCTCTGTTCTATATAGGCATGAGCTGCAGAACAGGAGGCCTGTTGGCATTGTTATAACCAGAGTTGTGGCACAGGACAGGAACTCGCAGAAAGCAACAGAGGAGTAGTTTGATGTTTGAGTGTAGACAGAGGCTCTGGGACAGTTTTTGGAGGTGTGTCCCGATATTTGTCATGTGCGATGAAGAATTAAGGCCGGTGCCAGTTAGATAAAATGAACTGTAAAGCAAAACCATCGGTTTGCTTTGGGAGCCAGACAAATGTTATTACCTGGTCTGATCTCTTTTTCACACTAGGAAACTAAGGTCCAAGGAGGAGGCTGCAAATAGTAGCTACTCATTAATATTTGCTGATTGCAAAAATTCCATGCAGACTGTGCTTGGATGGATTCATTGTTTATAGTATTTAATGTCAGAAATTGGACAACTAGTCTTGGTTTTAGTCACCTATTCAAGAGTAGTAAGAACTTGTTTGTATGGCCTCCAAACAGACTACATCAGGGGAGTGTGCCTCTGCCAGCACCCAGTGAAACTAATTTGGGACTTCTGGCCTATAGAACTGTAAGATAATTTTTGTTGATGCAAGCCACTAGATTTGTTGTAATTTTTTATAGCAGCTCTAGAAAACCAATGCAGTAGGATTAGCTATTTCCTGATATTATTTAAGAAATGTTTCTCAAACTTAAGATGCTCTACCTGGGTGGAGCCTGCAAGTCCCAATTCTAAAAAAAAACCTCACGAGTTATGCTGAAACTGCTAGTCCAATGGCTATACTGAGCAGCAGGTTTTATTTTTCATTTTTATTTATTTTTTCAAAGACTTTACTCATTTGTCAGAGAGAGAGTGTGTGTGTGCCCAAGCAGGGGGAGTGGCAGGCAGAGGGAGAAGCAGGGTCCCCACTGAACTAGGAACCTGATGCCGGACTCAGTCCCAGGACCCTGGGACCAGGACCTGAGCCAAGGCAGATACTTTAATGACTGAGTCACCCAGGTGCCCTGACAGCAGGTTTTAAAACACAGGAGATGATTTTATGTCTTTTGTAACTCCCAGTATGAAGGAAGTAGAATCCAATTATTGAGAGTATTGGAGGCTCTGGAGTTAACTGACTGGGAGAGAAATCCTGTCACTTAATAACTATATAGGTAGCAACTTTTGGCAAATTACTTAATTTGCTTAAGTTATTTAGGCAATTATTTAAGTTCAGTTTTCTCACCAATAAAATGATACCAATAACACCTGCCACAAAATACTATTTGTTGGGTGAAATGGTTGTACATAAGTTCATTTAACAGTCCTTGGAAATGCAATTTACCTAATGTTGGACAGTGATTAATGCCTGTAATTCTGGCCCCAGGGACTTTTGGGCAACTGAACAGTTTGTATTCATTCATTCATTTACTCATCTTTAAACTCTTATTGTTGACAACTGAGTACTAGGCTCTATTCCGGGCTTCGGGGATATGGTGATGAATGATATATTCTGCTTTCAGGGAGCTTGTAGATGATGTGGATATACAAGTATGATAATTTTGACTAATTTTTTTTTTAATGGAAGGATCTTTGAGATAGTAAGTGAACAAAAGAAAGTTCCAGCACCATACATATAGTGTGATTTTTTTTTTAAAGATTTTATTTATTTATTTGACAGAGATCACCAGTAGGCAGAGAGGCAGGCAGGGGTCGGGGGGAAGCAGGCTCCCTGCTGAGCAGAGGGCCCCATGTGAGGCTCGATCCCAGGACCTGAGATCATGACCTGAGCCGAAAGCAGAGGCTTAGCCCACTGAGCCACCCAGGCACCCCGGGTGTGATCCTTTTTATATGAAATTAACTGCATATTTATGAATTACTAGTTAAATGATTTTTTAAGAGTTTTAAAATGCATATCTGAATTGTTTATTAGATTCAACAGATGTAAGTTACTTTGCCAAATTGCCATAACATTTTCTAGACACTCTGAATTTCTGTACTTATCTCATTAACTACCCATAACAAACAGTTTGGATTTTGGTGCCAGCCCATGGGCCATTCTTTGGTATTTTTCTTTTAATTTTTTAAAATAGTGAACATTCATTTCTTGTATAATTGCAATTGTTTTGAAAAAAAAAAAATTCCAGTTCAGTCTGATAATCAGCATATAGGTACATGGTATAGAAGTGGTTCCGAGGATGGGGTAGTTTTATGGACAAGCAACAAAGAAGGTGGCAAAAAGGAGGTGATACATGATCTGGATTTTAAAGGCTACATAGGCATTTGTCAGAAAGGTAAGTGTGGAAGAGTATTTTAAACAGAGGGAAAACAGGAGCCATGGCAGGGAGGTATGAAATTGCTAGGCGAGTTGAGAAAGATAGTGGACATCTTTCCCTTGGGGATCCATAACTTCTCCAGTGTAGGTGGTTTGGGTAGGGATGACCTCCTCCTAGCTCACAAGCTAATCAGCATTTCTTATCCCTCTTTACTTCCTCCCAGTGATTGGTTCAGGACATCAATTAAGTCCAGGACTTTTGCTGTAACCCTGGCTAGAGCAGGAGAAAGAAGTATGTGTCAAGAGAGGAGATAAAAGCCCAGACCTACAGAGTGTCATCTCACTATTGGACAGGAGAACCAGTTTGAGAATGGAGCCAGCAGAGAAAAAGAACAGGGACCAGAGGTAAAAACCCAATCCAAAGACTTCATTTAACATTTGCATGTAGCCATACCTTATCTTCTACCCCTGGGATTTTCAGTTACATGAACAAATAACTTCCTTTTTATTCATTTAATCTTAAATCCTCTTTTTAAAATTTTTAAAAAGATTTTATTTATTTATTTGACAGAGATCACAAGTAGGCAGAGAGGCAGGCTGGAGGGGGGTGGCGGGGAGCAGGCTCCCCGCTGAGCAGAGAGCCCAATGCAGGGCTCAATCCCAGGACCCTGGGATCATGACCTGAGCTGAAGGCAGAGGCTTTAACCCACTGAGCCACCCGGGTGCCCCTAATCTTAAATCCTCTTAACTGAAAGACCTACATAAAGAATGTTATGGTGTGCTAGAATATTTGTGTGTGCATACACTAGGGACTAATATGCTGCAGGAGTGGGCAGGGTCTAGACAGGCTGAGGAACAGGTCTTCATTTTAGGAGGCTCTCAGGAGCTCTGGAGGCTCTAAAGCAATGTTAAAAGGGAGTCACTAGTGCTAAGCCCACATTACCAAATCAAAACTTCTAACTTAATTGCAGTTTCACCCTGCTCCAGGAATGTAATCTTAACCTATCAATCTAGAATTTCTTGGTAGGCAGTAGTGAGGTGATTTGTCTAGTAGGTCCCTTTTTGTCCCCCAAAGGAAGGTGATCTTGCCTAACATAATCCTTCTCCCTCACTCCCCAATTAACGACTTCCTTGTCCCACTCCTTCTCTGGCTTTAAAGCCTTTCCTTTTCTGTAGTTCTTTGGAGCTCTTTTCTGTTTGTTAGATGGAGTACTGCCCAATTCATAAATTGTTCAATAAAACCAATTAGATCTTTAAAATGTACTCAGTTGAATTTGTTTTTTTAACAGCAGTGATTACGTCAAGAAAATGAAGAGCTATAAATCAGAAATATTAAGAACACTTCCTTCCTCAGGTTTTTCTAGTGGTTTCATTTTTATTCTGTTTCTTTACCTCTGGTTGGGGCGAGGCAATTAAAACTGGAAAGGACCTAGCAAGTCCTTGAAAATTACATATTAAAAAATACTGTTTTCCTTTTAAGGATTGAGAGTTATAATTTTACTATAATTTACAAATTATAACTTGGAGCAATGAAGTAGCTGATTCCATTGACTGGTGTATTCTGTTTCCAGTGAGCATTCAGCATAAGCAGACTTTCACTGAAGAAACTTGTAGGAATATTAAGAATCAACTTTTCTGAAGCACCCTACTTATTTAATTAGTTTTCTCAACAGGAACAAGAAGTAACTGGGAATCTGAGGAACACTTTGGCCATTTGGGACATTATAACAAAAATAAATGAGCTTCACATCAATTTCCCTATATACAATTATCATGCCTCTTTAATATAGAATAATTACCTAGGGTTTTTTGTCTTCTATAATATTTTTCATGATTCCAGGTCAGTGGTTTTGCTGGATATTCCCCAATTTGGATTTTTCTGATTTTGATTAGATTTAGGTTGAACATTTTTTCCAGGAATGTTCCATAGATGATGTACCCTCAAAGCTTCATAGCAAGGGCTATACAATGTCAAATTACTGCTCAATTTTTGGTTAATTTTGATGATTTGGTTAAAGGTGGTATCCACTGGGTTTATCCATTGTAAAGACCTTTACACCTTTGTAATAATAAGTAACCTGTGGGATGATTCTTTGGCAATAAATAGTATCTCAATAACATCTTAGGTACATTGTTTCAAAGAAGAAAAATGGCCCAGCTGAATCCTTATAGAGTTGGAAAGGATTATTTCAACAAATTTCTAGTGAGTACCCACTAAATTCTGTCATGCTAGGTACTAAGACCACAAAGTAGTGAGACCAGAGTCAAACAAGAGCAAAATACCACAGGAGAATTTGGGAGAAGGACAAAGACCACATTAAAAGTGAGGAAAGGAAAGTTCAGAGATAGGAAATGACCAAGATCGAGTGTCGTAAGATTAGAACTCTGGTTTTTCTAATAATGCCCAGTACAGTATTCTCTCCATGACAGCATCTGAAGATTGTATTGGAAAGCTGGTTCTCTGGGACATATGTAACATTTGTTTCCGCAGTGAAAAAAAGTTCATGACACCTTTCTGTGTAACTAAAAGAACAAGCTTTCTCCAGGCCCACCATAGGGTGCTTTAGAAGAAATGTTATTTAGATTGGTTTAAATTTCGCACTTTGTGACATTAAACTCTTTGGAGACCTAGTCTAGTTTTATCTCAGGGAAAGATTTCCTCATAGTGGTAGGGACACACACACGCATAAACACACACACAGTGTTGCTCATCAGCCACACCTTTAAACTACCTCGGAACAAGATTTTTCTATTCACAAGTCAAGAAACAATTCAGAGGTATTTAAATCCTACATCCTGGGACCACTTAACAGTCGACACGTAATTCACGTAATTGCTTTATGAAATACGGAATGTTTGCATATGTATCACTGGAAATCTCAAAAAGTTACCCAGTAACTCCTCAAGGTGGGAAGCACGGATCAGTAGATATAGGCTGGATTGCTAATTGTCTTTGCATTTAAGAATCTCTAGTGTATACTTAATTTTCAGAGCAGAAACATAAGGGGGAATAGTCTCATACGTTCATTTATTCATATATCTATGTCATACATTCACTCATTTTCAGGACTACCTCGGCTTCAAACTTAGAAGCTGGTCTGGAGACGGGCTGTTTTATGCATGTGATTCCTTTTGAGCTCAGTTTTGGATCTATAGACACTGCAATCCCAACGTGGCTTTTCCCTGATGGGGAAGTTCAGGGAGAAGAAATAGGTGGACAGGCTATAAGCTGGAAAAGCTCAATTCTACCCCCTCAGACGTTTCAGTAATTGTTTATAAACGTAAGGCCACGATATCAATTTGCCCTTTACTCGCTCTTAATACGGAACCTCGTAACGTTCTGCGTACTTGGGATAAATGAATTTTAACAGGTAAATGTTATTTACAATTTTTACGTTAGGACTCTGATCGCTTCTCGGCCTTTTAGCTAAGATCAAGTGTACATTAGGACTCTGGCGAGAACTCCCAACGCCAGCGGCCAAAGGGCCTTCCCTAATCTAGAGGAAGCAGGGTTCCTCAAGGGCTCTACCGTGGAGGAAGTGACTTAAGTGAGCTGCCCCTTGCTACAAACTCGCCGAAAGCTTAGTGTCCACACCCTGTGAGACAACTGACCTGAATGAATCGCCACCACCCCACACCCCTAGGCCCCAAGCCTTATGGTCCGCCCAGGGACAAACGCACTCAGCTGTCGCTGAACTCAGACAAGTCCAGACTGGGCTGCGCAGGCGCCAGGGGAGAAATGATTTCTCAAGGGTCAAGAGGGAAAAGCGCGCCCGAGCACTCCGTCATTTCTAGGAAGCTCAGCGTCTGCCAGGGTGCGGGGGCAGACAGGCAGGACCTCACACAAGCCAGAACCTCACACAAGCCAGAGCACTGAGCCCAGAGCCAATCCGCGCACGCGCAGCGCGCTCTTACTTCGCGTGGAAGCGGTTGAGCGGCTCCCTCCGCCAGCTGCCGGATCTAACTTGTGGGCCCTCTCCGCTCGCCTGACTTCCGTCTCGGAGCGGCGGTGACGTAGACGGTCTCCTCCCCTCGCCCTCCGCGGCGCCGGTCTCTTGTGACGTCAGCAGCAGAATCCTCTTGGTCTGGATCTAAGGCGGAGAGCAGGGCGGGATGGGTGGTCAGGTCGTCTGTTCCTCCCCCTGGCCTGAGGTTGTTTCGTAAAGGAAACTACTGTAATTTCCTAAGACTTCATATTAAGTGTTTAAACTGTTCCCCTTTCCTAATAAGGGAGAAAGGGCCCCTCGCATTAGTTCCAGCCCCTTCCAAGCCGGGAGTTCTGTTAGACGTAAACCACAAAATGCGTCGTTATTTGGATTTATTTGGAAGCTTTTGCCTGTTATTTTTTAGGTGTTCTCCTAGTGTGTAAATTGGAAGAAAGTTGACATCCATAAAATCGTAACTTTGTATATGGAGGCAGGGATAAGCAGTACCTGGTTTGGCTTGGTGAGATTAATTTTAATTTAGCTTAAATTTAGTTTCCATTTGAATTATCCAGGAGTGGCATCAAGAAAGGCTGGGTATAAAAAACGGTTAAAAAGCTCCCAGGAGTGTTTGTTTCGTAAGCTGTTAAAAGCCAAGATGAAAATCAAGGTGTATTAGAAATAAAAAGACTTTAAAGTTTAAAAGGGTGAAGATTTTGTTTACAGATAGTGAAGCAGACAGATTTCTGTGACTTGCTCAAGAGGGATGGAATTCAGGCCACTGCTTTCACAATGCCAATACTCTTGCCAGTTTGACTAAGACTGTGTCTTTAGAACCCCTGCCAGACCTGGGCATCTGTTGCTACTTTTCTTGCCTTCCTCCCTCACTTTTCTTTCCCCCTTTTCTGTGATTCTGCTTCCCTTCCTGAGTTCTCTTGTCCCCCACCCGCTTTTGCAGTCTGCCTTTGGTTTCTTGATAGTTGAGCCAGGCTTTCCTTTCCTCTCCTTTCATGCCTCTTTTAAAAATACCTGTAAAAGAAAATAGAAGAATTTTTAAAAGTTTATTTTCTTGTTTTAAGGGAGGCTTTTAGGAGGCGGGTAAGTTTGTATATAGGTAGATATAAAATTTCCTCTGGTAAAAGCTGCCTTCTCCTTTCTTCCATAGCAGTGCAGTGAAAGTAGGAGTGTGTGTGTGTGGTGAAGAGAAGAGGTAGGGGAGAGGAGGGGGTGTATAGTGAGCTGTTTGGAATCAGAAACAGGAGAAAAAAATATATAGAGAGAGGTGCTCTACCTAATTCAAAACAACATAACTGTAGGTTCTATGAAACAAGAAACACATCATTTCCAACCATTCCCTGCACATGCCTCCACAATCCATTTCTTTAGATGATTTATGTCATTCTTAGAATAAACCTGTAGCCTTAGCTGCCCCAGAATAAGTAGTCACAGGGATTAACTATTAATTTCATAAATAATGAAAAAAATATATCAGTGCTTCCAGACTACATAACCACCCTATAGTCTTCTCAGTGTGGTGGCACCTGTTTCCAGTTCTGCCAGTGGATGCTGCTATCCTTGTTCTACACTTGGGAAACCTGAAGCAGAGTCACTTGCCTAACATTATAGACCTTTAATGAGGCAGAACTGCTGCTGCTTTTCCCAGTTCTCTAGTCTCTAAGTGAACATGTCTAGTAAGAATATCTAATTTTGAATGAATAATAGAATTCACTAAAATATGCTAATGCCAACTGAATGAAGTATACTCTCCTAGTACCAATTTATTTCTTTGGTGTTTGTCGTATTGTTTGGTCAACAGTAATTTATAGGAATTGGTTGGAAACCTATTTTGTATATTGCTAAAATATTTGAGGATAGTCCTGAAGGTTGGTTTATGTTTTAGTTCCCTATATTGAAAGAAAATACACTGCTCTGTATTCTGTAATTTAAAAATAATTAGAAAGTTGAATAAATTAAGTGTAATAGAGAAAGACAAATACGATACTATATTTACCATTCACCCAGAACTTATTGCTGTTATAACTGGAAGTTTGTACCCTTTGACCAATATCTCCCCATTCCCCACCCCCTCCTGCCAACCACTGGTAATCACTTTTCTACTGTTTCTCTCAGTTTGGCTTTTCTAGATTCCACGTATAAGTGAGATCATACAGTATTTGTCTTGCTCTGTCTTACTTCACTTAGCATAATGCCCTCAAAGTTCATCCAAGTTTTCTCAAATGGCAGAATTTCCTTTTCTCATGGATGAATAGTGTTCCATTATATGTACATACCATATATTCTTTATCTATTCATCCATTGGTGGATGTCTACATTGTTTCCATATCTTGGCTATTGTGAATAATGCTGCAGTGAACATGGGAGTGCAAATATCTCTATGGGATCTGGATTTTAATTCCTTTGGATATATATCCGGAAGTGGGATTGTTGGATCATATGGTAATACTATTTTTAAGTTTTGTGAGGAAGCTTTGTACTATTTTCCACAGTGGCTGTACCAATTTATATTCCCCCCAATAGTTCATAAGTTTTTCTTTTCCTTCACAACCTTACCAACACTTGTTATCTCTTGTCTTTTTGGTGATAGCCATTCTAACAGGTATAAAGTGTTATCTCATTTTGAAGGGAGGGATGTGTTGCCTACCCTTACTGTGGTAAATGTTTCATAATATATATGATATACCAAATTTTGTGCACTTTAAACTTACATAATAGTATATGTCAGTTATAGCTCAGTAAATTTGAGGAGAAAAATAAAAAGAATTGTTGATTTCAATGCAGAGTAAAAACAGAAAAAATAGTATCATCTATGATATTCAACCCAAACATTTATATTAGAATAAATTATTTCCATAATGTCTGTGTAATATTATATGTCTATTCTGAAGTTTATCATTCACAGAAGACTGTTATTCTATATTATTCCTTCCCCCCACCCCGCCCAAATTCTACCTTCCCAGAGTAGTGATTCTTTAAGTTTTGTATCTTATACCTTATCATAAAGTTAGGAACCTGGATCCCAGGACGGTAGAAATACAAAGCTTGCTTATTCCAAAAAACTTTTTATATATTGATAGGACTTTATTATTATCCTTATCATATGCACTATTTAAAAACAAAGCAGGAACATTGATTCTTGAGGGTTAATTTTATTTTTGTGACTTAAAATACAAATAAAAATGATTATATTAGTCTTTAAAATGTCAGCAATGGTGTTGACATTTTTACTGCTAGAACTGTAAAACATATTGACATGAAATAATATCATCATCTGAGAAGTTATGCTAGTCAGTTATTGGAAAACTTGGGATGCCTTTTACTACTATCTGCACTCATGGGATACAATTTGAAATGTGGGCTCAAGCAACAAGGTTTACTAACTTTATTCTTCTGTCTTAGAACTCTCACAATTAACTACTTTCACAATTAACTACTTAAGTAGTCTGATCAGAAAGCATTAACGAAGGACAACTTTCATCGCTCTGAAGCTCTCAAGTGGGATGACACATATGTAAAAAAATTTCTTTAGATTATTTGGAAAAACTTCATTCCAAAGTATTGTGACCTTCCATTCTGCAGATGATTGGAATGTTTTTGGATAATGAATCTATCCATCCATGCTGATATGTCTTTGACACTCCCATTCTGGTGTAGTTACTTTTGCTACATAACGAACTTAACTAAATGTGCCATCTTGAAACAACTATTTTACTATGTTCATAGTTTTTGTGGGTCAGAAATTCAGACCAAGAACAGACGGATTGATTATTTTCTTTGAAGCCCCTTGGTCTAGCTCAAAGATTAGGACGCCAATGGGAGCAACTACCCTTGGCTACTTTGTGTGGGTTGGCTACCTTACAGCTAGTGTCCTCTGAGTAATTAGACTTTTCTGTGGCAGAGCAGGGCTGCAGCCTCAAGTGTTCTAGGCATAAGGCCAGTGCTGCATTGCTTTTTATG
Source organism: Enhydra lutris kenyoni (assembly GCF_002288905.1). Taxonomy (NCBI): domain Eukaryota; kingdom Metazoa; phylum Chordata; class Mammalia; order Carnivora; family Mustelidae; genus Enhydra; species Enhydra lutris. The sequence continues at coordinate 32,323,473 of NW_019154086.1, read as the reverse complement.
ACACAGCCTCACTATTGTGTCCTCTGTAGTCTATTGGTCCAAGGAGTTGACTCTGTATTTAAAGGAATTCCTTTAGATATTTTCTTAAAATGAAAACAGGCATATCTCATTTTGTGCTTTACTTTCTTATGTTCACAGATATTAGACTTCTTACAAATTGGAAGCTTTGTGGCAACCCTGCCTTGAACGAGTCCATTGGTGCCATTTTTCCAAAAGTTTTGCTCTTTTCATGTCTCCGTGTCATATTTTGGTAATTCTTGCAATATTTCCAACTTTTTCATTGTTATTATATTTGACATGGGGATCTGAGATCAAGTTACTAATTGCCAAGAGCTCAGATGATGGTTAGCATTTTTTAGCAATAAAGTATTTTAAAAAATATTTTATTTATTTATTTATTTGAGAGAGAGAGAGAGAACACAAGCAGGGAACAACAGATGGAGAGGGAGAAGCAGGCTCCCCACTAAACAGGGAGGCTGATACAGGGCTTGATCCCAGGATTCAGGGATCATGACCTGAGCCAAAGGCAGATGCTTAACTGACTGAGCCACCTGGGCACCTCAATAAAGTATTTTTTAATTACTTTAACATACTTAACAGACTGTCGTGTAAACATAACTTTTAAATGCACTGAGATACCAAAAATTCATTTGATTCACTTCACTGCAATATTTGCTTTATTGCAGGTGGTCTAGAACCGAATCCACAATATCTCTGAGGTGTCTATATGTGTATTTGTGTAGGTTAGCACTTGGAATTAAGCAGATGCCTGTACCCCCAAAACCCTACTCCTCCAGAGACCTTTTTCAGGCCCCAAGCTACCCTCACCTTCACTGCCCACCATGTGCAGACTGTACTCTGTCAGCTGGCCTTTGGTTCTTGGCATCCTCCAGGCCTGTGCTCTCTAAAACCTGCATAGCCTCCCTGGTGGAAGGTGCCCACCCCTTCAAAACGTTTCTGAGGTGGAAACTTCAAACCAGTGACAAAAAGTGCCCGTTTGGACTGGCTGCCTGGTGTGGTCCTGGGCTTATTCAATTGTCAATTCTCCCAGGTGCCTGTGTTGGAGAGTCCCCAGCCCTGCTGGCTGCCCCACCCTGGCAAGTTAGTGCACTTTCCTCCAGCTCTGCCCTCAGGAGGAATGTGCACATTTGTGTAAACTAAGGCTGGGAATTAGGCAGATGCCGGGTACCAGAAAAAGACTGCTGCTGTGACCTGGCCTTACCCTGTCCCAAGCTCCTGGCCACCTGACTTACATGACACGCACAGGAGCAGTACCTATCCCATCAACAACCCTGGGCAGCCAGAACCCTCCAGGCCAGTGGAACTAGGGCCCATCCTTAACCACTGGCATATCCTGAGAATGGATGGAGATGTCCCCCTGAAAACCACTCTGAGACAGCCGCTGAAGTGGGCGGCTAGGACTCCATGTGGATTTACTGTCTGCTGGAGTCCTGCATTTCTGCAGGAATCAAGGCTTCCAGGTGTCCTTAGAGGAGATCTTGGCCAGACCACACATTCCATCTCTGCTAAGACAACCCAGGTTATTGGGGCTCTGCCATTAGTGGGAATATGCACATTTGTGTAGATATTATGGATTATGTCTTGGAACCCCCAGAGCCTGCTCCAGTGAGCTGGCCTCTCCAGATGTTTGCCCTGTTTAGGTCCTTGGCTACCCTGGCCTATGGCCGCCCCCTCCCCCCGTGTGCACGCACACTTCTTTAGCTGCCACTTTTTTGCACTCATAAGCAGGCCTTGGGTGACCTGGCACTGAAGCCCATGGAACTCTGGCCAGGCCCCCAACCACCTGCATACCCTCTGGCATGGTAGGAGCCCACCTCCTGAATATTGCTCTGAGTTGGCAACTGAAAACAACTAACAGTGTTTATACAGACTTGCTTCCTTATCCCACTAGAGACTAGTACTCCCAGATGTTTCCTATTGGAGGATACCCTGTCCTGCCTGCCTGGCCCCTTCCTGGCAAAGAAGTTGAAAAACTTCCAGTTCTGCCTTGGACAAAGAGAATATTACACAATGGTAGGTAGGCATTACAATTAGGATAATGTTTTGTACCCCCAAGAACCCACTCCTGTGACCCAGCCTCTCCCAACACTTACCTGTTTCCAGGATCCTGGCCGCCAGGATCTGTGAATCTGGTACACACACAGCACGTGCACTGTCAGCTTCCCTTGAGCAGAAGGGCCCTCCAGGCCTGTGGAGCTAGAGCCTAGCCCTAACCACCTGCATTGTAGAAAGTGGAGGGGGCCCACCCTCCACTCCCCCAAAGGTGCTTTAAGATGTCCGCTGAAGGGGCACCTGGGTGGGTCAGTGGTTTAAAGCCTCTGCCTTCGGCTCAGGTCATGATCTCAGGGTCCTGGGATCGAGTCCCATATCGGACTCTCTGCTTGGCAGAGAGCCCGCTTCCTCCTCTATCTCTCTCTCTGCCTGCCTCTCTGCCTACTTGTGATCTCTCTCTGTGAAATAAATTAAAAAAAAAAAAAAAAAAAAAAAAAAAGATGTCCGCTGAAGTGGGAGACTGCCAGGCACCCTGTGGACTACTGGCCAGGTGGGGTTCTAGGCTTCCGCTGCAATCAGGCTCCTAGATGTCTCTTTTTGGAGGATACCTTGGTCAGCCAAACCAATATAGACTTTGCAAAGCAGTCCAGATTCCCTCAGCTCTGCCTTCCAGTGATTATGTGCATTTGTGTCTCAGAGGCTTAGAGTTAAGCAGATCATTACCTCCAATAGTCCCCACCTGTGTCTGGGCCTCACTTGACATAGACTTATTCCAGGTTCCTGGCTGCTCTGACCTCCCAAGATATCCTTCAATAAGAGACACCTGGGAGTCTTGGTTGCCACAGAGGCCGCAGTCCCCATCATGCAGCCAGGCCATGTGAGCTGGCTACAGACAGTTTAAAGCTTCTTCCTCAGGAGGACTTTTGGGTGAGCAATGGACACCCAAAATACTAAGCAGGTGGTTGGGGACTGGTGTGAAATCCTAGGCCTGGAGGGCACTGGAGGCTGGGCAGGCTGATGGGTGCATACTGCACATTCATGGGCCGTGCAGTTAAAGGTAGCCAGGGACACATGTACAAGGAAGCCAAATCACAGATTCAGGCTATTGGAGTACAATGCTTTGCCTAAATCCAAGCCCTAACATACACAAATCTGCCTGCTCAACTGAGGGCAGAACTGGTGGAATCTGCCCCACAAGATGGTCAGGGTACCCTCTAATGCCAGACGCCTTGGAGACTTGTTTTCTAAAGTACCCAGGACATCATCTGGCAGTCCACCCGAATGTGGACTGAGCACCTTCAATTTCAAATGAGACTGAGAAGTGCTTTCAGTTGGTGGGCTCTCTGCACCCCGAGACCATGTAAGTGGTTGGTGTCCTACCAGAGCCCCATGGACCTGGAGTGCCCCTGCAGTCCAGAAATGCTAACAGTGTGCAGACTGTACACACGTGGTCAGTGCAGTTGGGGTTAGCTGGGGTCCTGGGACAGGCCACTGTCCCACAAGGCCCGTTCACAGGGCGAAGCCCTGGGAGTAGCTGCCATCCGCCTAATTCAAAGCATTCACCTACACAAATGCTCATATTCCACCCGAGAGCAGAACTGGAGGAATCTGGACTGACCTGCCAAGGTGGGTCGGCACAGGATGGTTGGGGTAACCCCCCAATAAGAGCCACGTGGGAGCCTTGATTACTGGAGAAGGCTAGGATCGCATCAGGCAATCCATTCCAAACAGGGACTGTCTGTTGCCAGTTAAAGCTGTAGCCTTAGAAGATTTATGAGGAGTGGGCACTCTCCACCCTGAAGCCTATGAAGGTTTCGGAGAACAGCTTGAGCCCAACAGACCGGAAGGGCGAGGGCAAAGTGCAGACTGTGCATGTACAGACAGCTGGGTCAGGGGAGCGAGGGGCATAAGAGAGGGCCGCTGTAGGGAGAGGCCGGGTCACAAGGGCAGGCTCCTGGAGGTACTTGCTTCTAATTCCAAGTGCTAATTTTCACCAATGTGCATATTTCCTCTGAAGGTAGGGCTAGAGGAATCTGGACTGCCTTGCCAGGGTGGGTCAGTACAGGATGATTGGGAGACCCCCCAAGAAGAGATACCTGGGAGCCTTGATTGCTGGGAACCCCAGGACCCCAATAGGCAGCCAGTCTATAGGGAGACTGATTGTCAGCAGTTGAAGTCTGCCTCAGAGTTTCCTAGTTTGGGCTCCCTCCACCCTAAGGCAATGCAGGTGGTTGGGTCCCCCCTGGAACACCAGAGGCCTGGAGTGCCCCCTTCAGCCAAAGGCCAGCTGATGAAATACAGACTCTACATGTGTAAGCCAGCCAGGTTTGGATAGCCAGGATTTGGAACAGGCAACTGTCAGGAGAAGCTGGGGAACAGCAGCAGGCTATTTGGGGTACCTGGAATCTGCCTAATTCCAAGTCTTGCAAACAAATGAGTATATTCCCCCTGAAGACAGAGCTGGAGGGAAGTTGACTGCCTTGCCAGGATGGGGTCAGGTTCACTGGGCAGGAACTTCTCTGATGAGAGGCACCTGAGAGCCTTGGTGGGCGTAGCCAGGATCCCTGGCTAACAGCTGGTCCAAATGAGGACTGACCTTTGAAAGCCAGCTGAAAGCTATTGCCTCAAAGAATTTCAGGGGCGGGTTTTGTCTGCCCTGGAGGCTATGCAGGTGGTTTGGACCAACAAGCTCCATGGGCCTGGAGGGTACCAGCTGTCCTTGGTAAGCTGATGTCCTTGGTAAGCCAACCATGCATGTGCAAGCTTTGCAGGTCAGGGTAGCCAAGGACCAAAAATAAGACAAGTATCTGGAGAGGCCAGGTCATATGATTGAGCTGCTGGGAATGCAAGGATCAGCCTAATTCCAAACCTAACCTACACAAATGTGCTAGAATGTTGCACATGAAAGTACAGCTGGAGGAGTCTGGCACTGCCTTGCCACGATGGCGCCTGGTGTGCTGCTGTGGCATCCTCTAGTAAGAGATGCCTGTCAGCCTTGATTACTAGTAAGCCTGCGACCCCCTCAAGCAGCTAGTCCAAATGGGTCCTAACTGTTGACAGTTCAAAGCTGCTGTCTCACAAAGATTCCTGGGAGGTGGGCTCCCTCCACTTTGGAGACTATACAGGTTTGGGGACCAACCCAAGCTCTGCCAGCCCGGAGGACCCAGGATGCCCTCAGCAGGTTGACATGTGCAAACAGCACAGATTTGGGGAGCCAGGGAGCTAGAACAGGCAGGTTTCTGGAGAGCCACAGGAGTGGTCTGTTGGCGTTCCAAAGTATTTACTTCATTCTAAACTTAGTTTACACAAATGTGCATATTCTTCCTTTGGGCGAGAGGATAGAGAAAGCTGGACTTCCTTGCCAGGGTGGGCCTGTGCGGGATGGCCTGGGTACCCTCCAATAAGAGACACTGGGGAGCCTTGGTTACTGGAGAAGCTGACATCAGGGAGCCCTCCAAATGTGGACTGACCCCACCCAGTTTAAAAGGGAGCTTTAGAAATATCAGACTGTGGGCTTTCTACACCCAGAGGCTGTTCATTCTGGGGCTTGGGGTTCTGCCAAGCTCCATGGCCTGGGTGCCCCTGGCAACCTGTGGGATGTGATTTGAGCATGTTACAGCCTTAGGAGGCTGACAAGGTAGGGCAAAGCTCGTTCATAGGAGGGGGCTGTTGGGAGCACCTGGCATCTGCCGAATTCCAAGCCTTAACCTACACGAAGGTGCATATTTCCCCTGAAGATGGAACCGGAGGACTCTGAGCTGCCTTTCTAGGCCTGGGTAGAGAGGGATGCACAGGGTACCATCTACTAACAGATGCTTGGGGATCTTGAAGGGATGCTGAAGCCTGGAACCAATCGGGCATTCAGGCCAAAGAGACTTGCCAGATTAAAGCTGCAGCCTGGGAAACATTTACGAGGTGGGCACTTCTCCTCCTGGAGGCTTTGCAGGTTTTGGAGACAGGTCTAGAGGGCTTCAGCCGTCAATGTCCAGCTGACAGACCACAGAGCGTGCATAGGTGGGTGGCCCAGATCGAGGGAGCTAGAGACTGGAAACAGGGCAGCTGTAGGGAGAGCCCAGGTCGCAGCAGCAGGCTAATTCCAAGTGCTAATTTTCACAAACGTGCATATTTCCCCTGAGGGCGGGGCTGGAGGAATCTGGACTGCCTTGCCAGGGTGGGTCCACCCGGGATGGTTGGGGGACCCTCCAGGAAGAGCTATCTGGGAGACTTGGTTGCTAGGGAACCCTAGGACCCCATCAGGCAGGCAGACCAAACGGGGACTGACTGTCCCCAGTTTAACGTTTTTTTGTTGTTGTTTTGTTTTTTAATTTGACAGACAGCACTAGTAGGCATAGTAGGCAGAGAGGCAGGCAGAGAGAGAGAGGGAGAAGTAGGTTCCCTGCCGAAGCAGAGAGCCCAGTGTGGGACTCGATCCCAGGACTCTGGGATCACAACCTGAGCCTAAGGCAGCGGCTTAATCCACTGAGCCACCCAGGCGCCCCTGGCTGTCGGCAGGTTAAATCTTCCTCGGAAAGATTTTCCTGATGTGGAATCCCTCCACCATGAGGCCACGCAGGTGCCTGGGGTTTTTGCAGAGCTCCAGACGCCCGGACTGCAGTAGCCGATGGCCAGCTGAAGGAAGTGGACTTCCTTGCCAAGGTGGGGTTGCAGCCGCTGGTCAGGGTCTCCTCCAATATGAGACACCTGGAAGCCTCGATGACTGGTAAGCTCAGGACTACATCAGGTAGCCAGTCCAAAACTGCTGTCCCAGAAAGATTTTGGGGAGATGGCATCCTCTGCCCTGATAGTGATGCAGGAGGCTCCGACTCACCCTAGCTCTGCTGGCCTGGAGGGGAATGTACCGCACATTCTCAAGCTGTTCAGGTCGGGGGGAGACAGGAACCTGGAACAAGGTAAGTGTCTAGAGAGGCTGGATCATGGGAGTACATTGTTGGGTGTCCAAGGCATCGGCCTTAATTCTAAGCACTAATCTACACAAATGTGCATATATCCCCTGGGGGCAGAGCTGGGGGAATCCGGACTGCCTTGTTGGGGCAGGTGAGGCTGGATGGTCTAGGAACTCTCCTAGTATGGATACCTGGGAGCCTTGATTGCTGGAGAAACCTGAGGCAGCATCAGGCAGCTAATCCAAGTGGGGACCGACTGTTGCTAGTTTAAATCTGTGGCCTCAGAAAAACTTTCCCTTAGCGTGTTCCTCCTACCCTTTCAGGTGGTTGAGGTCCTCTGAAACACAGGTGGCTGGATTGCCACCTGCTGGGACTGGGTGGGGGATGGGTGGGACAGGCAGCTCTGCATAGCCAGGGACCTGGAATGGGGCAAGTGTCGGGAGAGGCCGGGTCACTGGTGTGGGCCATTGTAGGTCCAAGTCATCTGTTTAATTCCAAGCCCTAACCTAACACAAATAGGCATGTGGGGACAAAAGGCAGGCTGCCCCCAAATGTGCTATTTCATCATATTATTTTGGACTAAAGTCACTTAAATAGCCAGTGCAAGAATAACGCTCTGAACTCTTTGTCTCTAGAAAGTAGGAAATAAATCTCAAGAAGGTACGGTCCCTGTAGCAGGATGTAAAGATAAATTTTAATTGCCAGATAAGGAATTCAGAGCTAAGAAGGCTATGTAGACACCTTGTTACTAATTTTACTACCCCAGGTCAAATTCTGTTAGAATTTCTTTAAAATTGAAGCTTACAAATATGTTTTCTTTGTACTGTCAATTCATCACAGTTGTGTTGTTTTTACATCTAAAAATGCCTTGAAGCTGCCCACCTTGGCGGTTTCCTTGGATCTTTCCTTGGATCTCAATGTTAATATCAGGCCTCTCTGGGTACAGAATTAAACTTCCTGTTTTTCCCCTGTTAATCTGTGTCTTGCCAATTTAATTCTTTTTTTCTTTAGATTTTATTTATTTATTTGACTGAGAGAAAGGGAAGGAGAGGGAGAGAGTGCAAGCATTGGGAGCGGCAAAGGGAGAGGGAGGGAGAGACAGAGGCAAACTCTTGGCTGAGCAGGGAGCCTGATGTGGGGCTCAATCCCAGGACCCCAGGATCATAACCTGAGCTGAAGAAAGATGCTTAACTGACTGAGCCACCCAGGCACCCCCTGTGTCTTGTCAATTTAATTCTTAGATCACCTGGAAGAATCTTCCAGGGTAGAGCATCATTCTTCCTCCTCAACAGCTGGTAGAGTTGGCAGGATACATGCTAACTGGCTGGACACTGCTGCGGCTGAGAGATGATGGGGCATCTGACAAAAGCTGGTGGGAGGTAAGAATCCCCACCACCACGTCACCTCCTGGATCTCTGCCTGCACGGGCTAAATTTAGATGAGCAGGAGGAAATATTTGTGAAACTGGTTTCTTGGCTTTAAGGACTCTGGAGACATTGATAGAGTTCTCTTGGCTTGAGAGATCCACTTCCAATGAGGGATGGCCACGGTTTCTCTTTGTCCTTGTCTTTTGTGTCAGTTGTTGTTAAAAAAAAAAAAAAAAAAGAATTACTCTAGAAAAGAACACAGGCATAGGTCCAATCAGCCTGCTGTTTGAGTCTCACAGACTGGTGATTTTGAAATTATCATCATACCTGCATCTGTTTAGACAAACTTTGCTGTGGGTCCTCTGTGTAAAAGCCAGAGGAGGATTTTTCCTTTTGTCTTGTTTCACGTCCTAAGAGCTTTGGTTTATGATCAGTGAGCATCTTCTCTCTGGTCTCCACACCTCAAGTGTTCACTTATCAGTGTGCACCTTGTTGTCCCCTGAAGCAGCTTGGGGTACTGAGACTCACAAGCAGTACTCCCATTGTCCGTCCATGCCAGCTCAAAAGAGAGTGTGTTCTAAGAGGTCCCAGCCCATAAGGGACATTTGTCATCTTAACCTTTGTGAGCTCTGAAAAAGTCTCATTACAGTAGTTCCGGTCTCATGTCACAGATTTGTGGGTCTATAAGTGGAGATATCTCACATTTTTGTGTGAGACTAAAGGTACTGTTCTCTCTATACATCTTTACTGCGTGTGCAATGAAGGCTCTTGCTATCTTGGGCTTTTTAAGTAAAATTTTGGACCATGGGGGATGCATCATCTATGCTTTCACCAAGGATGCCTCTTGGGTCCATGGTCTAAGCCTGAAAAATTGCCTTTGGGCCTTCCCATAAAAAGGCTTATGGGATGATTAAGATCCTAGTCATCATTGCCAGACAATGAATTCTTTAAATTGGCTGCGTTTGAAAGAGAAATATTATTTACAGAGAGTTCTCAATTATTCTGTTAGGATGATGGCTAGCCTTTGAAGCTCCCTTGACAAGGTGAAAGAACAGTAATTGGACTTAAGATAAAAATCATTGTCCACAACCAATGTAAACTCTCCTTCTTGAAATCCAGCCTCTTCTGCCTGTTTTAGCTTCCTTTATCCCCCGCAAGATTTAGACCGAGCACCCCAGTCTAATCCCTAGGTTCAAAGTACGCAGGTTACTCCTGTAAATGCCGACAGCCAGGAAATCAGTTTAACTGAAGCAGCCAAGACTGACAGGCTTGCTTTGCTCTGACTTTCCAGGCTCTGAAACTGGGCTCTGCCAGGTGCAGGCATGACTGTGCAATGTCCCTTGCATGTGTATCCTGGACACTCCCACCCCATACAATTTTATGTCCTCTGGACAGCAGCAGAGCCTTTAAATTATAAAACCCCTTTTACTTCCACTGTCAGAAATTCCTACCAAATTTAGAGAAGAATTAGGAAGATTAGCGGCCAGCCACAACAGCCCCACACCCACACACCCACACAGATAAGACCAATGACCAAAAATGACCAATGACCAATGACCAATTTCCTAGGCCCTCCTTTAAGTGATCAGCAGGAGGTCAATGTTCAGGGACTAATAGAAACCCAAGATTAAATTGTATACTCAGAAGCTTTGTAAAAAATGCTTTGTACAGGGCGCCTGGGTGGCTCAGTGGGTTAAGCCTCTGCCTTCGGCTCAGGTCATGGTCTCAGGGTCCGGGAATCGAGCCCCGCATTGGGCTCTCTGCTCGGCAATGAGCCTGCTTCCCCCTCTCTCTGCCTGCCTCTCTGCCTACTTGTGATCTCTCTCTCTGTCAAATAAATAAATAAAATATTTTTTTAAAAAATGCTTTGTACAGACTTTTCAAAGGCATAAATATCTTGATTGCATTTTAGTTATAAAACTCTGATATAAAGAAGCAAGTTTGATTTACAAAGGCAGGTCAGTCCCTTGATATTCAGATTGTAATCCACTACATAGTGGAAATTAAAAAGAGCTGTCTTTGTTTTGCAACTCTCAAGTGTTAAAATAATCTAGAAATGGTATGAAGTTGCTTAGATTTTATATGTAGTGGTGTTATCGCTTGTAATTCTGCTTAATATCTTGAATTGCTGTGTGTCTCAGAAATAACCAAATTTCCTTCTTGATTGCATTGTGTGGACTCTGATCAGATTTTTAACCGTTGCCATTTTTAAATCTTTTATCATTTACAGACAGCTTTATACTTTTATTCAGATGCTTTCATAAAAGTGTTCCTACAGAAATGCTTCCTTTTCAAGGAAATTCATGAAAAAGACTCTAGAATATAGGTTTCTGAAAACTTTAAGATCTATAAGTAAAAACTCCAGAATTAGTGGAAAAACTGGAGTCAAACAAAACAAGAATAATTCCATGTGAGTGAATAAACTGAGGAAGAGAAAGAATATAAGTGTTAAATTACTTTTGGTTAGAAACATGACTGACTTTTAAAAATGTTTTATTTCCAGATTTAAGGAAACTTTTTTTTTTCTTTTCAGCTGATTAACAGCATTTTGGTAGATTACACCTTTGTAAGCAGAATTGAAATATTTGTGTTCTTTTCCCTGCCTGATCCCCTCAGAATGCAGAAACTCTCAGTATTTTTATATTTTCGTGGCAGTATATTTATTTACATCAATTCAATAAGAATCTGTTCTTGTGACAGGATACAATTGGAGACACCGGTTTTATTATGAAAGCTTTGGCTGGAATGTCGTATTTGCGGGAAACATGCATAGACTCAGATATGACCGGACAGATTTAAGGAACTGAAGTTGACTTTATGGAGCTAATAAAGTCCCTTGGAAATACCAGCCTGACACCTTGCTTATGGGGTAACCAGCAGCCTTACTAGGTGAGTAAGGAAGATCAACTTTATTGCTGGTACAAGAACCCCAGGGTATTTGGGGACCTCAAGAAAAGAAGAAGTAACTGAAACTTACAGGTATCACAGGCAAAGTCTGCTGGTAAGTGTTTGGTTAGGCTTCTTAGCCTTGAGAAGATATGAAGATTCCTTCTGAAAAGTTCCAGCAGGGGCATCTGGGTGGCTCAGTTGGGTAAGTGTCCCACTCTTGATTTTGGCTCAGGTCATGATCTCAGGCTCATGAGATCCAACCATTTGTTGAGCTCTGTGCCGGGCAGCGAACATGCTTAAGATTCTCTCCCTCCCCCATCCCCCGCCCTCCCCCTTTCCTTTCCTAAAAAGAAAAGAAAAGTTTGAGCAAGGCAGATTTCGATGACCCTATATAATCAAGCACTATAGTTGCCTTTATGTGAAGAACCAGGCCAAGTTTATTAGAAGTAAACTTATTGGGCGCCTGGGTGGCTCAGTGGGTTAAAGCCTCTGCCTGCAGCTCAGGTCATGATCTCAGGGTCTTGGGATCAAGTCCTGCATCGGGCTCTCTGCTCAGCAGGGAACCTGCTTCCTCCTCTCTCTCTCTACCTACTTGTGATCTGTCAAATAAGTAAAATCTTAAAAAAAAAAAAAAGTAAACTTACTTTATAGACAAGTTAGTCTCCATTTGGCCAACCTCAAAAATAAAGGTGACTTCAGGGGGGAAAATAATGTTTCAATAACACTTTTATGAATATTAGATTCTCCTTTAGTTGATTGTCTTCGAGGCTTTGTTTTCTACCTGTAAACTAGACTAGATTCTGAATTCTTCTCATTTCTTCCAATGACTGACTACAACTCTCCAAACAGTGTTTCCAATTTTCTCCTATCCTTTTGACTTAGAATCACTGAGAATTAAAACAGACTTTTTCCCCTAAAGCCCTGCAAACTGCATATGAATAACTTGATGTAACCATCAGAAAAATCAGCACAATAGATTACATCAAGGTAATTTTTATGCCTGTTACTCTCTGGGCCATTCAAAAAGATCACCAGAGGCATTCAAACTTTGAACCAGGAGACTCTCTCCGACAGCTACTATCTTCCTCACTATATTTGAAGATGCTTCAAGCCTGACATTGGGGCGTGGTTGCAGATGGCTCCAGTTCCACACCCCTGAAGGGTCTTGAATGCACAAGGCTGACTAGCCTGGTAGGGACCGGGAACAGGGCAAGTGTCCGGAACAGCTGGGGGATGGGAGGGAGCTGTCGGAGACACAAAGAGTGTGCCTAATTCCAAACACTACATACACAAATGTACAGAATCCTCCAGAATGCCAACCTGGAGGAATCCAGACTGTGTTGCTAGGGCAGGGCTGGGAGGACTCTCGGCTGGGTACCCTTCAGTACCAGACCCTCGGGAGCCTTGATTGCTGAGGATGTCCCAGACCTCATCAGGCATCCAGGCCAAATGGGGAATTACTGCTGCCGCCTTCAGAATATTTTTGGAGGGAGAGTTCTCTACCCTGAGGCCATTCAGAGGTTTTGTTGTGGCAGGAGTTCCCCAGGACCAGAGCGCCCCAGTGGCACAAGACTGGCTGACAAGGTGCAGAGACTGGCTATTTCAGTGACAACCTCAAGGTGATTTTAAAAGGGTGGGCTCCCTCTCCTCTTGAGGTAATGCTGATGGTTGTGGGTGCGGCCAAGCGCAGACTGTTTGTGCGGGGCAGGGCAGGGGAGCCGGGAATCTGAAACAGGTCAATGCTGAGGGAGGCCTTGTTCTAGGAGCAAGCTGTTGGGATACCCGCCACCTGCCTAATGCCAGACCTAACCTGCACAAAGTGCACATTCCACCTGAAAGCTGTTTTGTTGTACAAAACAAATAATGCCCCAAGACTGATTTTTGTCTTGGCCAACAAGGTATTTAACATTGGTTCACTGCTGTGAGCTTCACAAGCCGACAACATACAATGTAATTTGTTAGATTGATTTTAGGAGGTTCGATGTGAAACATTTCTAGTTCTTTGGATAGGTTCTTTATCTTCTATTGACCTCAAGTAATATCTTTTTGCTTTTGTTGCCACATTTATTGCCTGTTCTATTTCTACACATCCCATCGTGTTCTGTGCCTTATTTTTCCCTTCGCTCCAATAGGTTAGGGTGAGGTTTGGCTTAGAGCACAATATCTTGGTCCAATTTTTCTGTGTAATTGGTAGAGAAGGCATCAAGGCCATAGACCCAGGTACTTGTATTATAGGTTTATTGAAATGTCTAAAAGGAATAAAGGTATTTGTGTTCCATTTCACCAACACTTCCTTATGAACTGTTTTCCTTCAGGGCACCTGGGTGGCTCAGTCCATCAAGCAGCTGACTCTTGATTTTGGCTCAGGTCATGATCTCAGGGTTCCTGGGATAGAGCCCTGTGTTGGGCTCCATGCTCAGTGGGGAGTTGCCGGAGGATTCTCTCTCCCTCTGCCCCAACCCCGGCTCTCTCTCAAATAAATAAATAAATAAATAAATCTTTAAAACCAAAAAACCCCCCAAAACGTGTTTTCCTTCCATCATGAAAAGGCCTTCTGTGGCTTGGAGACACCACTCTCCCTTTTGATAACAGACAACCACAAAAGTGAGGTAATCCAATGTTATTTTCCCCACTTGTGTGCCAATATTCTAATTTCATAGTTGCCCAAGAAATCACAGATGTTGGGATGCCTGGTATCTACTTCTGCTTGGGTTCTTTGTTACCTCAGATGACCATTGTTGCCTCAAGATTATAGTTGTTCTAAGAGTCTTCTACATAACGATCTTAACTCCAAAAATGGACAAACTACATATAGAGAAATGTCTTTTATGTCAGTTTTAATATTTTCTTACTTTTTAGCATTTTCTCAAACTTTCTGTCAAATATTTATTGCTCTATTTCCTTCTGTGTGAAATTTGCATATGTTTTATAATATATTGCTAATTTTATCCATCTATATACCCACAGATGACAAAGCTGCTGTTGATGTGTTAAATTGAGACTGCTTGGTTTCAAAAATATTAAAGCTTAATGTGATTTGACCAATTTGGAATAATTGAGAAAATAGCTCTCTCTCTCAAATAATTGAGAAAATAGCTGCCATTGTTCTTTCACTTAAGCCTCTTACTGGTCCAACAAAGACCTGTAAGGGTTTCCTTCCTTAGCAAATCTGTTCATGGCATAGTTTGTAAATTGGGCATAAACAAAGATGGATAAAACAGCACAATTTGGGGATCAGTATCTCAGTTGAAAGTTCTGTTTATTCAATGGCAAAGTGTAGGCTAGTATTGTAGCTTCCATTATGACCATGAGAGGTTTCCTTAATATAAGTTCCCATCTTCTTGAAGTACAAATTTTGTTGTGAGAGAGAAGTCTGATGTGTACCACCAAGGATAATGATATGTTACATGCTGTTTCCTGTGTGTCCTCTGTAGACTTTACAAGGTGGCATCTCTTCTTTTAAAGTCTAGACATAGTGTACATGAATGCATTCTTTATTTTTCCAATAGGTGACTATGGATTAAATGGTATAAGTTGAGAGTGTAGTAAATGATCAATGTTTTGGCTATTTTTGGCTATTTACAAGTGCAGTTGCCCATTCTGGGTATTCAGCAATTGGTCTTACATAGAATAAAGTGCTCCTACACGAAGTAAACAAGGAGTAAAATTGATGTATTTTCAGAATCTCTGGTGTGTGTCCACTGCTACGCTCAATTTAGTAAGATAAAAATTACAAAAGTCAGGACCTGGTTGCCTTGATGTGTATGTATATATGTATGTATATGTGTGTATATATATATTTAAAATTTTTATCTATTTAAAGAGCGAGAGAGCATAAACAGGGAGAGGGGCAGAAGGAGAGAGAGAAGCAGACTCCCATTGAGCAGGAAGCCTGAGAGGAGATGTGGGGCTTGATCCCAGAGTCCTGGGATCATGACCTGAGCCACCCAGGGGTCCCTATCTACACTGGTTTATCATACCAAGAGACAGTTAGTGGTCAGGCCAATCTTTCTCCTTCAAGTCAGCTTCTAATAGTGGGTGTTGTTCAGGGTGTCCTCATTGATTCTAGTGGAGAGTGAAGTGGAAGTTTCCACTTTTTTTAATCAGTTGATTGACAATTTCACAGTGAGTACATGGTGCTTTACAGAAAAGAGGAAGGGTGGAAAGGTTGGATTTGGTAATGCTGGTATCATTTGCAATAAGGTGACTGGGATAGTAGTCTGGAGGAGGAAGAGATGTCACAAACTCTGGAGCTGTATCTGGAACAGAATGTGGCATTCCATTTTGTACTGATGGCACAATCACCATGGCTGGAGATGTCAGGGAAGTATCCAAGGCCGCAGTGAGTATGGTGTCCAATAGTGAACGATCAGCAAAGTAGTATGGCCGGTAGGTAAGCCTGCTGCACTGACCCACATAGTAATACTTACAGGGTTAATAATGCATAGCAGATGATTCATGCCTACAAAATTAAGACAGTGTCCTATAAATTTATATTTCTTTGTAGCTGTTTTTCTTGCCACTCAAGGAGATTTATAGTTTATGCCAAAATTGGGCCATAATTATTGCCAATATTGCCCCAAACATCATCATCCCGCATCACGCTAGGCTAAATATTAGGCATCTAGTGTTGATATAGTAAAACATGGTGTTCTTCATGCCTGAAATTTTTTCAGAGGCTTTATGCTATTTTCCTTCATTTGATGTAAAGTGTTTCTTCTTCGGTCAACCAGTAGACTCTGTGTGTGTGTGTGTGTGTTGCAGGTGCTGTAATTTCTGCAGTACTCTATAAGATTGTTTTTTAATTAGATTAATTTTGATTCTGGGGTGTTGTTAGTGCTAATTCCGATCTCTGTGGATATCTGCAATATTAATTCAATAGGAACTTTTTCTACTTTTCTATAGCTATGGTTTGGAGATCTTGCTGCCTCCCACATCATTTTAGTCCAAGCTTTCATACCTAGATTGTTACTAAGCAACCTAAGCTTTTGCTTGAATAAGCTATACTTTTCAACTGATCCAGAGGCAGTTGGATTGTGTGGCAACCAGAAATTCCACATTACTCCTTGTTTCTTAGCCCATTCTTGCATTGGTTTTCCTGTGAAATGTGTCCCCTCATCTGATTTTATGATGTTTGTGATACCATCACAAATAATCCAGATTTCTAAATCTCTGCTGGTGGATTTTTAATTAAGTTTTTAATTTTAATTCTACTACAGCTAACACACAGTGTTATATTAGTTGCAGGTGTACAATAAAGCCATTCAGCACTTCCATACATTACTCAGTGCTCACTGTGATAACTGTATTCTTGATTCTCATCACATATTTCACCCTTCCCCAACTTACCTCCCCTCTGGTAACCATCAGTTTGTTCTCTATAGTTAAGAGTCTGTTTCATTTGTCTCTCTCTTTTGCACCTTTGTTTTATTTCTTAAATTCCACACATGAGTGAAATCATATGGTATTTGTCTTTCTCTGACTTATTTCACTTAGCATAATACTCTTTAGGTCCATCCCTATTGTTGCAAATGAAAAGCTTTCATTTTTTTATGACTGGATAATATTCCTGTGTGTGTGTGTGTGTGTGTGTGTGTGTGTGTGTGTGTGTGTGTACCACTTCTCTTTTATCAGTTTATCTTTTGATGAACACTTGGGCTGCTTCTATAATTTGACTATTGTAAATACTGCTGCAATAAACAAAAGGGTGTATGTATCCCTTTGATTTAGTTTTTGTATTTTGGAGGTACATACTCAGTGTGATTACTGGATCATAGGATAGTTCCATTTTTAACTTTTTGAGGAATCTTCTTACTGTTTTCCACAGTGGCTGCACCAGTTTGCACTCCTACCAACAGTGCACATGGGTTCCTATTTCTCTTAATTCTCTTCGACACTTGCTGTTTCTTGTGTTTTTATTTTATTCATTCTGACAGGTACAAAGTGATATCTCAGTGTAGTTTTGGTTTGCATTTCCCAGATGATGAGTGATGTTGAGCATCTTTTCATGTGTCTGTTGGCCATCTGGCTGTCTTCTTTGGAGAAATGTCTGTTCATGTCTTCTGCCCATTTTTTAATTGAATTATTTGTTTTTAGGGTGTTGAATTGTAGAAGTTCTTTATATATTTTGGATACTAACCCTTTATCAGATATGTCATTTGCAAATATCTTCTCCCATTCAGTAGGTTGTCTTTTAGTTTTGTTGATTTTCTTTTGCTCTGCAGAAGCTTTTTATTTTAATGTAGTCCCAGTAGTTTATATTTGCTTTTGTCTCTCTTGTCTCAGAGGAGACATCTAGAAAGATGTTTCTATGGCCCATGTCAAAGAAATTACTGCCTGTGCTCTCTTCTGAGATTTTTATGGTTTCAGGTCTCACATGTAGGCTATTTTTGTGTATGGTGTAAGAAAGTGGTCTAGTTTCATTCTTTTGCAGGTAGCTCTCCAATTTTCCAAACACCATTTTTTGAAGAGGCTTTTTCCCAATGCATATCCTTCCCTCTTTTTGGTCAAAGATTAATTGATAATATAAAAGTGGATTTATTTTGGGGTTTTCTATTCTGTTCCATTGATCTATTTTTGTACTAGTAACATGCTGTTTTGATTACTATAGATTTGTAGTATAATTTGAAATCTGGAATTGTGATACCTCCAGTTTTGCCTTTTTTTTTTTTTATTGCTTTGGCTGTTTGGGGTCTTTTGTGATTCTATAAATATTTTAGGATTATTCTAGTTCTGTGAAAAAGTGCTGTTGGTATTTTGATAGGAATTGCATTAAATCTGTAGATTGCTTTGGGTAATATGGACATTTTAACAATATTTGGTCTTCCAGTCCATGAGTGTGGAATATCTTTCCACTTGTTTGTGCTGTCTTCAATATCTTTCATCACTCTTTCATGGTTTTCAGTACAGGTCCTTTGCTTCCTTGGTTAAGTTTATCCCTAGGTAGTCTATTATTTTTGGTACAATTATAAATGGGTTACTTTCTTAATTTCTTTCCATTGCTCTGTTATTAGGATATAAAAATGACACAGATTTCTGTACATTGATTTTGTATTCTGCAACCTTACTGAATTCATTTTTTAGTTCTAGTAAATCTTTGGTGGAGTCTTTGGGGTTTTCTATATATAGCATCATGTCATCTGCAAATAATAATGAAAGTTTTACTTCTTCCTTACTGATTTGGATGCCTTTTATTCCTTTTTCTTGTCTGATTGCTATGGCTAGGACTTGCAAGATTATTTTGAATAAAAGCAATGAAAGTGGACAACCTTATCTTGGTCTTGATCTTAGAGGAAAAGCACTCAGTGTTTCACAACTTTGTGAAGTTTTTGTGAAGTATGAGATTTTCATAGATGGCCTTATTATTTTGAGATGGGCTTTATTATTTCATAGATTGGCCTTTATTATTTATTATTTGGCTTTTATTATTTACTTATATATGTTGAGAGTTTTTATTATGAATAGATGTTGTACTTTGTCAAATGCTTTCTCTAAATATATAGAAGTGATCATATGATTTTTATCCTTCCTCTTGTTAACATGATATACCTCATTGATCAATTTGCAAATATTGAACTACCTCACATCCCACGAATAAATTTCACTTGATCGTGGTGAATGATTTTTTAAAATATATTGTTGGATTTGGTTTTCTAATATTCTGTTGAGTATTTTCCATATATGTTTATCAGAGATATTAGCCTATTGTTTTCTTTGTCTTTAGTGTCTTTATCTGGTTTTGTTATCAGGGTAATGCTGGCCGACAGAACGAATTTGGAAGCTTTCCCTTCCTCTTCTATTTTTGGAATAGTTTGAGAAGAATTGATATTAACTCTTCTTTAAATGTTTGGTAGAATTCACCTGTGAAGCCATCTCATCCTGAAATTTTGTTTATTGGGAGTTTTTGGATTACTGATTTGATTGCATTGCTAGTAATCAGTCTATTCAAATGTTCTATTTCTTCCTCGTTCAGTTTAGGGAGGTTATAGGTTTCCAGGAGTTTGTTTCTTCTAGGTTGTCCAATTGGTTAGCATATAATTTTCCATAACATTCTCTTATAATCCTTTGTATTTCTGAGGTGTTATTTTTCTTTTTTCATTTCTGATTTTACTTATTTGAATCCCCTCTCCCTCTCTCTTTTTTTTAAATGAGTCTGGCTAAAATTTTTTCAAATTTTATCGATATTTTCAAAGAACTAGCTTTTGGTTTCATCAATCGGTTTTACTGTTTTTTAAATCTCTATTTCATTTATTTCTGTTCTAATCCTTATTATTTCCTTGCTTCTGCTAGTTTTTAAGCTCTGTTTGTTCCTCTTTTTCTAGTTTCTGAGGTTTAAAGTTAGGTTGTTTGAGATTTTTTTTTTTTTTTTTTTTTTTGGATTGAGATAGGCCTTTATTGCTAAAGACTTCCCTCTTAGAATAGCTTTTGCTGCATCCCAAAGATTTTGGACTGTTGTGTTTTCATGTTCATTTGTCTCTATTTACTTACTTACTTATTCATTTTTCCTTTATTGACCTATTTGTTGTTTAGTAGTGTTTAACCTCCATGAATTTGTGGGTTTTTTTCTGGATTTTTTCTTGTGGTTGATTTCTAGTTTCATATTGCTGTGGTCAAAAAAAATGCATGGTTTGACTTTGATCTTTTTGAATTCGTTGAGACTTGTTTTATGGCCCAATATGTGATGTATTCTGGAGATTGTTCCATATGCACTTGAGAAGAATGTGTGTTCTGCTGTTTTAGGATGGAATGTTCTGAATATATCTGTTAAATCCACTGGTCAGTGTTACTTTCAAAGCCACTGTTTCCTTGTTTATCTGTTAGGTTGATCTCTTCCTTGATGTAAGTGGGGGACTAAAGTCCCCTACTATTATTGTATTACTATTGAAGACTTCCTTTATGTTTGTTATTAGCTGCTTTATGTATTTGGGTGCTCCCATGTTGGGTCCATAAATATTTACAGATGTTCTATCTTCTTGTTGAATTGTACCATTTATGATTATAGAGTGTCCTTCTCTGTCCCTTTGTTACAGCCTTTGTTCTAAAGTCTTTTTCGGGGGCACCTGGGTGGCTCAGTTGGTTAAGTGTCTGCCTTCTGCTCAGGTCCTGATTCCAGGGTCCTGGGGTTTGTCCCACATTGGGCTCCTCACCCAGTGGGGAGTCTCCTCCCTCTGCCTGCTGCTCTCCCTGCTTGTGTGCTCTCTATCTCTCTGACAAATAAATAAAATCTTAAAAAAAAAAAGTTTTTGGTTTTTGTTTTTTTGTCTGATTAACTATTGCTACTCCAGCTTTTTTTTGGCATCCATTTGCAGGATAAGTGTTTCCTCATCCCATCAGTTTCAATCAGCATATATCTTAGGTCTGAAATGAATCTCTTGTAGGCAGATATAGATGGGTCTTTTTTTTTTTAATACATCTGTCAACCTCTGTCTTCTCATTGGAATGTTTAGTCCATTTACATCAAAGTAATTATTAATAGATATATATTCACTGCCATTTTGTTTCTTATTTTGTGGTTGTTTTGTAGTTTTTCTCTGTTCCTTCTCTTGCTTTCTTTCATGGTTTGCTGGTTTTCTTTAGTCATATACTTGGTCCCTCTTTATTATTTACATATCTATTGCTGGTTTTTGATTTGTGGGTGCAGTTACATTTGTATACACATTTTCTGCATATAGCAGTGTATATTAAGTTGATGGCTGTTTATGTTTGAACACTGTCTTTACTCCCCTCCCCATATTTTTGATATATGGTGTCATATTTTACATCCTTTCATATTGTAAATCTCTTGACTGATTTTTACAGTTAGATTTTTACAGATAAAAATTAATATTGCTTTTGTTATTCCTAGTTTTCATACTCTCACTTATGGCCTTTCCTTTCCCCTTGAAGAATCTCCTTTAATATGTCTTGTAGGGTTAGTTTAGTGGTCATGAATGCCTTTAGTTTTTGTTTGTCTAAGAAACTCTTTATCTCTCCTTCTATTCTGAATGATAGCCTTGCTGGATAGAGTATTGTTTGGGTGCAGCTTTTTCTCTTTTAGCACTTTGAATATATCCTTCCACTTTCTTCTGGCCTGCAAAATTTCTGCTGAAAAATCCCTCGATAGCCTTATGGGCTTTCGCTTGGATATAACTGTCTTGTTTTCTCTTGCTGCTATTAAAATTTTTTATTTTTCACTACTTCTTTCCATTTTAATTACTTTGTGTCTTGATATGGACCTCATTTAGTTGATTTTGTTGGAGGATTTCTATACTTTTTGGGTATGGATATCTGTTTCCTTTCCCAGATTTGGGAAGTTTCCATTATTATTTCCTCAAATATATTTTCTGACCCCCTTCCTTTCTCTTCTTCTGGGATCCCTATCATGCCTATATTATTATGCTTGATAGAGTCACTGAGTTCTCTAAGACTATTCTCAACTTGTGTATTTTTTTTTCTCCCTTGCTCAGCTTGATTGATTTCCATCACTCTGTCTTCCAAGTCATTAATTCATTTCTCTGTATCCTTTAGCCTGCTGTTTATTCCATCAAGTGTATTTTTAACTTCATTTATTATGTTCTTTATCTTTGATTGGTTCTTTTTTTCTTTCTGTTAAGGGTCTCACTGATGTACTCCACTCTTAAGTCCAGTGAGTATCTTTATGAGCAGTACTTTAAATTCTTTATTTGGCATATTACTTCTATCCATTTCATTTAGGTCTCTTGCTATGGTTTTGTCCTATTCTTTCATTCAGGACATATTCCTCTATCTCCTCATTTTGTGTCTTTGTGTCTGATTTTGTGTGTTAGCAAAGTCAGCTATGTCTCCCGCTCTTGAATGTAATTGCCTTGTGAATAAGAGATCTTATAATGCCCTGCAGTGAAGTGCCCCCTATTCCCTAGGATCTGATGCTTCAGGGAGTATCTCCTATGTGTGCTGTCTATGCCTTGGTGTTGTGTCCTTTTAATCATCTGCAGAGGTTCTTTGTTGTGGGCAGAATTTGGCCCCAGCTGGAGTGGGTGGAGTACATTTTAAAAAGGTGTGTGCTGGTCTGCTTGCAAGATGAGACCTGCTGCCACCAGAACCAAGGCCCTGTAAAACCTATGAGGTGTTGGTGGGATTTGCATGAGTCTTCTAGATGAGGGACTTATAGCATGGAGATTGTGGCAAGTGTGACTGGGAAGAGTGGCTCTGAGGAAGTGCAAGGAGCCAAGGAGTGGAGCTGGGTGTAAGCAAGTTATGTAGTGAGTGTGGGACACTGTACAGATTCCCAACAGTGGGCCCTGTGTTTATGCTGGGGGGTAGAAGGGGGGGATAGTGCTTGCCAGTTCCTTTGTTCCTGGAGGAGTCTCCCTACTATTCTTCCCTCTCTAGGACACACTCTGAGATGAATAAATAATTCCCTTTCCTATATGTCTAAGATGTTTTTCAAACTACTGGTTCTACACTATATCTCAGCTGGCTGGCTGTCATGCTCTTTTTTTAAGGGTTGGGACTCAGCTTCCTAAAGCTCTCTGGGCTCTCCCAGAGCCAACTGCTTGGATTTTTTAAATTCCAGGCTTTCTTTAAGACCTGCTGGTTGTAAGAACTTATGAAATTCTGCCCCTTTCACTTTCAGAGCCAAGTCTTATGGGGATTTATCTTCCCTCATGTGGGCTTCCTGGTGTGACAGTCTATTTCTTGCCCTTCTCTGAGCTCCCTCTGGACCGCAGATGGCCATAGTCCATTTCGCTCCCAAACTGTGTTTTTGCCCTTCCTACCTTCTTAGATGTGGCCTCTTCTCTATCTTTAGTTGTAGGGTTTGCTCTGCTAGTCTTTTGGTTGTTTTCTGGGTTATTTACACTGATGTGAGTGTTACCTTGTTGAATCCACGGGATGAGGCAAGCTCAGGGTTATCTTACTCTGCCCTCTTCCTAACCTCCCCAGTTGCTTTTTTTTTTTTTTTTAAGTTATTTATTTGTCAGAGAGACAGGCACAACGAGAGAGGGAACACAAGCAGTGGTAGTGAAAGAGGGAGAAGCAGGCTTCCCGCAGAGCAAGCAGCCCGATGTGGGGCTCAATCCCAGGATGCCGGGACCATGACCTGAGCTGAAGGCAGAAGCTTAACAACTGAGCCACCCAGGTGCCCCCAGTTGCTCTTTTTAATACAGAATATAACTTTCTGGATTTGGTAATCAGGCCAACATCTGGAGTTTCCTTAATGTTAAGTTTTGTCCAGACTAAGTCTTCAGTAGGTCTCTAGGGATCCTCAGGAAGTTTATATATAATCCATTTTATCCCTAAACTACCTCTTGAGTAATTTTGGTAGGATTAGTGAGTCAGGCACATTTGCTATTGTCCTCCTGCCTTTATACATTTTTCACATTTCATTATAGAGTCTTCATGATGGGATGCACACAGTGCATGTGTAAGCTATCCTGGTCAGAGTAGCAAGGGACCTATTACAAGGCAAGTGTCAGAAGAAGCCTGGCCATGGGAATCAGCTTTTGGGGGTACAAGGTATCTACCTAATTCCAAGCCCTAACCTACACGAATGCATGTATTGCCCTGAAGGCAGAGCTGTACTATTCTTTGAGGGTGGGGCCAGGTCCATTCTTCTGGATATCTTCCAATGAGCATCACTTTTGAGCCTGGATTTTGGAGAAGCCAGGGAATGCATCAGGTAGCCAGTCCAAAACCTGACACCTCAGAACGGTTTTCAGGAGGTAGATTCTCACTATGCAGGAGGTGATGTAGGTAGTGGGGACCAGCAGGAGCTCCACAGGGCCTGGAGGGCCAGGCTGCCCAAGGCCAGCTGATGTGGTACATACCATACTTGTACAAGTCCCACAGGTCAGGGAATCCAGGGATCTGGAACAGGGCAAGTATAAGGAGAAGCTATGTTATGGGAGGAGAATCTTAGCGACACAAAGCATCTGCCTTGTTCTAAATCTAACAAACAGAAATATACACTTTTCCTCTGAAGGAATGTGTTGGAGGATACTAGTCACCTGACCCCATGGTGGGGCTCTGCAAGCTGTCTGGGACACCTATCATCTAATAAGAGACACCTAGGAGTCTTGGTTGCTGGAGAAACCCAGTACCCCTTCAGGAAAAATGTCCAAATCAGAACTGATGGTAGCCAGTTGGCAGTTTCTGCTTCAGGGTGATTTTTAGGGCTGTGCCCTTCCACACTGGAGCCCAGGCAGGTATTGGAGCCTGGCTCTGACTCCATCCCTTTGGACTGCCTGGGCTATTTCAGGCAGTGTGTGCGTGCTTAGCATAATTCATGGTAACCAGACATCTGGACAAGGGCATTGGTATTGAGAGGCGAGGTCAGAGGAATGGCTCTTATGGATGTTAAACTTAAAATAACATAGCCAATTATTTTACTAGCAAAATGAATTTATTCGGGAATAGCAGAGTAATTGCTATTCAGGAAAAGCAAACTATGGCAAACCACAGGAAAGACCAAAGAGCTAGAATGAAGTTCAGCCTTTATTGGGTTTTAGGAGAAAATGGGGGAGAGTTGTCTTGAAAGAATGTTCATGGGACACCTCAAGAGTTTGAGATTATGGTGGTTTCTTATTGGTTGCAAGTCTGTAGTTAGTACATTTTTCCTGGGGCAGGGAGAGATCTTTCTTCTTTTTCTTAAAAACAGAAGATAAATTCTTCTGTGAAGTGTCCTCCCTTGTCAAGAGAGAATTATCTTCTTACTTCCTGTTGGTGATATAGGCTGCAATAAGGGATATGTGCATGAGAGTTCTTCTTTCAGGGCTTCCTGACCCTATTTTAAATGAGATTTCTTTTGCTCATTTTCACATTTTCCTTTTGTGATTCAGACCATTCCTCAAAAGCATTGCTGATCAAGTCAGTTTCTCTGCATGTATTGGTTTTGTCTCTCTGTGCCAGAACTACCTTCTCTGGTTGTCACGTCCCCTGTTGGAAGAGAAGTGCACTGACTGGAAACCATGAAGGCCACACTGGGTAACTATCAAGGCCTCCCTAAGGAGATGGGGGAGAACTTTCAGGCATCTTCCACCTGAAGTCTGTATCTTTTCCAGGATATAAGCATTGGAGGTCATCTCAAAGCACTGAGCCAGCTTTACCCTATTTGGTGCATCACTTCTGCAGAGATCTGACAGGCAATAGGGACAAAGTTTAAAATTGATTATACAGGATAAGAGGAGAAGAGAATAATGACTCTAGTTTGTGTCATAGTCCAAAATCAGGAACCCAAGCCTGTAGGCAACTCACCAAATAGATGAAAGGACGATGGATTGTTAGGTGGGATTTGTTGTAGCCAATGTACTCATTGCCTAATTTTGTACAATTTGGATTTCTACTTTTCAGGAGAATTTATCCATGTGCAAAAGGTACTTGCTATTGCACAAATACCTCCTTGTTAACAGAGCAAGTAGATAATCAAAGCCTATGTCATCATACAAAATTATTTTAGCCATTGAATCAAGTGATCCTCATTGGGCTTTTATTGCTTTAGCTGTGGAGTCAGCTAGCTCTCCTAAATTTAGGAAGAGATTTCTGATTATGCATCCATTGGCACTGTGATCCATGGGAGAAAGGCTCTCCTTAGGGAGACAAACCTTGAGTCTATGTGTGCTTCCTTGACCTTCCCATTTATGGCAGACAGGAAGGCTCAATAGGGTGGACAAATGGGAGGCTTCTGATTTGTGATAGATGTTAACAGGGATAGTTAAATGTTCCAATACACATTGACTTCCAATTTACCAGCTATCTAAGCATTCATGTTTCCCTGGGAAATGCTGTCCACTGCAAACAAAAATAAACCCAAGTGGAGCATAAAGAATGCAGCAAAGGTCTTGCAATTGACAGATTTATTAGCTGGAGTTTCCTGACTGGACTTTTGAAGCCATGGGTCAGAAGATTTGGGATGACATTCTGTGAGAGGTGATCCCTTCCTAAAGGGGTCTTCTCTAAAAACCTCTCATAAAGGTGTAGACCTCTTTGTATTTCCCTAGGTTGCTGGGGAACAGATTGTATTTAGGTAAGGCAAATCATGTGGGGGAGCAAGTGCTGTACAGTTGACAAAGATGGAAAATTTGGTTGAGCTACTAGGGTTATGATGGGAGGAAAGGTTGAAACAAGGAATTGAAACACCTAGTTGTAACTGCCTAGCCACATAAGTGATATTCATAGGCTTATAGGTAAAATCAGCAGTGGTATTTGGGACTAAAGAGAAATTAATTACAAGTAAGACAAGTGATCTCTGACATTGTGAACAGATTAGGGTCTCTGGTCACAGATTCAGCAGTCAGAGAGGTTTACCACTTTTGCAATACACTAAGAAATGTGGACAAGACCATTACCTCTCCAAGAAAAAGAGGGGAGGGAAAAACAAAGTAAGAAGCAGCAACAAGAAAAGGCCTGGTCTCGACATCCTAGGAAAGCTATCTCTTTCAGCTGTCATTTGCTTCAAATCTTGGAAATCTTTACTTTCAGGTGACCAAGTTGGGGTGTGGGTCCAGAATAGGTTGGGTACTTTCTTCAGATGTAACACATGAATCCAAATGTCTGTGGCGTTTGGCTGCACAAGAGTCAGTTAACAGCACCTGATGGGATCTTTCCAAAGGGGTGGTAGAGAGTCTCTCTAGAGACGCCTTTTTGGTAGATGAAGTCCCCAGGTTGCGAGGTGTGATGTTTACAGTGTTCATCTCCAAGGAGTACTCTGAAAAGAATGCTCTATAAGCACGGATATTTTAACAGAAGTAATTAGGCCTTTTTAGTATTGAAGTTATCTCCTTTTATCAGCTCTGGGTCAAAGAGGCAGGGGCTAGGTACATTGAAAGTTCTGTTACAAGGAGAACAGATTCTTATTGATCTTATGCAAATATATACATTATCATGAAAAATAAGAGTATTGGAATTCTGGATGGATCAGAAAGGGAGAAAAAGATACATGCTTCAACTTTTGTGGTAAAGCCCTAGTTTACCAAATTGCTGTAAATTATAGATAGCTTGAAGGAGAGAAGAAAGGGTTTTGGAGTCTGGAAAAATGGAACAAAGCAGTTTTCATTAAAGTTTTAGGAACTCTTATTCTTTTCAGTGTCATGATCTTAAATTTATCAAAACCTGTGCCCTTGAGTATTTGTCAATGTCTTTCTCATGAATGTCTTTGAAGATGAAACACTTAAGATGAAAAATGTGCATAAATGACGAAGGACTTAGAAACAGCAATGGTTAGAGGGCTGATGAGAGTTCATTATGAAGAAACTGAGAAGGAAATTTGGTTATTTCTGTGACATACAATGTTTCAAGATAATCAGAATCGGGACTGATTACATTATAAGAAAATATCAGAACTTTAGAGATTTTTTTTTTTTTTTACAACTTCTAGAACACTTATATAAATAAAATATAAACAAGGCTTGGTAGTACTTCTCATTTGACAGCACTTCCCATGTAATTTAACATTATTAGAAGGTGAAGGAGGGGCTGTAAAATATTCTCCAAACTAATAAGGCATTTTGATACAGAAAAATGAAGCATGTGACTCCATATAGTTTACATAGAGTTTTGTTTGTTTGTTTGGTTTTTGTTTGTTTTTTGTAGAAAAGGGATGGTATAGGTCACATGAAAGGCAAAATAACTGAGAATACCTTAAGAAACTTCATGTACATCCAAGGTAGTCTCATGTAATCTATTCTGGTTCTTAGCTTCAGCAATATCTTAAGTAGGAAGATTACAGGTATTTATTTGAGCAGAAGTACAGTAAGGTTCTGGGTGTATTTTCCTTTTAACACCGTGGATGTGCTCTTGAAAAGTCTGGTATAGCTAACTATTTTAAGCCACTGAGATTTTGTTTTGTTTTGTTTTGTTTTTTAACATATAATGTATTATTTGTTTTGGGGGTACAGGTCTGTGAATCATCAGTCTTACACAATTCACAGCACTCACCATAGCAGATACCCTCCCCAATGTCCATAACCCAGCCACCCATCCCTCCAGCCCCTTCCCTCCAGCAACCCTCAGTTTGTTTCCTGAGATTAAGAATTTCTTATGGTTTGTCTCCCCCTCTGGTTTATTCAGGGGAAGTTACTGATAGAAAGGATGGGACAGAGAATGAACTGGAGCTGTATAGCTATTCTCCAAGTCCAGACTTTAGTCTACAGATTTTATAGAGTGAATGGATGCACAGAAGGGCAGTGTAGGAAGATCAAAGGGTTCAAGTGCACCTGACAGCTAACATTTAATTAGCTCTTGTGGTGCCAACTGTCTGTTGGAAAGGGGAAAGACTGTTAGCTCTAACAGATTCATGGGAGACCATAGCAAGCCTCCCCTGTCCCAGCCTCGATGGGCATTTCTAACGTTCATACATTAATCTCCAAGAGTCTTGGAACACATAACCTCAAAGGAGGTCATCAAGCAGACTTGAACAAGATGGAGGGCCAAAGATGGGGTCAGTATTGTCAACACTCCTGCACATATCAACTAATCCTAATTAAGGAAATATCTCCCTTTTTATAAGGAGAGGAAACAAATCTTTTGAAAAAATTCCAGGGATCCTCTGGAAATTAGTCTTTTTGACCTAAATGTAACTTTGATATTTAGAATTTGATTTTAGGGAGTTTGTAAAAAAAAAAAAAAATCTCAGAAGGTTTTGGATCCCTGACCAAATAGGACCACAGATCATTATGAAACAGTAGTTAATTGTCTACTTGAGCAAAGTGTAAATAAAAAATGTCAAAGGCAAAACAAAGGGTCACATGGTTGTAAGCAAAACTTAGCTCTCTTAATAATCCAGAAGACTCTGTTTATGTGAGTAAGCAAAGACCTGTTGATAAAAATAACATGAAGTATAGGAAATTATTTTGATAAAGCACAGAACCTTTGCTTTCCATGTAGATTATTTTAAAAGGTAAAGAAAATCATTCACAATATCTTTTCAACAACAGACCAATAGTCCAAGAAAACTTTGTCCTTTTAACACATTAGAGGTAAGTGTTATTACATTTTTGGTCCTAAGGCTTAATTTTAAAACCCTTTTAAGAACAATTCAATATTTTGCCAACTTGGCCATATATAAAATTTCTTTCTCGAGATTCCTTTTCCATAAGCCTTCAACAATTTTCTGTATCTATTTAGGTTTCATCCTGTATTTTTCTTATTCTGGAATAATCATTTTACTTGAGGACAAAATCTGCCCCCCCCAACACCCAATGTCTTTTATATCTTTTCTTATCAAAACAAAACAAACCCACACTCTCTTTTCCTTACTTATTTTTCATAGAGTCATTTTCTTTCATTCTTACAGAATTTTTGTGGGGAAAAAACCCTTTTGCTGACAATTTTATCTTTATTAGTTTAAATGTTATTTTCTCATTTTCAAAAACTTCTAAAGCTTTTCTAAAAAATGTAAGGCAGTTGTCACAAAATAATTTCAGATTCACTCTTAGAAGATAGTGCAATTGCTTATGCAGTACATTTAATGAATATAAACTCCTCTACAATATCGCTAAACCAAACCAGACTTTTTTGGACGTGACAGTACAAGGTTTACTCAGGTCTGTGGGCCTCTCTGACCTATCTCTGCTACACTGGGGCAGACAGAATAGGCAGGGGCAACAGTATCCCCTCATTACTGAAGAAGAGGGTTACGCTAAGTAGGGAGAATAAAGATTTGAAAAACAACTTCTAAACTGAAGGCAGAATTATCAATACCTGGGAAGCCCCCACCAGAATTAACAGCTTTGTAAGTAGTTATAAGAAATGGAGGAAGTTCTTTCAAATAGATTGCTGCCTGGCAATGAAGCGTGAGCCTACCGAACAGTGATCACAGCTTGATCTTAAGGAGTTCTCACTGTGTGTGTACAAAACAGAAAAAGTGGTTGTTCTTCCACTGGCCTTTTCAGTTGGCTGCACAGACCTTTTTGGTGCACAATTTACTATGATATAAGAGCAGTGGCTGTCAAACATATTGGGTCATTTATAGTAAGAGGGTATTTTATGGGCCAGAACATACCTCTCTATTTAACCATATAAGCAGTTGAAATAAAACTTTACTAGAAATGGGAAAGACATGTCAGTTTATTATATGCCATGCATTACTCTTATGCGTTTTATGAAATTGTTTCATTTATATATAAATAATCCATAATAAATCCATTTATAAGTCATAGATGAAATTGAAGATCTGTATTATCCACTTATATAGATAAAGATAATACATATATTTTCTATTTAAATGTTAATCACAATTCATCTGTGGTCTCTGACCATAGTTTGGGGAAAAAAAAAATAGTAAATCCTCCCATAGTAGGAGCTTCCATGGGAATTTCAGTATTTCTCATCTTCCAAAGAATGGCCTACGTAATTGCCTCCATCCTTTGAGCATTAATGCACACAGTTTGCGCAGAATTAATTTACACTTATCACTCGAAGTGTTCTGGCATTTTTGGGGGGTTTCATACCATATTCTTAGCTCTTCTTCCATTAAAAAAAATTTTGTAATCTTTGCAGTGAAAACTAGGATACAGGCAATTGTGAACTATCTATATTAGCATCCTGTAGTAAGTAGTTTAACAAACTTACAAATACATTTGAAATTATTTTTCAGTGTGGCATAAAACATGTTTATTAGTAGAGCCAAATATTTTCTATTTCTCTGTAAAAACCTAAAAGTCAAAGTAGATAAACTTCT
This sequence comes from Enhydra lutris kenyoni, assembly GCF_002288905.1. Classification (NCBI taxonomy): domain Eukaryota; kingdom Metazoa; phylum Chordata; class Mammalia; order Carnivora; family Mustelidae; genus Enhydra; species Enhydra lutris. The sequence goes on along the minus strand of NW_019154086.1, from coordinate 32,292,667 downwards.
GTTTAGCATTTAATGTTTATCTTATTTGGAAATGATTTAGATATTTAACTAATACCCATTTTTCAATTTAATTTAATATAAATTTTGATCTTATTTATATTTGTAAATATAAGTAAATATTTGCTTTGAACACTTTTTTTTTTTTTTTAAAGACTTTATTTATTTATTTGAGAGAGAGCAGAAGGTCAGAGGGAGAAGCAGCCTCCCCACAAAGCTGGGAGCCGGATGTGGGACTTGATCCGGGGACTCCGGGACCATGACTGGAGCCAAAAGCAGTGGCCTAAACAACTGAGCCATCCAGGTGCCCATTAACACTTATTCTTGCATTAGACCTTAAACAGCTAACCATCATCGCTTCTCAGCCTTTTGGCTAAGATCAAGTGTAAACGGCTAACCATAATCATAGGTTATTTCTCTCGTTGATAAGATGAGATGAGCTATTTGATTGGTAAACCCACATAGAACATTGTATTTTATGCTATGACTCTGAAGATCTGCCTTATCATTAAACCAAAAAACTTAAACTAGCATTTAGTTCATCTCACATCATATGAACTTGAAAAATATGTTTCCAAATTTCTGAGAGATTATTTGACTTCTATAAATGCTTAATTTTCCATAAGCCAATTAAATAGAGCTCTTTTCAAATTATTTTTAACAATACCTTCTGGAGGTAGAAAGATATCACATATCTATAACACATGTAACATAGACATACATTCCACTTAGATATACAGAGATTTTATAGAGTTTGTTTAGAAATTTTAGCCATACTTCAGAGAAAAAACTCAAGAGAAAATATAGTTGCCCTTGAACAATGCAGGTTGGAACTACAAGTTCACGTATATGCATTTTTTTCTTTTTATGGATAAATACAGTACAGCACTGCAAATGTATTTTTTTTGAAGGAATTGACATTTTTTAGTTTTTTTTTTGTAAGAATACAATATTTAGTATATATAACATACAAAATATGTGTCAATTACTTAGCGTTATCCGTAAGGTCAACTGTAGGGTATTATGTTTTGGGGAAGTCCAAGTTTATATCTGGATTTTTGACTGCGTGGCAGGGGGTGGCATCCCTAACCCTTGCCCTGTTCAAGGCTCAACTGTAATGGGATCCAAACTGCGCAGATGTTTACTAAAGACATTTTTATTTGCCTGCTCTAAGGATCCTTTCAGAATTGTTTTTCAAGTCCTTTTGTCTTTAGAAGATTCTGCATATCAATCAACAAATGCATGCCTTCATCTCCCAGAGATTTGTAATCCTCTCTTTTAAGGGTGCCCCTTAAGGTGGACTTATCTAAAACAACATTTTGCCAGAATGGCCATTACAATTCAAATTATACAAAAGCTCACCTATGTTTCTTTTCTTTTCTCTTTTTTTTTCTTAATATTTATTTATTTATTTGGGAGAGTGTGTACCCATGAGTGGGGGAGTGGCAGAGGGAGAGGGAGAAAAGCAGACTCTCCCTTGAGCTCGGAGGTTGGCGGGGCTGGATCTCAGGACTCAAGATCTGAGATTATGACCTGAGCCCAAATCAAGAGTCCAATGCTTAACCAACTGAGCTACCCAGGTACCCTTCGCCTGTTTTTCAAGAAACACACAAGGTGTTGGTTCAAAGGGACCAGGTAGAGCCTATCTTGCCTTTGGATTCCTTAAGATATCCTTACGGGGCCCTGTTTTCCAACAGCTATTCTAAAATACCAGGAATCATGTGTTTTCCAACCTTTTGAACAGGATGGGTGACTTACCAGGAAGCTTCAAAGACCAAAAACAAAAGGAGTACTCACTGGGAAGGGTGATGCCTTCATAAAAACAAAAAGAGATCCTAAATAAGCCCAGAGAGCTCACAATAAAAAGTGGATTTCAATATCTAGGAAAGATACACCCTCAAACTCCAGGGTCAGCAAGAAAGCAATTAGCTCAATGGGTTTTGTGGATACTGGCACCTGTTTGTCACCAACCTCTGAGTTGTGGGGGGTCTTCTCTGGAGACCTCTTCTTTGACACCATTTAATGTCAACCTTAAAATAGCCAGTTGTTTTACCAGCAAAATGAGTTTCTCCAAGAATAGCAGAGGAATTGCAATTTGGGACAAGCAAACTATGGCAAACCAATGGTGAGTCCAAAGAGACAAAAGGAAGGTCAGCTTTTATTAAGTTTTAGGAGAAATGTGGGGAGGGTTGTTTTGAACAAAAGTTCATTGAAGAAGAATAAGAACTTGAGGTTGTGACAATTTCTCACTGGCTGTAAGCAATGGTTCTTGTTGCTGGGGCTGAATGGGATCTTCTTTTTCTTAAAAGTAGGTGATAAAATTCCTGTGAAGATGTCTTACATTGTCAAGGTAAGAATACTCTTCCTTCTGCTGGTTATGTGGGCTGCAAGGAATGGTAAGAGCATGAGTGCTCCCCTTTCCAGGGCTTGCTGGCTTCCTTCCTTCCTTCCTTCCTTTCTTCCTTCCTTCCTTCCTTCCTTCCTTCAGAGAGAGGGAGAGAGAGTGAGTGCATGAGTGAGAGAACATATAGGAGGAGCAGGGGAGGACAGGGGGAGAATGAGAAACAGACTCTCTGCTGAGCAGGGAGCCTGATGTAGGACTCGATCCCAGGACTCTGGGATCACAACCTGGGCCAAAGACAGAAGCTTAACAGCCTAATCCATCCAGGCACTCCCTGACTCCATTTTAAATGAGGTTTCCTTTATTCATTTTCACAGGGAAAAGGTATATGAGGACCCACAAGCCCTAGCCTACCCAATGGGCAATAACCCCTTTGAAGGCAGACATAGGTGACTGGACAGCCTTGGCAAGGCAGGGCTGGGAGGGCTGGCCAGGGTATCCTCTAATAAGAGACTCCTGGGAGACCCGTTTTCTGGGAAAGCTCTGGACCCCACAGGCAGCAAGTCCAAATGGCAAGGGACTGTCTCCGATTTGCAGTTACTGCCCCAGGGTGATGTTTGCGGGTGGTAACTTCCACACTGACCCTATGCAGGTATTTGGGGTCAAGATCCAGCTACCCTGGCCTGCTGGGCCCTGGCTTCTGGAGGCTGGCTAAAGGGCTTCCAACTTCAGGTGCCTTGACAGCTCAGTTCAGGGGAGCTGGGAATCTGGAACTTGGTGAGAGTCAGGAGAGGCTGGGTTATAGGAGTGGGCTACTGGAGGTTCAAGGCATCTGCCTAAATCCAAGTCCTAATGTCTACAAATGCACATGTGGGGTCAAGGCCAGGCTACCACAAACACGCCACCTCAGTATATTGATAATTTTGAGTTAAAGTTAAATTGAGTTTAAAATATCCAGTGCAAGTATAATACCCAGACTTCACTTTGTCTCCACAAAGCAAAAAAAAAGTCTCATGTAAAATGTATCTTCCATTTACCAGGTGGTAAAGAGACATCAGTATCAGCAGAGATCTGGAATTCAGAGTTAAGAAGTCTGGGTAAACCCCTTGCTACTTTTACCAATTTTACTACCCCAGCTCAAATTCTGTTATATTTGCAGGCTTCAGTTTTAAAGAAATTCTAAGTTTTCTTTGTACTATCAACTCATCACTGATGTGTTATTTCTAGGTCTAAGAAAAGTCTCATAGCTGCCTACCTTGGTTTCCTTGGATCTCAGTGTTAATATCAGGCCTCTCTGTGCACAGAATTAAACTTTTTCTCTTTTTAATCTGGGTCTTGTCAATTCAATTTTTAGATCACCTGGAAGAATCTTCCAGGGTAGAGCATACTTTTCCTCCTCAACAGCTGGCAGTGTTGGCAGGATACACGCTAACTGGCTGGACACTGCTGCGGCTGAGAGATGATGGGGCATCTGACAAAAGCTGGTGGGAGGTAAGAGTACCCCCCACCACGTCACCTCCTGGATCTCTGCCTGCACAGACTAAATTTAGATGAGCAGGAGAAAATATTTGTGGACCTAGTTCCTTGGCTTTAAGGACTCTGGTGGAGTTGGTAGAGTTCATTTGGCTTGAGAGATCCATTTCCAATGAGAGATGGCCATGGTTTCTCATTGTCCTTGTCTTTTGTGTCATTTGTCATAAAAAGAATTACCACAGAAAATAACACAGGCAGAAGTCCAATCAGCCTGCTGTTTGAATTGGCCTCACAGACTGGTGAGTCCACAATTATCATCGTACCTGTGTCTGTTTAGACAAACTTTGTCGTGGGTGCTCTGTGTAAAAGCCGGAGGAGGTTTTCCTTTTGTCTTGTTTTACATCCTAAGAGCTTTGGTTTGTGACTAGTGAGAATATTACCTCTGGTCTCCACCATCCAAAAGATGTAATTACCAGAGTGCATCTTTGTGGTCTGTCAAGTCGTGTAGGGTTCTGAGACTCAGGTACAAGCAGTACTCATTGTCTGGCCTTGGCAGCAATCAGGGGAGTGTGTTCTAAGAGGTCCCAGCCCATAAAGGACATTTGTCAACATAACCTCCATTAGTGCTGGAAAAATCTCATTACAGTAGTGTCTGCCCTATGTTGCAGATTAGTGGGTCCATGACTAGAGATGTCTCACATTTTTGTAGGAGACTGAACACACTGTTTTCACCACATCATCTTTACTGCCTGTGCAATGAAGGCCTTTGCTGTGTTAGACGATTTTGGGGAGTAAAATTCTGGGTTACGGGGGATGCATCATTTATTCCCTCCGTAGGGATGTGTCAGTGGTCTGAGCCTGGAAAGTTGCCTGCATGTCTTCCCATAAATGTGCTTATTGGTTTGAATTACTGTCAAGATTAATAAGATCCTATTCATTGCCAGATGTTGGATGCGTTCTATTGGCTATATTTGGAAGAAAAAAAATCTGTATAGGAAACTTCCAGTTGTCTTATTCATATAATGGTTAGCTTTTGGGACTCTGTTGAAGATATGAATAAACAAAAATTAGACTGATGATAAAAATTAATGTTTATATTAATATAAATTCCCCTTCTCAGACTCTGGCCCCATTTGTCTATTTTAATTTCCCTTTCCTAACAAGTTGTACAGAGAGCACTCTGACCTAATCTCTAAGTTCAAAGTATATAGGTTATTCATGTAAATGCTGGAAAGCAAGGAATAAATTTAACAAAAGCAACCATGACTGGCTTTGCTCCTACTTTAAAGGGCTCTGTAATTTTATTTTTATTTTTATTAATTTTTTTTGCTTATGTAGAGCCACATGTAAGTGAAATCATATGGTGTTAGTCTTCCACTGTGAGATTTACTTCACTTAGCAGAAGAGCCTCTTGACCAATCATGTCATCATTATTGGCAAGATCTTATTCTCTTTTGTGGCAGAGTAATATGCCATTGTAAGTATATACCACATCTTCCTATCTATTCCTCTATCGATGGCTTCTTAAATTGCTTCCATATCTTGGATATTGCAAAAGAAAATGAAGTGGCAATAAACTTAGGAGTGTGTATATCTTCTTGAAGTTGTCTTTTCCATCCCTATGAGTAAATACCCAGAAGTGGAATCCCTGGATCCTGGGGTATGTATTTTCTCACTTTGTGCAGAGTCACCATAGTCTTTTCCACTGCCCTTGCACCGATTTACATACCTGCCGGGAGAGAACAGGGGTTCCCTTGTGGATATCATTGCAAACACTTTCTATTTGTTTTATGTTTGATCCTGTCCTGTGTGCTTGGTGTGAGGTGGTATTTCATGGGGTTTCCTAGTGGGTCTTCTTCATGATATCTGATGTTGAACATCTCTTCCTAGGTCTTTTGGCTAGCTGACTCTCTCCCTTGGGGAGAAAAAAAAAGATCTCTAGGTCCAATTATTCACAAAGTATTTGGGAGTTTTTTGGTGTTGGGTTGTACTAGCATGTCCTACAGTTTGGATATTAATCTCCTATGGTGTGTATCAGTTGCAAAGCACTTCTGCCGTTCAGCAGGGTACCTTTCATTTCATTGATGTTTCCCTTTGTTGGGCAAAAGCTTTTCATGCCAGTGTGCTCTTACCCGTTTATGTTTGCTTTGTTTTCTCTTGTTTGGGGAGACCTATCTAGAAAACTGCTCTGGCTGTGTACAAGAGATTACTGCCTACCTCTACTTGAGCAAGTTTGATGGTTTCGGGGGTCACCTTGGGGTCTCCTTTCCACTTTGGGTTTGTTCTTGCACATGGTGTAAGAATATTGTCCACTGTCCTTTTGCACGCAGCTGTCCAGTTGCCACATAATGAACATGCTGTCTTTTCCCCCTTGTCTATTCTTGTCAATTTTGTCCTAGACTAATGGACGATATAATGGTGGGTTTATTTCTGGGTTCCCTAGGTGGTTCCATGTATCCATGTGTCCCCTTGTTTGTGCCAGGACCATACTCTTCTGGTTATGTACAGATTTTGAGCATATCAGAAAATCAGGGACGGTGAGAGCTCCCACTCTGTTCGTCTTCCTCAAGATTGCTTTGGCTCTTTGGGGTCTTTGGTGATTTTATACTCATTTTAGAATTACTTATTGTAGTTCTGTGGAAAACATGATTGCTTTTTTAATAGGGATCACATTAAGTCTGTCGATTGCTTTGGGTGGAGCAGACATTTTGACACTATTGATTCTTCCACCATGGGTGTTCTCTCTCTCTTGATTTGTGCTATCTTCAATTTCTTTCATCTGTGTTTTATGGTTTTCAGAGTAGAGTTCTTTCCCTTTCTTGGTTACATTTCTGCCTTTTTTGGTGTTTTTGGTTTTTTGGGTTCTAATGAAATGGGATTGTTTTCTTTCTCTCTTTCTTACTTCCTTATTCTTAGGTAGAAACTCAGTGAATTTGTGGGTATTAATTTTATATTCTGCATTTTTACTAAATTCATTTATCAGTTTAAAGAGTTCTTTGGTAGTCTTTAGATTTTCTGTATTTGATATCATGTCTTTTTAAATATAATTCTACTCACTTTTAATTCCTATGGCTTTTCTTTTTCTTGTCTGATTGCCACTGCCAGAACTTCCAAAAGAACTTCCAGCAATCTGCTGAGAAGAAAATAGATCAGTGTGAACATCATTGTCCATTTCTGATTATTTTAGTTCTTTTCTACTGAGGGCAATATCATGTGTGGTTTTGCATATGTTTCCTTCAGTATGGTGAAGTATGTTTCTTCTAAACTTACTCTGTTTAGAGTTTTTATCACAAACAAGTATTGAATTTTGTTAATTTTTTTTTTGCATCAGTTGTAGTGATCCTGTATATTTTATCCTTCCCCTTTTATGTTTTGTATCACACTGAATGCTTTGCAATATTGTACTCTCTTTGCATCCCTTTAATAAATCCCCTTTGTTCTTTTTAATGGTCCTTTCAGTGTATTGTCGAGTTTGTTTTGGTGTGGATTTTTCCATCTATGTTCATCAGGGATATTGGTCTGAAGTTTTCTGTTTCTGTATAGAAATAGAAATAGAAATAGAAATAGAAATAGAAATAGAAATAGAAATAGAAATAGAAAACTCTGTGTGTGTGTGTGTGTGTGTGTGTGTACGTTTTGTTTTTTTGGGGGGGTTTTTGGTCTTTGTAGACAAAATCTTGGTCAAATTTTGGTCAAGGTGATTTTGATCTCTAGAGTGATTCCAGAATTTATCCTTTGGCTTCTATGTTATATACTGATTTAAAAGTTGGGCATTGTGCTCTGGGTGGCTCAGTCAGTTAAGTGACTCCCTTCAGCTCAGGTCATGATGCTGGTGTTCCAGTATTGTAGTCCCACATTGGGCTCCTTGCTCAGTGGGGAGTCTGCTTCTCTCTTTGACCCTCCCCCCACCCATGCTCTCTCTCTCTCACTCTCTACCAAATAAATAAATAAAACCTGAAATGAAAGTTAGGTATTAAAATTTAGGTATTTTAAAATTTAACTTAATGTTTTGTTTGCTTTATAGTAATTTTATTTAAAAAATTTTTTTACATCATTAGTTTTTGACATAATGGTCAATGATTCATTAGTTGTGTATAACACCCAGTGTTTTTATTCGCATTTGGTTAGCATTAATGTTAAATTAGCTTCAAGTGAGGAACATACTGATGTAATAGCTCTTGACATTACACAGTGTTCACAAGTGCATCTCTCATCTGTTATCACAGAATGCTATTTCAGTACCATTGACAATATTGCCTATGCTATACTTTAGTTTTCATGACTTTTTATATCATAATGAAAGTTTTAACCTCACATTTTCTTCACCCATTTTTCCCTTCTCACTCTCCTCATCTCCGTCCATCACCAGTTTTTTATGTTTACGAATTTCCTTCTGTTTGCTTTCTTGTTCATTTTTTTGATGTTGAGATTCCATGTATAAGTAAAACCACATGGTATTAGTCTTTGTCTGATTTATTTCACTTAACATAATACCCTATAGTTCCATCCGTGTCACAAATGGGACATTCTCATTCTCTTTTATGGCTGAGTTATGTTCCTGTGTGTGTGTATGTGTGTGTATTTATGTATGTGTATGTGTGTGTGTATATAAATACACACACATAAAACATCTTCCTTATCCATTTATTTATGGATGGACACTTACATCACATCCATATGTTATCTATTGTAAATAATGTGGCAATAAATATAGACATACCTAAATCTTTTGGAATGTGTATTTTTATTTTCTTTGTGTAAATACCTAGGAGTGGAGTTGCTAAAATATGCTATTTCTCTTTTTAATGTTTTGGGGGAACCACCATACATTTTTCACAGAGTTTTATAATGTACACTCCTATCAAGTGTGCATGAGGCTTCCCTTTTTACACATCCTGGCCAGCACTTGTTATTGCTTCTTGATCCTAGCTAGTGTGACTGGTATGGGATTATACCTGATTCTGGTTTCACTTTGTATTCCCTTAATGATTAATGATGTTGAACATCTTTGCATTTGCATATTTTTGTTGGCCAGTTGGATGAATTCTTTGGAATAATGCCTATTCAGGTCTTCAGCCCATTTTTTAATTGACGTGTTTGGTTTTTTGTGTTGAGTTCTATACTTTCTTTACAGATTTTGTATATAAGCTTCTCTGAGAAATCATTTGCAAATATATTTTGCCATTCAGTAGGTTGCCTTCTGGATTGTTGATGGTATCATTTGCTGTGTAAGGGGTTTTTTGTTTTGTTTTGTTTTGTTTTTTTGGAGCATACTCCCAGTAGTGTTTGTTTTTTTCTTATTTCTTCTGCCTAAAGAGGCATATGTAGAAAAATGCAGCTAAGGCTAATGGCCATGGATTACTATCCATGTTTTCTTTTAGGAGTTTAATGACTCCAGGTCTCATATTTAGGCCTTTAATCCATTTTGTGCTTATATTTGTTTATGATATAAAAAATGGTTCCATTTGATTTGTTTGCATATTAGTGTTTAGTCTTCCTTGTGCAGTTTATTGAGGAGACTGTCTTTCCCATTGACTATTCATGCCTCCTTTGTTGTAGGTTAATTGAACTTAGAGTTGTGGGTTTATTTAGGCGATTCCTCTCCTGTTCTATTGTTTCATGTGTCTGTGTTCCTGTACTGCACTCTTCTGATGGCTATACGTTTGTCATAGATTTTGAAAACAGTGATTGTGTTACTTCCAGCTTTGTTTTGGCTCTTTAGCGTGGTTGGCAATTTCCATACACATTTGTAATTCATTTATTCCAGTTCTTTGAAAAATACTATTATAATTTTAATGGAGAGTACATTGAATCCATAATTTGTTTTTTGTAGTGCGGAATTTTAAAATTATTAGTACTTGTCAACTAGGGGTATGTTGTATCTATTTCCATTAGTTGTGCTCTCTTTAATTTCTTTCCTCAGTGTTTTATAGTTTTCAAAGTAGAAACCTTTGTGGTTAAGTTCATTGCTAGGTTTTTTTTTTTAAGATTTTATTTATTTGAAAGAGAGAGATCATAAGTAGAGAGAGAGGAGGAAGCAGACTCCCTGCCTAGCAGAGAGCGTGATGTGGGACTCGATCCCAGGACCCTGATATCATGACCTGAGCCAAAGGCAGAGGCTTAACCCACTGAGCCACCCAGGCAGCCCTCTAGGTATTTTTGTCTTTTTGGAGCAGCTGTTAATTTTTGTGTGTGTGCAATTTCTGTCTCCTCTACTTTCTTCTCAGTGTATTTTGAAACACAACAGACTTATGCATATTAATTTTGTATCCTACAACTTTACTTATGCATTTGTTCATTCTCATAGTTTTTTGGTGGAGTCTTTAGTGAGTGTGTGTATATATATATATATAATTGTGTCTCCTGCAACTATGACAGCTTCTTTCTTATAAGGCTGGATTTTTAAAAAATTTATTGTATGATTGCTGTTTGTAAGAGTTCCAGTACTCTACTGAATTAAAGTGATAAGTGTGGATATACTTGTCTTGTTTCCGATTATAGAGAAAAAACTTTCAGCTTTTCTTCATTTGGTATTATGTTTAGTTGTGTGTTTTTCTTATATGGCCTTTATTATGTTATGTTTCTCTATACCCACTATTTTGAGAATTTTTATCTTGAACAAATGTTGAATTTTGTCAAATATTTTTGTGCATTTTGTGAGATGATCATATGGTTTTTATCCTTGCTTTTGTGTTAATGTGTTGTATTAGATTGATTAATTTAGATTATTGAATTTTTTTCTGTCCTAGTAATAAACGCCATTTGATCATTGGGAATCATTTCTTTAATATGATTTGGAATTCACTTTGGTAATAATAATTATTTGGTAATATATTTGCATCTGTGGTCATTAAAGGCATTAACCTGAGTTCTCTTTTTCTATTGTGTATTTGTCTTGTTTAGGTATTAGGGCAATGCTCACCTTGCAGAATGAATTTAAAACTTTGCTTTCTCTTTTTTTTTAAATTTTTTAATTTTTTTACTAACTTGATGAAAGTATGCATTAACTCTTCTTCAGATGTTGGGAAAATTCACCTGTGAAGTCATCTGTCCTGGACTTTTGCTTCTGGGAGGTTTTTGTTTTTGTTTTTTCTCTACTGATTGTATTTCCTTTTTTGTAATTTGTTAAATTTTCTATTTCTTCCCAGTTTAATTTTGGAAGATTTGTGTGTTTCTAGGTATTTATCTATTTCTTCTAAGTTGTCAATATTGCTGAGATTTAATTTTTCATATTTTCTTACAAATCCTTTTTTCTCTGTGTTGTCTGATGATGTTTCTCCCTTTCCTTCCCTCCTTCCCTTCCCTCTGTCCTTCCTTCCTTCCTTCCTTGTGATTCCTGTTAAAGATTTATCAATTTTATCTTTTCAAACAGCTCCCCTTTATATCAAACTTTTGTTTTTTTAAGTATCTTTTTGTTTCTGCTCTAGTTTTTATTATTTTCTTTTTTCCACTAATTGGGGACCTTTTGTTTTTCAAGTTCTGTTAGGTGCATGGTTCAATTCTTTTGAAATTTTTCTGTTTCTTGAAGAAGGCTTGTATTGCTATTAACTTTCCCCTTAGAACTACTTTTGAGGATGCCTGGGTGGCTCAGTTGGTTGGGTGTCTGCCTTCGGCTCAGGTCATGATCCCGGGGTCCTGGGATCAAGTCCTGCATTGGGCTCCTTGCTCAGCATGAAGCCTGCTTCTTCTTCTGTCTGCCGCTCCCCCTGTTTGTGCTCTCTCTCTCTCTCTCTCTCTCTCTCTCTCTGACAAAGAAATACATAAAATCTTAAGGAAGAAAATAAAAAAAGAAAAAGCAAGGGTGCCTGGCTGGAAGAGTCAGTCTGTTAAGACTCTGCCTTCAGCTCAGGTCATGATCTCAGGGTCCTGGAATTGAGTCCTGCATTGGAGTCTGCTTCTCCCTCTCCCTCTGCCTGCTGCGCTCCCTGCTTGTACTCTTTTACTCCTTGTGTCAAATAAATACAATCTTTAAAAAATAAAAATGGACACCTGGGTGGCTCAGTGGGTTAAGACTCTGCCTTCAGCTCAGGTCATGATCTCAGGGTCCTGGGATCGAGTTCCTGAATTGGGTTCTCTGCTTGGCAGGGAGCCTGCTTCCTCCTCTCTCTCTTTCTGCCTGCCTCTCTGCCTACTTGTGATCTCTCTCTGTCAAAAAAAAAAAAAAAAAAAAATTAAAAAAATAAAAATAAAAATAAAAAAATTTTGCTTTGTTGAAAATATTTGTATCATTTTGTTTACATTTTCATTAGTCTCCATGTAATTTTTAATTTCTTCTTTTGATTTCTTCATTGACCCCCTTTTTTTTTTTTGGTATCATGTTTAACCTACATGTGTTAGTATTTTATGTAGTTTTCTTGTAATTCATTTGTAGTCATACTGCTATCATCAAAAAAGATGCTTGATAGGATTTCAGTCTTCTTAAATTTTTGAGGCTTGTTTGTGGCCTAATATGTCATCTATGCTGGGGAATGTATCATGTGCACTTGAAAAAACTGTGTAATCTGTTGTATTTGGATGGAATGTTCTGAATATACCTGTTAACTCTTTGTAGTATAATGTGTTTTTCTGAGCCACTGTTGGCTTAATTTTCTGTTGGATTTTCTGTCTGGATGATCTATCCTTTGTTGAATGTTAAAGTCCCTACTGTTGTTATATTACTGTCAGCTTCTCTCATTATGTCTTTTAATATTGCTTTAAGTTTTCAGGTGCTTCTATGTTGGCTACATATATATTTATAATTTTTATGTTCTCTTATTTTATTGATCATTTTATCATTATGCAATGCCCTTCTCTGTCTTTTGCTGCAGTCTGTTTTAATGTCTATTTTGTCCAATGAAATATTTTGTCCATTCTAGTATTGTTAGCCTAGATTTTTTCCCTTCCATTTGCATGAAATATTGTTTTTGGTGCCTTCACCTTCAGACTGTATGGGTTTTCAGGTTTGAAGTGATTTCCTTGTAGATAGCATATAGATGGGTCTTTTTTTTTTTTTTAATCCATTCAGTTACCTTATTTCTTTTGATTGGACCATTTAGTCCATTTATTTTTAATGTAATTATGGATATGTATGTACTTATTACCATTTTGGTAATTATTTTCTGAATGTTTTGTGGTTCTTTTCTGTTCCTTTTCTTGCTCTCCTTTTTGTGGTTTGATGGCTTTAGTGTTATGCTTTGATTCCTTTCTTTTTATTTTTTTTTTTATCTATTCTAGGCTTTTGATTTGTAGTTACCATAAATAACATTTCATGTATATGGCAGTCTATATTAAGTTGATGTTGGTTAAGTTCAAACACAAAAAAAGCACAATTTTTATTACCCCTCAATGTTTCATGTAAATGAGGTCATATTTTACATCCTTTTATTTTGTGTACCCATTGTCTAATTTTAGTACATCTAATTGATTTTACTACTTTTGTTTTAACCTCCATACTGGCTTTATACCTAATTAATCTACCACCTTTACTATATGTTTGTTTTCACTAGTGATTTTTTTTTTCTTTCAATTCTCATTCTTCTATTATGGCCCTTTCTTTCCACTTTAAGAATTCCTTTAACGTTTCTTATAAGCCTTATTCAGTGGTGATGAATGCCTTTAACTTTTGTTTGTCTGTGAAACACCTCATCTTTCTTTCAATTCTGAATGATAACCTTGCAGGGATACAGTATTCTTATTTGTAGTTTGTTTTTGTTTTGTTTTCCTTTCAGCACTTTGAATATATTATGCCACTCCTTTCTGGCCTACAAAGGCCAGAAAAGAGGTTATGGGTTTTCAGTTGTATCGCCTGTATGTTAATGTTTGCTTTTCTCTTGCTGTTTTTAAGATTCTCTTGTTGTCATTAATTTTTGACATTTTAATTATGCATCTTGCTGTGGACTTCCTTGGGTTCATCTTGTTTGGGACTTTCTCTGTTTCCTGGGTCTGGATGTCTGTTTCCTTTACCAGATTAGGAAGGTTTTCAGTTAAGATTTTCTTTTTCATTTCTTTTCTTTTCTTTTCTTTTCTTCTCTTTTTCTTTTCTTCTCTTTCTTTCTTTCTTAAGATTTTATATATTTATTTGACAGAGACACAGTGAGAGAAGGAACACAAGCAGGGGGAGTGAGAGAGGAAGAAGCAGGCTTCCCGCTGAGCAGGGAGCACCATGCGGGGCTTGATCCCAGGACCCTGGGATGACCTGAGCCAAAGGCAGATGCTTAGGTGACTAAGCCACCCAGGTGTTACAGTTATGATCTCTTCAAATAAATTTTCTGCCCACTTCTCTCTTCTCCTTTTGGGATCTCTATAACATGAGTGCTGTTATGCTTGATGATGTTAACAGAGGTCCCTCAACCTAGTTTCATTTACTATAATTTTTCTTTATGCTGTTCAGCTTGGTTGTTTCCATAATCGTCTTCCAGATTAATGATCCATTCTTCTGCATCTTCTAATCTGTGGTTGATTCTCTCTAGTTAAATTTTATTTCATTTATTCTTTAGCTCTAACTGGTCATTTTAAAATATTTTTTATCTCTTTGAAGTTCTCAGAGCTTATCCACTCTTTTTTTTTTTATTTTATTTATTTTATTTGACAGACAGAGATCACAAGTAGGCAGAGAAGCAGGTGGGGAGAGAGAGGAGGAAGCAGGCTCCCCGCTGAGCAGAGACCCTGGGATCATGACCTGAGCCAAGGCAGAGACTTTAGCCCACTGAGCCACCCAGGTGCCCCCATCCACTATTTTCTCAAGTCCAGTGAATATCTTTATGAACAGGACTTAATCTATCAGGCCTATTGATTATCTCCATTTTCTTTTGCTCTTTTTCTGCAGTATTGTTTTGTTCTTTCTTTGGGAGATCTTTGTTTTCTCCTTTTCTCTGTGTTTGTTCATATGTATTAGGTAGATCAGCTATGTCTCCTGGTCTTTAGAGTCATGAGGACATGTAGAACAGGTTCTGTGGTACTCTGTAGTGCAGTTCCCCTGGTCACCAGAATCAGGTGCCCCAAGGGTATTCCCTGCATGGACTGCCTGCACCCTTTTGTGTGGCTGTGCTGTGATTGCTGTGGGCATGCTAGTGGGTGGGGCTTGGCTGCAGCCCAGCTTGTGGTAATGACCCAATTTCTTTACTCCAGGTGCTGGGGCAGGGTTTGCTCCCTGTGCTGATGAGAAGCCCAGCTGCAGCCCCTGCGGGATTGCCGGTGGGTGGGGCTGGTTCTCAGCCTGTCTGTAATTAGCCTCTAAAACAGCTGCAGATACATCAATGAGCAGGGCTTCAACCCTGCATAGCCAACAAAGAGTCCCAGCTGTTGGAACTATAAGTGTGCTGGTATGCAGGGTTATCTCTTCTGCCTCAGAGCAGAATCCCTTTGAAGGGGCCCTCATCCCAGCCAGAGCTACCTGCCAGGTGTGGCCTTTGGAGAGGTTTATTTTCTAGGACCTCACAGAATGTTTACTCAAGACTTTCAATTGGTTGGTGTATGTTCCCAGACAGTGGGAACTCCATAGGGTAAAGCCCAGTCAGGTCCACAGTGCTGCTGCTGCAAACTCTCCCGGGTGTAGGCACTCTGGTTTATATTCAGAGTCCTCATTAGCTGGTCCCAATGTGTAAACATTCTGACAGCATTTTTCAAAGAAATAAAGGCTGTGTACAGTTGAGTCTCTATCCATCTAAACTCCCTGCTTTTCCTCTTTATTTCATAAATGTGTTTCAATATTATCCCCATAGGTGGTATGGCATGTAGTCAATATCCAATAGTTCCTATCAGTTTGAGCTGCTGCTTTTGTGGTAGGAGTTGATATACAGTCTATATTGTTCATGACTGGGTGTGGTATTTTTATGCCTTCAGAGGACCACATTTTGCCTAAAACTTTTACTGTAGCCTGGGGTCTTTGGACCTTACCTGGGTCAGTTTTCCATTTTCTGAGTGGAAGGGATGCAGTTCACTCTATTTTGGCCCTGGTTATCGCCATAAATAAGGATGCCCTCAATCTACAGGAGATACTGGGTTTTGTGTGTATTTTCATCAAAGGTCTGGATGTCTCGTGTTGGAAGGTTGTGGGCCATTCCTGGACTGCTAAGGTATCTTTGTGGCAGCCCAGCAAACTGATCTCCTCTGCCTTCCCATGGAAATGCCGTCATGGGTTGGCTGTTCTCATCCATTGGGATAGCCAAGAACATGCCACCTAAGTCTCTCACCATGTCATAGGGTCTGGATTCAGTGTGCTATTCGTTATTGAGCACAAACTCAGAGTGCTCCCTGAGTTTGTGGAGAGTATTTCCAGCCTCATCATCTACTGTGAAACGATATGGCCTGTCTGGCTTTTTAGCAGTCCAGATTGGGTTAGTATGTAGTAGGCACATGAATTTGTTCCCCTCATAGTTCTGAAGGTTTTCCTGATTTTGAGTATGTTCTGTTACATAGAGTATGATCTATTACATCCATGCCAGGAATGTTTTCTGTATTGGGAAACTATAAGTCATAGTCACAGTATGGTAGTCTATGTAGTATTTTTATTTACAAAGGGTTTATAGTGATAAGGCCAACATAACCTATGCAGCACGGCCTCCCCGGGCCAGGAGGGCTCAGCGGTGTGTTCTACTGTAGTTAGGGGTGTCTCATCTAGTAATGGGATTAGGTTTTATAAAGGGGTTGGTATTAACAGTAAATGGGTTAATGGGTCTATGCTCTAAAAAACTGGTTGTTTCCATTTCTCTGACACTGTTGTGGTTTCTGGGGTCTCTGTTGGTTTCTATCTTTATAATTTTGTTTAAGTGGGGTGGTCTAAATGGTTTATATGGCCAAAAGGGCCTTGGAGATTTAGGTCTACAGAGTCTTCTTTGATGGGGTGATTTTTGTTAGGTGTAGACCTGTTTTGTTTCTATAAGTGAGTGTTAAAGATAAAGCTTTTATCTTGACTTAGTTCCTCAGCGGTTTTTATCAAGTCAATCAGTTGCCAGTGTTTCTGGCACCTGCAAATACTGTAAACAATGCTTTCTTGCCTGCGGGGGTAGGACTTTTAGGATGACTTTCTAAATTTGTTCTGCTGCTTCTGCATGGAGTGGTGAAGGTGTCTGTCTTCTATTATAAATCATAGTCAATAGCCCTATTTCATTATTGTCTTAGCTTCCCATGCTGTTTCCCAAAGAAAGGTTTGAAAGAAAAATATATTTCATATGGGCCATTGTAATCTTTAGGTAGCTGCTACCCAGCCAAAAAAAAAAAAAATCCTTGTAAATTGGTAATATATTCTTCAAATGCTTGAGGGTTTTGATTAAATTTAGCATCAGCAGCAATGGGCCCAAGCTGCACAATCTCTGTAAGGATCAGGTTTTGTCTTCCTTTGGACTCTAACTTTCATACCACCAGATTTCTGGGTCCAGATCTGTTTGTTGGAATTCCATTCTAGTTTTTGTCATTTCTTACCTGTTACATTCTCTCCTTTCCATCACTCTGGTGATGGAAAGTACCATTTGTTGTAGTTTTGTCTATTTTCCTGGGCCTAGCCTCTAGTAAGCTAGTTACCAGGGTGAAAAGGGTTAAAGTATTCATTGTCCTTAAGGTGTGGGTTGGTGCTCTTAGGAACAAAAGGATCTGGGTTTCTTCTTTCTCTGGAAATTATTTTTTGTCCTAGTACTTTTTTGTTTATTGGCATGTTACTTCCGGCTTCTAATAAGTTCACCAAAAAAAATTTTTTTTTATTGCTTTTTTAAAATACAGGCTGTAACTCACTTCATTGGTGATCAGGCCAACATCTGGAGTTTCCTTAATTATAAGTTTTGTCTGAATTAAGTCTTCAGTAGGTCTCCCCAGATCCCCAGTAGATAATGTATAGTCCATTGCACTCCTACACCACCTCTTGGGCAATTTTGGTAGAGTTAGTGAGGCACATTTGCTACTGCCTTCCTATATTTCTGTTTAGTGTTCAATGACATATTTAATTATACAGAGACATCATAGAGCATTCCAAGTGGTTTATAATATGGTAAAGCAATGTTAGTTGTTGCGGCCAGTATTAGTATACAAACTGTAACAGTTCCATAAATTTTGTCTATTCAAAGGCTGTTTGTAATTTCAGTAGAATGCCATAGGTGCTAAACAGGGTATTAAAAGTTCATCAGTCCAGTTTGGGCCATACCGTAGTTCGATCAACTATACATGTAGTGTAATTTGTCAACCTGTATTTCAAATTTGGCACAGAGTAGGATCTGGCCTAGAGTAACAACCATTGTTAATTATTATCTTGGGGAGTGGGTTGCCAATTCTGTTGTTTTGTTTTGGTAGGCTAACTGATGCTCAGAGACTGAGTTTGTCTTTCCCAACAATTTATTTAACACAGGTTCACTCTGGAATTTCGCAAGCTAAAAGCAAGTAAGATGA
The DNA here is from genome assembly GCF_002288905.1 of Enhydra lutris kenyoni. Lineage (NCBI taxonomy): Eukaryota > Metazoa > Chordata > Mammalia > Carnivora > Mustelidae > Enhydra > Enhydra lutris. Next base: position 32,274,504 of record NW_019154086.1, on the reverse strand, counting down.
TGTCTTTCAATAAGCCAATGAGGAAATTACAGACTCCAAGCCAACGATAGATGAATCAGACTACCATTCTAGGCAAGGCGAGATGAAAGGAATAAAGTCCAATTTAATTGAGATGTACCTTTACAGGAAATGGTACTTGGGAGAGGTGGCTTAGCCAATTGAAAGCTATATCCAGTGGCCAGGGGACAAGAAATGTCCCCTGTAGCTAGTGCACAGTGCTAGGGAACACCAGCGCTGATGGTGATGGGTGAGCTCTGCATGGTTGTCAACACTGGTGGTGAAAGGGTTGCCCTTACTTTTGCAAGAGCTGATTGTCCCAAGGTCTTCAGAGAGCTATTTAAGATTGGCAAAGTGAAGCCGTCCCCAGACTGAACACTCTAGGTTAGCCCTCACATACTCTCAGTAGTTACAGTCTGTGTGTCTCCTTTCCATAATTGCTTCTTCAGCTATGAAGGGGGCCCCTCAGCAGCTGAGCTACTAGTTGTTGTCAGAATGGACAAGATAATTCCTGACCAACTTAACTTCATTCTTATATGAAAATAACTCTACTTTGAAAAACATTTTTTTTCTTTTTCATAAACAAGTACACTAAAAATTAGATCAGACTAATGAACAACACAGGCAAACGTGGAGGGATCTGGACTGTCTTACCAGAATGGGTCTAGTCTGGCTGGCCAGGGTGTCCTCCACTAAGACATACCCAAGAGTTTTGATTGCTGGGGAGCCGAGGACCCCACTGGCACCCAGTTCAAACAGGGCTGCCACCAGCTTAAAGTTACTGCCACAGAAAGATTTTCAGGAGTAGGTTTCCTTTGCTCTGGAGGCTATGCTAGGGGTTGGGGACTAGCGTAGCTCTATAGTCCTGGAGGGCCTCGGCTCCCCTAGCCTGGCTGAGCAGGTGTATACTGGGCATGCACTAGTCATGCATGTCCAGGAAGCCAGGGGCCTGGAACTGGACGATGTTGGCAGAATACAGGTCTTAAGAGTGGGCTCTTAGGGGTCCATAGCATTTGTCTAATTCCAAGCCCTTCCTTAAACAAATGAGCATAATAACCTTAAAGGCAATCACTGAAGAAAACTGGACTGCCTTCTGGAACAGAGCCAGTCATCAAGGCTCCCAGGTGTTTCTTATTAGAGGATGCCTCATCAGTGTCCCAAGGCCCCACCCTGGTAAGGCAGTCCAGTGTCTTCGGACATACACATTTTTGTATGTTAAATCTTGGATTGAAGTAGACTCCGTGTACCCCTAAGGGCCTGTTCCTGTGCCCCAGCCTCTCTTGCCACTTGTGCTTTAACAGGTCTCTGGCTACCCTGAGCTTTGCACCCAGCATATCCACCCTTTCAGACACCCCGGGGCAGCCGAGGACCTCCAGGCTTATAAGCTCAGGTTGTTTGAAACCACCTGCATAGACTCCAGGGCCACGAGAACTCACCCCCACCCCCGGGCCCAGAACGTATCTTTCTGAAGCAACGTTTTTAAACTGGTGACAGTCCCCATTTGGAGAGGCTGCCTGTTGGGGTTCCAGGATTACCAGTACTGAAGGCTCTGAGGTATCTGTCAGTGGAGAGTATCTAGGCCAGCACACCCAGTGCAGTCATAGCACGGCAGTCCATAGTCCTTCAGGAAGCTTTACCTTCAGGAAGGTCATGCCCATTTGTGTAGGTTAGGACTTGGAATTAGAGGAGTTAACAGGCCCACAGGCCCACTCCTGTGACCTGGGCTGTCCCAACACTTGCTCTGTATACAGTCGGTCCCTGGTCTCCTTGAGCTGCGTGGCCAATGCACGTGGTATGTGCCTGTCAGCTGGCCTTGGGCACCTGCACCCTCCAGGGCTAGGGAGCTTAGGCCATCCACGTGAGCCTGCATAGCCTTCAGGATGGGACGCCAACCCCTTGAAAACCTTTCTGAGGCAGAAGCTTTAACCTGGTGATAGTCAATCCCCATTTGGTCTAGCTGCCTGATAAGAGTCCCAGGTTTACCAGCATAGGGGCCCCAGGGAATGCTGCACCCCCAATTTTCCACAATAGCATATTAGTTATTTTGAATTAAAGTTACTTAAGAAATGGGGTAGTAAGTAGTCTCCTGTGTGAAATAAATCCCCTGTGTGAAAGGTACCATTCTTGCACTAGGAGGTAGAGAACTTTTTTTTTTTTTTAAGATTTTATTTATTTATTTGTCAAAGAGAGAGAACAAGAGAGTGAGCACAAGCAGGGAGGACAGCAGACAGAGGCAGAAGCAGGCTCCCCACTGTGCAGGGAGCCCAATGTGAGACTCAATTTCAGGACCTTGGGATCATGATGTGAGCTGAAGGCAGACGCTCAACCCTCTGAGCCATCCAGGCATCTGAGAGCTCTTTTTCTTTTCCAGCAGTTTCTGTAGTGAGCAAGATCAACTTCCCTGCCTGGGCATTGCTCATTGATGAGCTTTCAGGGTCTCTGTCTGCAGAGTCCAATGGAGTGAGAGCCCTTTTCTAAATTTATATTTATAAATTTTCTAAATGTATATTAGGTCTTTCTTTAGGCATCATGCTTCTGGTAAATTTGGTGGAGTACTCTTCATTTAACTGATCTATTTCGTGCCAGATACGGTCACTTTTTCTTTGTCTCCATCTTTTATATTGATCTAAAAAGGAACTACCATAGGGAAAGAATGCAGGGGTAGGCCTTTATAAGCCTATTGTTGAAGACAGCCGAACAGACTGATGAGTTACTGGCTCTCATCCGACTGACATCTGTTTAGATGAACTTTGCTTTAAGTCCTCTATATTAAGACAAAAGAAAAGGGTTTTTCCATTCAAATTTTTAATGTCCTGAGAACTTGGCTTTGTGATGAGTGAGAAACATTCTCTCTGGTCACTGCCATCTGGAGGGTTCCCTCACCGTGGTGTATCGTGGTGGTCAAATGGATGGTTTCTGTGGCACGAAGTTACAAGCAGCACTCTCCTGGTCCAGCTGTGCTCAGGGGAGTTTCTCATAAGAAGTCCCAGCACATAAGGGAACTTTGTGGTCCCAACTACATTGCTCCAGTGGTGCCTGCCTGGTGTCACAGATCAGTGAGTCTGTGACTGGAGGCATCTCACATATTTAAGGGAGACTAGACTTACACTAGCCTAGCCTTACAACCCATGCAATGAGGGCTTTTGCTGTCTTATTTTTGGGGAGAAAGCTTTTGGATCATTAGGGCTGATCATCTTTGTCCTCTCCAGAAACACCTCTTGTGTTCATGGTCTAAGCCTGAAAAGTTTCCACTGGGTCTTGCTGTAAAAAGTCTTATTTGGGGAAGGTATGTTTTGTGGTGGGCGCTGTGTATTATATAAGACTGAGGAATCACAGACCTGTACCCCTGAAACAAATAACATATGTTAATAACAATAAGAAAGAAAGAAAGCTTATTTGAGTTGCTATTGAGATTTAAGATTCTACTCATGAATGGCCAAATGATGGATCCTTTAAATTAGCTATATTTGGGATGCCTGGGTGGCTCAGTGGGTTCTGCCTTCAGCTCAGGTCATGATCTCAGGGTCCTGGGATTGAGCCCCGCATTGGGCTCTCTGCTCAGTGGAGAGCCTGCTTCGTCTCTCTCTCTGCCTGCCTTCCTACCTACTTATGATCTCTCTGTCAAATAAATAAAAATCTTAAAAAAATAAATTAGCTATATTTGAAGGAAAAAAAATTCTTTATGGAGAGTTTTTTTTTTTTTTTAAGATTTTATTTATTTATTTGAAAGAGTAAGAGAGAGAGAGCACACAGGCATGTGTGCACACCTATGCATGGGGGAGGAGCAAGGGAGAGGGAGAAGCAGGCTCCCTGCTGAGCAGGGAGCCCCAGTGTAGGACTTGATCCTAGGACTGGGATCATGACCTGAGCTGAAGGCAGGCACTTAACTGACTGAGCCACCCAGGCACCCTTCTTTATGGAGAGTTCTTATTTGTCTTATTGTAACCAAACTTAAGTTTGTAACCAAATTTGTAACCAAAGTTAAGTGTGGTTACAAATGAACTTAAGTTCATGTGCCTACTCCATCAAAGTTGATCCCTGAGGCATTGAGCATGTGGCAACAATTCATTTGAAAGGTTGCCAAATGAGGAGATGGGAGAAAAGCTTCAAATCCATCTCTCTGAGAGGGAGACTTGGGGATTTTTTTTTTTTTTTTTTTTTTTTTTTTTTAAAGGCAGGCAGAAAAGAGTCTGGTAAACAGGAGAGGAGCTATGCTACTCAAAATCAGATAAAAGAAGTAACCAAGTCAGGGAGGTTTAATTCCATTTTGTTGTGCTCAAAGAGGAGGTCAGTAGTCCTGACTGGCTCTGGCTGGCTTCGTGATGAAAACTTGAGTTCCTGTAGAAACAACTAAATTAGTAGTTGTCATGGCATCAGGCAAGCATATTGTCTTATAGGAACATGGGGGCAGACGGCATTCCAAGAACAAGCAGATCTTTGCCTGGTTAACTCCTTGCTTACCAGTTTTATTAGTAGTATAATGGCTAGCCTTGGGGACTTTCTTGACAAGATGGAAAAACAGAAATTAGTTAGACTTAAGACGAAAATTAACATCCATATCCAAAATAAATTCTTCTCAAAATCTGGCTCCCAACTGACTGTTTTAACTTGTGTTCGTATACTACACAGAGCAGTCTGGCCTAATCTATAGGCCCCCAATACACAGGTTACTCCTGTAAATCCATAAAAGCCAGGAAGGAAATTTAGGAGAGGCTGTTCTTTACACTTTTTCCTATATTTCAGGGCTCTGTAATCAGGCTCTGTCAGCTTCAGACATTTTTTATGCAATGTCTTTTGCAGATGTATCCTATACCCCTCACTGAAAAAAAAAAACAAAAAACAAAAAACCTGTCACCTGAACAGCAACAGGTCTTTAAAATTATAATGCCCCTTACCTCCACTTTAAGAATATCCTACCAAATTTAGAGAAAAGTTAGATTACTGAGCATTCACAACCTCTCCCTCACAAAGGAAACGGATGACCAAAATTTCTCCTTGGCCCTCCTACATTAATCAGCTAAAGGCCAATATTCAGGGGCTGATCCAAGCTGAGACTGAATTTTATACTCAGAAGGCTTTTGTTTAAATGCTTTATATAGACTTTACAAACGCATAAATCTTTTGATTCCAATTTTAGTTAAAAATTTCCCAGACATAAAGTAGCAAACTAAATTAGAAAAGTGGGTCAGTCCATTGATTTTCAGGATGTAATCCAGTTCTTTGGAGAAAACAGAAAGAATGACTTTGTCTTGCAAAGCCTTACAAACCAGAAATGTTACTCTAGAAACCATTCAAAACCTACCTGTCTTTATCAATCCCCAAAGCTTGCCTATTCCTTTCAAATGTTTCTAGATATTATAGAAGACCATGATATAGGACTAAAATTAACCTGTACTTTGGGGGAAAATGCATAACAAATACCCAAAACTCTTGGGACAAAAATTACAAATTTCTTTCTCTTAAGTTTTTGTTTTTTTAAATTCTTAAAATTTTAAATGCTTTTAAAACTTAAAATTCTTTTAATTCTTTAAGATTTTATTTTAATTCCAGCTAACATACAGTGTGAGTTTCAGGAGTGTAGTATACTGATTCAGCACTTCCTTATATCACCCAGTGCTCATCTACAAGTGCCCTCCTTAATCCCCATCACCTGCTTAACCCAGGCCCTCTCACCTCCCTTCCAGTACCATCTCTTTGTTCTCTATAGTTAAGTCTGTTTCTTGATTTGTCTCTCCTCTTTTCACTTTGCTTGTTTTATTTCTTAAATTCCACAAGTGAAATTATATGGTATTTGACTGACTTATTTCCCTTGGCATTATACTCTAGCTCCCTCTATGTTGTTGTAAATGGCCAGATTTCATTCTTTTTTATGACTAATATTCCAATCCTTTTTCTCCACATCCTTGCCAAAACCTATTGTTTATTTTAGCCATTCTGACAGGTGTGAGGTGAGATCTCACTGTAGTTCTGATTTGCATTTCCCTAGTGGTGAGTGATATTGAGCATCTGTTTATGTATTGGTTTGCCATCTGTAGGTTTTCTTTAGAGAAGTGTCTGTTTATGGCTTCTGCCCATTTTTTCATTGCATTGTTTGTTTTTTGGTGTTGAGTTGTATAAGTTCTTTATATATTTTGGATACTAAGCCTTTATCAGATATGTCATTTGCAAAAATCTTCTCCCATTCAGTAGGCCGTCTTCTAGATTTGTTGATCATTTCTTTTGCTGCGCAGAAGCTTTTTATTTTGAGGTAGTCCCAGTAGTTTATTTTTGCTTTTGTTTCCCTCACCTCATGAGACCTCTCTAGAAAGACACTGTTATGGCTGATGACAGAGATATTACTGCCTGTGCTCTCTTCTAGGATTTTTATGATTTCAGGTCTCAGATGTTGGTCCTTAATCCATTGTGAGTTTATTTTTGTGTATGTTGTAAGAAAGTGGTCCAATTTTATTCTTTTGCATATAGCTGTCCAGTTTTCCCAGCATCATTTGTTGAAGAGGCTGTCTTTTTCCCCTTGCATATTCTTGCCTCTTTTATCAAAGATTAATTGACCATATAATTTTGGCTTTATTTCTGGGTTTTCTATTCTGTTCTATTGCTCTAAATGTCTATTTTTATGCCAGTACCAGAGTGTTTTAATCACTACAGCTTTGTAATATGACTTGAATTCTAGAATTCTGAATTTCCAGTTTTGTTTTTCTTTTTCAAGACAGTTTTATCTACTTGGGGTCTTTTGTGGTTCCATACAAATTTTAGGATTATTTGTTCTAGTTCTATGAAAAATGCTGTTGGTATTTTCATAAGGATTAGATCAAATCTGTAGATTGTTTTGGGTAGTATGGACATACTAGTAATATTCTTTCAGAACATGAGCATGGAAGATCTTTCCATTTGTTTGTGTTGTCTTTAATTTCTTTCATCAGTGTCTTACAGTTTTTACAGTACAGATCATTTACCCTTTTGTTTAAGTTTATTCCTAGGTAGGTATGTATGTATGTGTGTGTATGTATGTATGTATGTATGTGTGTGTGTACTGGTGCAATTGTAAACGGAATTATTTTCTTAATTTCTTCTGCTCATTCATGATTGGCGTGTAGAAATGCAACAGATTTCTGCACATTGATTTTGCACCCTGCAAACTTACTGATTTATCAGTTCTAGTAGTTTTTTGGTGGAGTCTTTAGGGTTTTCTATATATAATACCATGTCATTTGCAAATATGAAAGTTTTACTTCTTCCTTACTAATTTGATGCCTTTTATACCTTCCTCTTGTCTGATTGCTGTGGTTAGGATTTGCAGGACTATGTTAAATAAAAATGATGAAAGTGGACATTCTTTTCTTGATCCTGATCTTAGAGGAAAAGCTCTCAGTGTTTCACCATTGAGAATGATGTTTGCTGTGAGTTTTTCATAAATAGCCCTTATTATTTTGAGGTATTTTCACTCGAAACCTACTTTGTTAAGAGTTGTTTTTTTTTTTTTTTTTAATGGATGGATGTTGTGCCTTGTCAAATGCATTCTCTGCATTTATTAAAATGATCAATATCATTTCTTATCCTTCCTCTTCTTAACCTGATGTACCACATTGATCAATTTGCAAATACTGAACTACCTTGCAGCCCAGGAATAAATTTCACTTGATCGGGTGAATGATTTTTTTTTTAAATGTATTGTTGGATTTGGTTTGCTAATATTTTGTTGAGGATTTTCCATATATGTTCATCAGAGATATTAGCCTGTAGTTTTCTTTTTTTGTAGTGTCTTTATCTGGTTTTGAATTTGGGAGCTTTCCCTTCCTCTTCTATATTCTGGAAGAGTTTGATTATCTTCTTTAAATGTTTGGTAGAATTTGGTATTTGGTAGGATTCACCTGTGAAGCCACCTCATCCTGGAATTTTGTTTATTGGGAATTTTTGGATTATGATTTGATTTCATTGCTAGTAATCAGTCTGTTCAAATGCTCTATTTCTTCCTCATTCAGTTTAGGGAGGTTATGTGTTTCTAGGAATTTGTTTCTTTTGGGATGTCCAATTTATTAGCATATCATTTTCCATAACATTCTCTTATATACCTTTGTATTTCTGAGGTGTTTTTTTTCCTTTTTCATTTTGAGTCCCCTCTCTCTCTTTTTTATGAGTGTCAGTAAAGGTTTATCAATTTTGTTGATCTTTTCAAAGAAGTAGCTTTTGGATTCATTGATCTGTTGTATTGTTTCTTAAATCTCTATTTCATTTATTTCCATTTCAATCCCTATTATTTCCTTCCTTCTGCTAGTTTTAGGCTTTGTTTTTTCCTCTTTCTCTAGCTTCTTTAGGTATACAGTTGGGTTGTTTGAGATTTTTTTCTTGTTTCTTGAGGTAGGCCTTTATTGCTATGAACTCCCCTCTTAGAATACCTTTTAATGCATCCCAAAAATTTTGGACCATTGTGTCTTCATGTTCATTTGTTTTCACGTCTTTTTCTTTCTTTTCTTTTTTTTTTTTTTTTTTAAGATTTTTTAAAAGATTTTATTTATTTTTGCAAGGGAGAGAGAACATGAGTGGTAGGGAGGGGCAGAGGGAAAAGCAGACTCCCCGCTGAGGAGGTAGCCCAATTCCGGGCTTGATCACAGGACCCTGGGATCATGACCTGAGCCGAAGGCAGACAGTTAACTGACTGAGTCACCCAGGCACCTATGTTTTTTATTTCTTATTTGATTTCTTTATTGACCCATCTATTGTTTAGTAGCATGTTATTTAATCTCCATGTATTTGTGCTTTTTCTAGATTTTTTTCTCATGGCTGCTTTCTAGTTTCATAGAATTGTGGTTAGAAAAGATGAATGTTGTGATTTCAATCTTTTCAAATTTCTTGAGATTTGTTTTGTGACTTACTGTGATCTATTCTGGAGAATTTTCCGTGTTCACTTGGAAAGCATGTGGATTTTGCTCTGTTGTTGTGGAATGTTCTGCATATATTTGTTTAGTCCATCGGGAAATGTGTCATTCAAAGCAACTGTTCCCTTGTTGATTTTCTGTCTAGGTGTTCTGTCCATTGATGTAAGTGTGTGTTAAAACCCACAGTATTTTTACATTACTATTGATTTCTTCCTTGGTGTTTGTTATTAGCTGCTTTATGTATTTGGGTGCTTCCATGTTGCATACATAAATATTTACAATGGTTATTACCCCCCCCCCCTTTGGGGAAGATTTTATTTGTTTTAGAGAGGAGGAGGGGGAGGCAAAGAGAGAATCCTCAAGCAGACTCCCCACCGAACACAGAGCCTGCTGTGGGGCTTGATCCCAGGACCCTGAGATCATGACTAGTGCCAAAATCTCAAGAGTCAGCCACCTAACTGACTGAGCCATCCAGGCACTCCTAAAATTGTTATACCTTCTTGTTGAAATGGTTACGATTATGTAATGTACTTCTTTGTCTCTTATGTTGTTGTTGTTTTTTTTTTTAAAGATTTTATTTATTTATTTGACAGACAGAGATCACAAGTAGGCAGAGAGGCAGGCAAAGAGAGAGGTGGAAGCAGGCTCCCTGCCGAGCAGAGAGCCCGATGCGGGGCTCGATCCCAGGACCCTGGGATCATGACCTGAGCCGAAGGCAGAGTCTTTAACCTGCTGAGCCACCCAGGCACCCCATTGTCTCTTATGTTTTAAAGTCTATTTTGTTTGATATAAGTATTATTATCCCAGCTTTCTTTTCACTTCCATTTGCATGATAAATGTTTTCCATCACTTCCCTTCCAGTCTGGGTGTGTCTTTAGGTCTGAAATGAGTCTCTTGCTGGTGGCATATAGAGGGGTCTTGCTATTTTATCCATTTGTCAGGCTATTTTTTTGATTAGGTAGTTTAGTCCATTTATATTCAAAGTAATTATCAATAAGTTGTCATTTTCATACTTGTTTTATGGTTGTTTTTGTAGTTTTCTCTGTTCCTTTCTTGCTATCTTGTGGTTTGATGGCTTTCTTTAGTGATATACAAAAACTAAAAACAAAGAAATCCAAGCATATCTATGACAGGTTATCATTGATCTGTGGTTTGATTTGTGGTTTGCCATTAGGTTTATATATAATATCCTATGTGTATGGCTGTCTATATTAAATTGATGGTTTGAACTGAAGTTTAAACTCATTCTAAAAGCACTAAATTTTTATTCCCTCCACCCCACATTTTAGATATGTTTTCATACTTTACATCCTTTTATTTCTGAATGTCTTAACTGATTTTCCTAGATATATTTGATTTTACTGCTGTTGTGCTTCAATCTCCATACTGGTTTTACAGGGGATTAATAGGCTATTTTTATCATGTTTATATATACCCGTGAAAATTTTCTCTTTCCTACTTTTCTTACTTCTGCTTATGTTCTTTCCTTTCCAAAGAATCCTCTTTAACATTTCTTGTAGGGCTGGTTTAGGTTTAGTGTTCATGAATTTCTTTTTTCTTTTTTTCTTTTTTTTTTTGGTTGGCTGGGGGTGGGGCGGGAACCTGTGATACTCCTTTTCTCCCTTTCAAGTCTTAATGATAGCTTTGTTGGGTAGAGTATTATTGGCTGCAGATTTTTCCTTTCAGCGCTTTGAATGTATCATGCCAAAAATCAGCTGATAGTCTTGTGGGGTTTCCCTTGTATGTAACTATTTTCTCTTGCTATTATTTTTTTTTAATAAAGATTTTATTCATTTATGAGAGAGTGAGCAGGGGCATGAGCAGGGGGAGAGGGAGAAGCAGCAGCAGATTCCCTGCTGAGCAGGGACACTGATGCAGGGCTTGATCCTGGGATCCTGAGATCATGACCAGAGCCGAAGGCAGACATTAACCAACTGAGCCACCCAGGAGCCCCTCTTGATACTTTTAAAATTTTTAATCAAATTTTTTGGGTCATTTTAACTATTATGTGCCTTGGTGTGGACCTCCTTGGGTTGATTTTGTTGAGGGTTTTCTGTGTTTTTCTGGATCTGGATGTTTTCTTCCCCAGATGAGGGAAATTTTCAGCTATTATTTCTTAAATTTTCTCCCCCCTTTCTCTTTCTTCTTCTGCAATCCCTATAATGTGAATATTACTATACTTGATGGTATTACTGTATTCCCTTAACCTATTCTCATTTTCTAATATCTTTTTTCTTTTTCCCATTCCATTTAGTTGTTTTCCATTACTCTGGCCTCCAGGTCACTGATCTATTCTTTTGCTTCCTCTAGTCCACTATTTATTCCAGATAGTGTATTTCTAATTTCACTTATTGAGTTCATCTCTGAGTGGTTATTTTTAATATTTTCTGAGATCCTCCACTCTTTCTCAAGCCCAGTGGGTATCTATGACCATTACTATGAATTTTCTATCTGCATATTGCTTAACTCCATTTTGTTAAGTTCTCTTGCTATGAGTTTGTCCTGTGCTTTCATTGTACCATATTCCTCTGTCTCCTCATTTTGTCTAACTTTGTGTCTTTCTATGTGTTAGGACAGTCAGCTATGTCTTCTGCTTTTGAAATCAGTGGCCTTATGGAGAAGAGGTCCTATGGTGCCCTGCAATGTGATGTCTCCTGGTCAGCAGAACCTAATGTTTCAGGGTTATCTGTTAGGTATATTGTGTGTACATTACTGTTGTGATTGAGATGCATTTGACTTCAGTCCAGTTGTCTGCAATGGCTCTTTGACTGTTATGGGCAGGGTTTGGGTCTCTGTGTTATTAAGGGGCCAGTCTGGGACCACCATGGGCTTGAGGTGGGATAGACCAGATGCCTGCCCTCAGCTCATTTGCCACAACTGTGGCTGCACTGAACTGCAGGGTGCTCTCCCAGGATTGTCCCCTGAGAGGCTTTTGTTGGCGGGCAGGACCTGTGGTTGGACCAGATGTCTGCCCCAAGCCCACTGCTGGGGCTGCAAACTAGTATGTGTCATTATCTTCCACTTGTATCAGTCCTAGGCATCAGTCACTTGGGAATGGTACTGGCCCCTCTCAGGGCTGTTTGTATACTACCATGCATGTGGTGCCACATTGGATGGACTCTTGCCTAGTGGGGCGGGTTGGATCAGATGGGATAGTCTACAGGAAAACACAAGGGTGGGATGCACAGTGTAGGCAAAGTTTGCACCCATCTGCTTGTGGGAAGAGCCCTGCTGAGGGAAAATGCCTAGAGCATTTTGGAGGAACTCCTGTCCAGTGTGGCTGGTTGAATGGGGTAAATTCATAGGAGAAAGTGGGGATGAGGTTTGGCCTTGTCCCCATAGATGTCCATGTCTCTAGGCATTCTTGATGTGGCTTCTTGGCTAAGATTAACTATGAAAAGTCTCTTCTATCAGTCCTTGTGTGGTTTTCTGGGGGTATTTACAGTGATGTGGGTATAATCTCCATGTATCCAGGGGATGATATAAGCCAAAGATCCTCTTACTCTGACATCTTGCCCAGAAGTTTGATTAGGTTATAGAATTTTTCTACAACCAAAAAAAAAAACTTGAAAGACTGGCTGATTTGATATCTTGTGAAGTTTTTGTGGGTAATCTAAAAGTTTGTAGATCTACAAACTTCTAAAATAGTTTCTCCACAAAGTCTTTTTGGTAGCCTGAAACCTTAAAGTTTTGCTAAGTAATGAATTCATCTAGATATTCAATGAATTAACTTATTTCCCAGTAAGAGAATAATAAAACATTAAATACTGACCATATGTTAATCTATTCTTTTGGCTTCCCTATCACAAACTTGAGTCTCTAGTAAATAGCTTATTTTTGAAAAAACTTTTATTGGAAGATTATTATAAAAAAGCTCATATTTCTAGATATGTATGAATACTTTCATAATTTGCCAGTCTAAAGAGGCACTAGGTAAGTGTAACAGTTTACAATTGCTTATGACTTATTTTTCACTATAAAGTTTCTAAGGATTAAAAATTCCAATATGTGTGGTTTAGAACTACTAAAAATAAAGGGAACCTCCCCATATGCAAGAAAAGTAGGACTTTTTTTTTTAAAGATTTTCTTTATTTATTTGACAGAGAGAGATCACAAGTAGGCAGAGAGTCAGGCAGAGAGAGAGGGGGAAGCAGGCTCCCTGTCGAGCAGAGAGTCTGATGCGGGGCTCCATCTCAGGACCCTGAGATCATGACCTGAGCTGAAGGCAGAGGCTTAACCCACTGAGCCACCCAGGTGCCCCAGGACATGTGTTTTTGATAAAGATATCTTGAACTGAGACCATATAAAGAGGAAAAAACAAAAAATCTATATGTGAAAAAGTCTTAAAACATTTGTGAACAACAAATCTTTAAAATGAATTTTAACATATGGTCATGCTGGATAAGATTAAAATGATTTATTTGAATTTTAATATAAAAAGCTAGTACAAAATTTTAAAAATTCATTTTTTTTCTATTAAAAGACCAACATTTTCTTAGATGATTATTCTGCTTTTAATTATAAACAAAGGTTTCAGTTGAATGTAATCAATCTAGAAAAAGTCTGTTTTATCTTCAAGTCTTTGATTACTTAGAAAAACTAAGTATCTGTATTTGCCTGTGAAGTCTTTGCCACTTTAGTTAAATGGATAACTAAGTATTGTTTTATAATGATCTGTGATCCTGTTTAATGAAAAGTTTTAATTCTGAAATGAAGTCTTTCTGAGTTTGAAATTTCCCAGAGGACCTCTGGAAGATTTTATTTATTTGATAGAGTGAGAAGCAGGTTTCCACTGAGCAGGGAGCCTGCACGGGTCTTGATCCCAGGACCCTGTGATTATGATCTGAGCTGAAGGCAGATGCTTAACCGACTGAGCCACCCAGGCACCCCGCCCTGGAAGATTTCAAAGCTTTGTTCTCCTCATAAAAGAAAGATGTTAATTATGTTTATTTGGTATGTTAAATTACATGGGAATCACTGTCAAATAAGTGATGCTAAACCTTCTTAGATTATATATCCATAAATATAATTAGAATTCTAGAAATTGTATTAAACTCCCAGAAATCTAATATGTCTGGGTATATTATATAATAGATAATTCTATGTTATACAATCCGAGTTATTATCCTGATGTGCTGAGCATCACAGAAATAACCCAATTGTAATCAGATCTTTTCTGATTACCATTTCTAAGTCTTTTTGTCATTTTTGTCACTTACAGATATTGTTTTACCTTGATGCTTTTGCAAAAGTGCTTCATGTTCAAGGAGATTCAGGAAAAGACTGATGAATCTCTAGACTACAGGCCTCTAATAAGTTAAGACCATACCACTGAACTAACTGAGTATAAGAATTTAGAGAACTCTAATGGAGAGAAATTTATAGCTTCGTAAAACAGAAGATCGAGATCAACAGAAGTTAATTACAAATGGGACTGAATAAATGGAGAATTACAATTTTTCTGACTTTTTGTTTGAAAAGTATTTCAAATACTTTTTGCTTTTTAAATTTTTTTTAACTTTTTTTTTTTTTTTCCAGATGTAGGAAAACCTTTCCTCAGCAATTTGGTAAATTATACCTTTGTAAGCAAAACTGAAACATTTATCTTCTGCCTATCTGATTCCCCCCAGGAATTGGAAACTCTCAGTGAGTAGTCTTACATACTCATGGAAATATATTTATTTATGTTCAACTATAATCTGTCTTCCTTAGGACATAGTTGGGAACACTGGTTTTATTACTAAGGTTTTGACTGGAATGTCATATTTAAGAGAGAGCTGGATAGGCTCAGATCAGACAGCTTTAAGGAACTAAGGTTAGCTTTATGGAGCCAACAACATGCTTTGAAAATGTCAGTGCGATACCTTGATGACAGGGTTTTCAACATCCTTACCAGGTTAAGTAAAGAAGGCCACTTTCAGGCAGGTGCAAGAACCTCAGGATATTTTTGGGACCCTGATAAGAAAGGAAGTAACTCAAGTCAGTAGGTATTGCAGGCAAAGCATGATGGCCTTATTTCTTAGGCTCTAGAGGCTATTAAAAATTCAGTCTCTGCTACCTTATGAAAAGTTCCAGCAAAGCAGATTTAAAAGAGCCTACATGATCAATCACTGTTCTCCTTGCACTTATGCATGTAATCAAGCTCACCGAAACAAACTGTCTTACTCTGGTTATAATTGATAGAAATGGGAGTAATTATAGAGAGAAAATTTGTCTTAACTGAAACTATGTGAACTTGTATATATTAGATTCTGGTTCTGTTACTTGTCTTTGAGGTTTTGTTTTCTTCCTGTAAACTAGATCCTGATTCCTTCTAGTTTCCTCAAACATCTGGTTACATCTTTCCAAAGTAACATTTCTGATAATCTCTCCCATTCCTTTGACTTGAAATCACTGAAAAATAAAATTGCCCCTTTTTTTGAAGCACTGAAAACTGAATATGAATGACTTCACGGGACCAGAGAAATCACAACAGTTTATGTATGGATAATCTACAAGTAACCACATGGCAACCAGTACAAAGATCACCAGAGGCACGTAAACTGCAAACCAGAAAAATCCGATTGTGACTCTGTGGCTTCACTCTATCTAAGGGTGCTTTGAAACGGACTTTTAGAAATCTTCTCAAGTGGCTACCCTCAGAACTGAGAAACTGATTTATGATTTGCTCTAATTATTAACCAGTATTTTCCTTTTCTCTCTATGGAAATGATGTATTTAATACTTGATTACTTGAACCACAGGCCTGTTTGTAGGGTTCCTAGGCTTCTGTACCTGCCAAGGCTCCCAGATGTCTCTTACTGACAGGTCCTTCACCCAGTTCACTCAGTTTAGCTCTGGTAAGGCAGGCCACGTGGAACACAATAGACCCATTAACCCAGTAACTATCAATACCAACCCCTTTATAAAATCTAATCCCTTTACCAGAGGAGTCACTGATAACTACAGTAGAACACACCCCCGAGCCCTCCTTGCCTATGGAGGCAGTGGTGCATAGGTTATGTTGGCCCTATCACTAGAAACCCCTTTGTAAATAAAAATACTACATAGACTATCATGTTGTTAGATAGAGGGTTCATAACAATGATACAAGGCTAGTCCACTAATCTACAAAAAAAAAACTTAAAGGGACCAATGGAAGCATTAGGAGGAAAATAAAACCCAGCTACATGGATATGCAGATTCCTAACACGAGATGACAGACTACCCATGAAGGTTAAATGACTTAGTTTCCCAATACAGAAGACATTCTTGGCATGGATGTAATAGGTCATACTCTATGTAACAGAACATACTCAAAATCAGGAAAACCTTCAGAACTATGAGGGGAACAAATTCATGTGCCTACTACATACTAACCCAATCTGGACTGCTAAAAAGCCAGACAGGCCATATCGTTTCACAGTAGATGATGGGGCCGGAAACATTCTCCCCAAACTCAGGGAGCACTCTGGCATATAGGCACTATCATAACGAATAGCACACTGAATCCAGACCCTATGACATGGTGAGAGACTTAGGTGGCATGTTCTTGGCTATCCCAATGGATGAGGACAGCCAACCCATGACTGCATTTCCATGGGAAGGCAGAGGAGATCAGTTTGCTGGGCTGCCACAAGGATACCTTAGCAGTCCAGGAATGGCCAACAACCTTCCAACACGAGACATCCAGACCTTTGATGAAAATACACACAAAACCCAGTATCTCCTGTAGATTGAGGGCATCCTTATTTATGGCGATAACCAGGGCCAAAATAGAGTGAACTGCATCCCTTCCACTCAGAAAATGGAAAACTGACCCAGGTAAGGTCCAAAGACCCCAGGCTACAGTAAAAGTTTTAGGCAAAATGTGGTCCTCTGAAGGCATAAAAATACCACACCCAGTCATGAACAATATAGATTGTGTATCAACTCCTACCACAAAAGCAGCAGCTCAAACTGATAGGAACTATTTGGATATTGGCTACATGCTATACCACCTATGGGGATAATATTGAAACACATTTATGAAATAAAAAGGAAAAGCAGGGAGTTTAGATGGATAGAGACTCAACACACAGCCTTTATTTCTTTGAAAAATGCTGTCAGAATGTTTACACATTGGGACCAGCTAATGAGGACTCTGAATATAAACCAGAGTGCCTACACCCGGGAGAGTTTGCAGCAGCAGCACTGTGGACTGAACCACCACCGAATCCCAAGTTTCACCTGACTGGGCTTTACCCTATGGAGTTCCCACTGTCTGGGAATATATACCAACTAATTGAAAGTCTCGTCTAAACATTCTGTGAGGCCCTATGAAATACAGAACCACTGACAGAAAGTAAACCAATTATACTTAAACTCCAACCACCTTCTGGGGTAGGTAAAGTAGACCCCTGACAAATGACAAGTAGTCATGAGCATAACATCCTAAGATAAAAATAGTACATATCAGAGTGGAGCATGCAGATGAAAGGTTGACCTCTGTATTAACTGAAAAGAACGTCAACAATGCCAATAGTGGACGTGCTGGGTTTCAAGGCATCACCTGGAGCAGTTGGACAATAGGGACCACCCTGGTCCACAGCAGTTACTGATGTCTGGTTTCAGATGGATCAGGCTCCCTGCCATCCTTCAGAGTATGCTGGCAGTTGTGTCCTTGAGAACTAAGAATGGTCTATCAAAATCAGGCTGAAGGTAATCAGGACAATAGACTGAATTTGTTGCCATAAAATTGGTAACTGAGCAGTCTGTTAAGGAAAATCATAATGATATAAGTGTGTGTGTGTGTGTGTGTGTGTGTATATATATATATATATATGAATAGCTCTTTGGTCAGATCATGGCAGGAAAATGGGAAATAGGATATAAGAACATATGGGGTAAGGACATATGGCAGAAAATAGCCCTGGATGACATCTCCATGGAGGTCTCCGCGCATCAGAAGGACAACTCTGAAGTAACAAATATTAATAACCAGGTAGCATATCTAAACAAGAAGGACAATGAAACATAAAACACAGACTCACAGATATACCAACTGAGAGGATCACTGCATGGGACATCACCAAATAGTCATGTTGGCATACATGGCACAAGAATGCTGTTGGAGGAGAGAAACATGTATATAACTACTGAATAGCCTCAGTTTGAAATTAGGAAATGTGAGAAATATCAACATTTTGAAGCTTATTTATTCACTCCTTATTACATTAATGAGTCATCTGCATAAGATCAAAGATAATCTTTCCAAATGACACAAAGTATGAAAAAAAATGACACAAAGTAATTACATGGCCTGAATCAGAGAACAAACTATTTGCATGGCCACGGTAGGCACATAGGAAGACGATTACCCTATCTTTGCAGGAGAAATGATCAAAAATTCATAATCTAAGCCTTAGAAATCTGGATTGCTTGCTCTGGTTTTCCAACCATCGTAAAATCAGATCAGGGCACCTACTTCACAAAGCTAATACAAGAATGGGCTAAGAAGACATAATATGGAACTTCCCCTTACCCTATAACCCAACCACCTCTGGATCAATTGAGAGGTGTCATGGCTTCCTTAAGCAAAAGCTTAACTTACTTACTAACAATCCAGAATAGGAAAGCTTAGACTAAAACAATCTAAGAGGCACAGATCTAGAATGGGTGGCAAAACTTCCAGTGAATTAATATTGCAGGCACCGACGAGATAGGAATTAGCATTAACAGCACTCCAGAATCTCAATTAGAAGTATTAACTGAAAAACATAAAAACATATGGTACTGGGGACATACCACCTGCCATAATGACACCTACTCAGTGACCAAAGGAAAAGGCATATTACAGCAAAATAAAGACCATAATATGCCTCTGCAAAAGTTTGGCCATGTAGAACACCATTCTATATTTTATCAAAACCAGAAATATTTAGCATAATATAATGATGAGCGATTATGCTTGCACGAAGATGGTCAATAATGACCAAGATGACAATAGATTTCCTTAGATGGCAAGAACAACAAAAAAGAATTACAAATTTGTAGGACACTACATTTTGCAATCATGACTCTGCTACGCATCTCTAACCCTATAAATACTAAAGAGGCCAGTGTAGCATGCTGCCTGCTGGAGATCCTCGTTTGCCTATTGTTCAGGACAGTCACCCCAGAAGGTACCACTTTGGCATAAACCTCTTATTTTGTTCTGAAGGTATTTGAGATCATGTGGGCTCAAGAGAAACTTTTGTCCTTCCCTTAACCACCCAGAAGAATCTAAATTGGTGCTCTTTCCTAGAATAAGGGTTAGTAACAGAAGCAAATTTTATCTGAGTGCCCCATCTGCATGGAAGGGCGAGCATCTAATGACCGAACACCCACACTTCATATTGCCCTGTGAAGTGCGTTTCTTTCCTCTGAAATCCCGGACTCCTGCCCCCTTCTCCTCAGTTCTGAATGACATATATACTCCATTGTGCTGGTCTTTGGAATTTCCATGTCTATGTGGATTCCCATATGTATGCTATTGGATTCTATTTTCTCCTGGTAATCTGTCTTGTGTCAATTTGTTTCTTAGTCCAGCTAGAAGGACTTTTGAGGGGTCCAGAATTCTTGCTCCCTGACACTCACTTTGTATACCATACTCAGTAAAGCTATGGATACTTCTCTGATATCTCCAGCAATAGCACAGTTCCAAAATGGAACGTCTGCTCCAGATACGCCTTAAGTCTATGACATCCTCTTCTTCCTCCATGGATTGCCATTTTAGTCACCTTATTATGACTAAGGACTTCACCGCATCACTGGCATCACCAGGCTCAGCCTTTCCTCCCCTCCCTTCACTGTCAGCACCATCTACTTACTGGGAAAACTTCAATCGGGGAGAAACCAAATACTAAGAAAAGCTGCTGAGGCAGTGGTAATCTCCACTTCAATCTCCACAAGAATCAGTGAGGATCCTGATCAATACTTCCTAAAGTATTGACATTGACTTGGATTGTAAAGATTGACGTGGATTACCGATTGTCTTGTGGTAATACAACGCAGCATATAAGCCAAGTCTCGTTAGTACAGACTTTTCCCTTACCTTACTGAATTGACCGCAACATTGGATACATGGCAGAGACTCTGAAAGTGGCCCCAGTTTAATTCCTGATTTACTTTGTGTGGCAGTGGTTTATTCTAAAAGAGCAGCAGCTGAATATACTGAATGGGCTATTATATATTTAAATACAAATAGGCCAAAAAAGATCATTTACAACAATCTCAACTTACACTGTTTAATCCATTGTCACCTATTAGACAATTAGCAATAGATCCATGGGCACTGTTTCCAGACTTTGAAAAAAGAGCCAACTTGTAAGGTACATAGAGGATATATAGGGAACTTACCATATAACATATCATTATCCTTGGTGGTACACCAGCAGACTTCTATCTTACACTGCAGATTTCTACTCCAAGAACATGGGAACCCGTGTTAATAAGACCTCTCATGGTCATACTGGAACTGACATAATTGCCTATACCCTGAAATTTTATATTTAGGACTTTCAACCAGATGCAGATCCCTAAATTGTGCATCTTTGTTGCTGTGCGATTTACAACTATTACAACTATGCCAACAACAGGTTCACTAAAAGGAAAGAAACCTTTACAATTCCTTATTGGACTGGCAAGAAGTTTACCTGAGGAACAACAGTAGCTGCTTTTTCTCAATTCCAAATTGATCAACTCACACTGTTTCAGAAATTCTGAAAGCAAGCAATCTGAATTTAACACTGGCAATGCCAGCTTTGTCCTGGTTGGGCACATAACTGGATAAAATTAGCAATATATTAAAGAACAAATTTTACACAGAAATATAGCAATGGAAATTTGACATAAAGCAGAAAATACTAAAACTAACACAAAACTAAAAAGGACATAAAAGATGTTTTTGTTTTTAAAGATTATTTATCTGAGAGAGAGTGAGAGAGAACATGAGCTGGGGAGGGGGAGATAGAGCAAGAGAAGCACGCTCCCTGCTGAGCAGGGACACTCCCCCCGCCCCACCTCACTTGGAGGCAGGGCTCAATCCCTGGACCCTGGAATCATGACCTGAGCCAAAGGCAGACTCTTAATTGGCTGAGCCACCCAGGTGTACCAAGAGATCTTTCTTTGAACGTACATTGTGAATTATTGCCATTAAGATTGGTTGCTATGTGTAATAGTCTTAGAACGGCTACTGTCTTGGGGCAATAGTGGTTACCTGAGGTAACAGACAACCCAACCAGAACTAAAGCAGATACCATACATTCTAGGAGCTGTGATTCAAGGGGTGACTGTGAAAACACAATATTGGCTCTTAAAGGAGGAAGGGGACATTGGGGTACTACAGTTTTGTGGCTTCTCGATATTAGAATGCCCAGAAAGCCACCTTATGATAGCAGGAAAACATGTACTGGATATGCTGGTGGAATGGATCCAAAATAACTTAATATGTGAGACGTTTGGACGTATGTGTAGTACAAGTATGGAGGACTATGGCCTTGATGCCTCCTCAGCTCGTTACATATAATATGGAAAACTGGACCAGGATAGTGTGCCCTAAGCCAAACCTCACCCTCACCTACTGGGAGTCCAGGGAAAAATACAGGACACAACATGATACCATGTATAAAAACAGAACAGGTAATAAATGTGACAACAGAAGGAAAAATATTATTTGAGGCCAAGAGAAGAGAAAGGGCCCATAAAATAACTGGAGAAATAGTTCACATTGAATCTCTTAAAATAAATGTAAATCATGCATTAGAAAATTTAAGTAAAGGAACACGGGGAAGATGGGACTAATACAGTGAAAATAATTTCACAGAACTGGAAACAGAACAAACTCATGCTTCCCCTAGAATAATCCTAGCCTTAAATTCTGATGTTATGCAGTCAGATAGGTGCCTAATGGGGCCATGCACACGTGTACTTCCTGGAGCTTGGTAAAAATGATCTTTTCTTGGAAATGTCATTGTCAAAAAAGTTAAACTGCCCATTTAAACTTCTGGTTGTTTGGAGATTGGATATGGTAAAGGGTTCCTTGTTAGGCTTATATTGTTATAATTAGAAATATGGTCGCTTAGGGCACCTGAGTGGCTCAGTTGGTTGGGTGACTGCCTTCGGCTTGGGTCATGGTTCTGGGGTCCTGGGATCAAGTCCCACATCGAGCTCCCCCTTCTCTGAGGGGAGCCTGCTTCTCCCTCTGCCTTCCACTCCCCCTTCTTGTGCTCTCTGTTGAAAAAAAAGGAATATGGTTGCTAAAACTGGTCATTAACTATGGTGTAAATGCATCTGTGTCAAAGGAAAAATATTCCCCAAATATGTTTTTTTGTGATTAAGAATGTCGAGTCACAAGGTCGATGGATATTTTTGTGAACTTAGATTTGCATAGGACATTAGGCCCTGAGCATAAATAAGCATGTGAGTGATTTGGAATCACTGGATGGATTACTGTACATTGGCTTGACTTGATTTCAAATCCCCTAGTTTATGACAAGGACTAGAAACAGTTGTTTTTAGAAGTGAAGTTGTTTTGACAGAACAATGAAGTTGGGTCAGGATGGCATCATCTCCTCTGTTTCCACCCTTAAGAACTTGGTACCTCAGCTGCTGAGGGGCCCCATGGGGGGCTTCAGAATAAAAACATAAGAAGAAGCAACAATGGCAAGGGGACGTTTAGACTGTAACTAAGAGTGTGTGAGGACTATCCAGAGTGTTCCGCCTGGGCAAGGCTACACTTTGCTGATCTAGACAGGTCTCTGAAGACCTTAGGGCAATTAGCTCCTCCTGAGATAATGGAACTCTTACCAACAGCGACAAAAGCTATGTGGAGGCAAGAAGGTCATCCATCGTGTGGTGATCACCAGTGGCCTTGTTCTCTAGCGATGTGCTCTATCAGCAGAGGCCTCTTACTTTTGCACTGGGCGCTGGCATGTCTACCCTTGTTTGGTTAAGTGCTCTCTTCCAGTTCCTCTAAAGGTACACCTCAGTTTGTTTATTTATTCAAAAGATTTTATTTATTCATGAGTGAGGGAGAAGCAGGCTCTCCACTGAGCAAGAGCCCAACGTGGGGCTCGACCTGAGCTGAAGGCAGACGCTTAATGGACTGAGCCACTCAGGCGCCCTACACCTCAATTCACCTCAATTTAAATTGGACTTTATTCATCTCACCTTGCCTGGAACAAACAATGTCATCCATCTAACGCTGGGCTAGAGTAGGTTATGAATTTACTGGCTACCAGAAGACATTATACTGTGCACTATTGGCTTGTGAAATTTGCAGTGGACCCATGTTAAATACACTGTGCAAAGACAAGGTCAGTCTGTGAGCATTATTTGTGTCCCACCACAAAACAGCCTTCAGTGAGAGTATGTGCATTTGTGTGGTTAGGGCTTAGAACTTAGGCAGAGGCAAGGTACCACCAATAGCTTACTCCTGTGACCCAGTCTTGCCCAACACTGCCCAGTCCCCGAATTCTGACTTCCCTGACCTGGCTCCCAGCAGGGGCAGTCTGCACGCTATCCACCATGCTTGGCAGCCGGAGCCTCCCAGGCCTTGGAGTCAGGGCTCATCCTCAACCACTGGCATTGCCCCACTCCCCCGCAACAACAGCTCGCAGGCATCCACCGAAATCACCAAAAGTCGGTTGCCATTGTATTTACGGTTTGCTGGGGTCTCAAGCTTCTGCAGCTGTCCAGGCTCCCAGTTGTATCTTACTGGAAGCTACCTCAGCCCATTCACCCAATTCAGCCCTGGGAGGGCAGGCCAGATTCCTCTTGCTCTGCCTTCAAGTGGAATGTGTGCATTTGTGTAGGCCAGGGCTTAGAATTGGGTGGATTCCAGGTACCCTCCAAAACCCCCTCCTGTTGACCCAGCCTGGTCTGACATTATCCTAGGTCCCTGGCCTCCCTGACCTGCACCTCCCAAGCATGGGCAGTCCATACCCCGTCAGCTGGCCCCTGGCCTCAGTGCCCTACAGACCCGCAGAGCTCAAGAAGTACCAGACAACCTACCTAGCTTCCAGGATGGGGAGCCCATCCACTGAAATCATTCTAAGGAGGCAGCCTTAAACTGGTGACTGTCAGTCCTCATTTGGATGAAGTCTAGGGTTCTCCAGCCAACAAAGCTCAGGAGTTGTTAGTGGAGAAGACCCTAGCCAGCCCTCCCTGCCCCACCCTGGCAAGGCAGTCCAGATTTCTCCAATTCCGCTTTGGCAGGAATATGTGCACTTGTGCAGATTAAGCCCTAGAAGTAGAAGGATGCCAGGTACATCCAACATCGTACTCCTGTGAGCTAGCCTTGTACAACATTGCCCGGTTCTAGGCCTGGGGCTACCTCGACCTGTGCTGGTCTATGCATGTGCCATCCACTCAGTGTCTGCCACCCTCGGGCTGCTGGGGCACACCTGTCCTGTGAAGCTCCTGCTGTGCCCCAACTTTCTGAAAGACCTCGGGGTGGACAGAGCTCTCCCTTCAAAAATATTTCTGAGGCAGCAGCTTTAAACTGGTGATAGGAAGTCCCTATTTGGACCATCTGATGAGGTCTAGAACTTCTCCAGGAACCAAGGCATCCAGGGTGGTATGTGTTGTTCGAGAAAACCGCAGCCAGTATTCCCAGCCCTGCTCTGTCAAGGCAGTCCAGATTCTTCAAGCTACATCTTCATGGGGTATATGCATGTTTGTTTTGGTAAGGGCTTAGAAGCAGGCAGAAACCTTGTTTCTCCATAGGCCCCTCCCATGAGCAGACCTCTCAAAAAATGTGTCCTGTCCTAGGTCCCTGGCTACCCTGATCTGCATCGCCCAAACACGTGCAGACAATGCCTGGTGAGGTGGCCTTGTGCAGCTAGGCTCTCGCGGGCTGTGGAACCCAGGCCACCAGCAGCCCCCTGCATAGATGTCAGGCTCAAAGTATTTTCAAATGGCATCAAGATAGGCTGTGGATGACAGATTTTTCTGCTTTGTTGTTTGAATGTCTCTGGTGATTTTTTGAGTGGCCCGTAGAGTAATAGGCACAAAGATTGTCTATTATGAGTTATTGTGATTTCTCTGAAGGTTGTATCAAGTCATCTATATTTAGTTTGCAGGGCCTCAGGAAAAAGGTCAGCTTTGTTTCTGAATGACTCCAAGTCAAAACAATGGGGAAAATACTGGAAATGTTAGTTTGGAGAGTTGTAGCCAGACATTAGAGGAAATTAGAATTCAGAATCTAGTTTAGTTTACAGGTAGAAAACAAAATCTCAAAGACAATCAATGGACCTAAAATCTAATAAACACAAAAGTGTTACTGACATAATTTTTCTTTCTAAAGTCACCCTCATTTTCAAAGTTAGCCAAATTAAGACTAATTTTTCTTATAAATTTACTTATAATTAATTATTTTAGTAATTATTATTAATTATATAATTATTACAATAATTATATAATTAATGATTAATGATTAATGGATTCTTTACATAAGGACACCAAAATAGACACCAAAAATAGAGATGGATCCTATAGGCTCTTCTGTGCTAGAACTTTTCATTAGGATCTGCAGATCGAACTTTAACAGCCTCTTAAGGCAAAGAGGCCAAGCCAAGTGCTTGTCATCAGACTTCACTTGCAATACCCACAGATTAGGGTTACTTCCTCTTTTCCCAAAGTCCCCAAAATATCCTAGGTTTTTGCACCTCTCAGGAAGTGACCTTCTTTACATAACTGGTAAGGCTGCTGGGAACCCAGTAAGCAATGCTTCAGGCTGATATTTCCAAGGGGTCTTATTGGTTCCATAAAGCCAACCTCAGTTCCTTAAATTTACACAAATAAATATATTGCCATGAAAATATAAATACCGAGTTTCCAAATTCTGAAGGGATTAGGTAGGGAGAAGTGTTTGAATTCTGCTTGCAAAGGTGTAAATCAGCCTAAGAGAAAGTTTCTTTAAATCTGGAAAAACAAAACATTAAAAAGGTCAGCAACGTTTCGAACCAAAAGTCGTATAAGTTATAGTCCTCCTCAGTTTATTCAGCCCCATGTAATTAATTTTTTGGCTTGAATGTGGGGTTTTAATTAATTCTGGAAATTTTTTTAACCAGTTCAGTTTTATGATCTTAAAGTTATCAGAAATCTGTATTCTAGAGATTTTTAGAAATTTTATACAATTTCTACAACACTTGTTTTAACAACATACATCTACACAAATGTAATCAAAGCAGGTTTACCATTATTTATTTGATAATGTGTCCCATGTAATTTAATAAACCAAAGAAACCTATTTAGTTTCATACCTCTTTTCTGAGGACAGATTTGTTTCATGGACCCTCCAAAACACTTCAGTTCATCTGTGATCAGTAGACTTCATTTTAGAATTTGATTTGGGGAAGTTTGTCAAAACATATCAAAAGGTGTGGGACAGTAGGGGAAGATGGCGAAGTAGGAAGATCCTGAGCTCACCCTGTGCCATGGACACACTGAGGCAGCAACTGCATCTACTACAGCTAACTCTGAAAATGACCCAAAAACCGGCAGAGAGGATCTTCCCTAGCGAGGGAAGAGAGGACCACATCAGAAAGAGTAAGAGGGGTAAAGACATGATCAGGAACCAAAACCCAGCAGGACTAAGCACAAATGGGAGAGACAGCCCAAGCACAGAGGAGTGAGGATATCAGAGGCCACACTGGGCATCCCCACCCCCTGGGACCTGCCCTGGCAAGAGGACTCCCTATAATTTCTGGCTTGGAAAATCTATGGGGCTAACTCTAGGAGCTTTAAAAATCGGTGGTGCTTAATTCTGGGATAGGTGGAGGATGACAGGAAACCCAGTCCCTCCCCTTAAAGAACCAGGACAATAAATAACTTGGCCTGAGACAGCAACAAAGTAGCAGTTTTTGAAAAGTGCCTGGGGTATATAAGAGGGAGACTCATTCATTCATCTTAGAACATGTGCTGGAGGGGCAGGAACTATAGTAGATTTCTCTGGGAACAAAGGTGTGGGTGGGCGCCATTTTTCTTGCCCTCCTTCAGCCTAGATAGCAGGGCTCCTCCAAGAGCCAGTTCTAACACCCTGCCCCACTTCAGCATTCCCCTGTGGCTCTGCCCCACCCAATCCATCAGTTTTGGTAGACACCCTTCCAAAGTGGCTTTTGCCCTGCCCCACCTGGCAGGCAACACTGGCTGGGGCCAGCAACCCTCGGAAGGGACTCCTGCCCTCAGGCAAAGGGGAGATAACCACACCTACCCCTACACCCACAAATCCCACAGGTTAGCTGGCCTCGGGGGAAGCAAGAGGCGCCTGTTGGTGCACCTGCAAGGATCACAGAGGCTAACTGCAGACAGCTAGGCTGAATGCCAGCCCCACCTGCCAGCAATCCCGCAGGGGCTGCAGCTGGGCCTCTCATCAGCACAGGGAGCAAACCCTGCCCCAGCACCTGGAGTAAAGAAATTGGGTCATTACCGCAAGCTGGGCTGCAGCCAAGCCCCACCCACTAGCATGCCCACAGCAATCACAGCACAGCCACACAAAAGGGTGCAGGCAGTCCATGCAGGGAATACCCCTGGGGCACCTGATTCTGGTGACCAGGGGAACTGCACTACAGAGTACCACAGAACCTGTTCTATATGTGCTCATGACTATCAAGACCAGGAGACATAGCTGATCTACCTAACACATATGAACAAAGAAAGAAATGGAGGAAACAAAGGTCTCCCAAATGAAAGAACAAAACAATACTGCAGAAAAAGAGCAAAACAAAATGGAGGTAAGAAATATGCCTGATAAAGAGATTAAAGTCATGTTCATAAAGATACTCACTGGACTTGAGAAGAGCGAATGAACTCAGAGAGAATGTCAATTAAGAGAGAAAAAATAGGGGCGCCTGGGTGGCTCAGTGGGTTAAAGCCTCTGCCTTCGGCTCGGGTCATGATTCCAGGGTCCTGGGATCGAGCCCTGTGTCAGGCTCTCTGCTCAGTGGGGAGCCTGCTTCCCTTCCTCTCTCTCTGGCTGCCTCTCTGCCTACCTGTGATCTCTGTCTGTCAAATAAATAAATAAAATCTTTAAAAAATATATATATTAAAAAATGAGTTAGAGCTGAAGAATAACTGAAAAAATATAAATAAAAATCTAAAAATCGAATAGTTTAGATTATGCAGAAGAACGGATCATTAATCTGGAAGACAGGGTAATGGAAAACAAGCAAGCTGAACAGTAAAAAGAAAACCAGTAAATAATAAATGAGAACAGGCTTAGGGACTTTTGCTGTATCATCAAGCATAATAACATTCACATATAGGGATCCCAGAAGGAAAAGAATGAGAGAGGCAGGCGAAAAACTTATTTGAAGAAATAATAATGGAAAACTTTCCTAATCTGGGGAAGGAAACAAATATCCAGCTCCAGGAAGCAGAAAAAGCCCCCAAGAAGATAAACCCGAGGAGGTCCGCATGAAGACATATAGTAACTGAAATGGCAAAAATTACTGATGAGAGAATTATAAAAGCAGCAAGAGGAAAGCAAATAGTAACATACAAGTGAAAACACAGAAGGCGATTTTTCACCAGAATCTTTGCAGGCCTGAAGGGAGGGGGCAGGATATGTTCAAAATACTGAAAGGAAGAAATCTACAATCAAGAATACTCTATCCAGCAAGTGTGTCATTCAGAAATAAAGGAGAGATAAAAAGTTTCCCAAACAAAAGTTAAAGGAGTTCATCACCACTCTACCAGCCTTACAAGAAATGTTAAGGGGAACTCTTTAAGTAGAGAGAAAAGGCCATATGAAAAAAAATTTCAATTGTCATTTGCAATAGCTGGAATAGTTCTGGAAGGTATAATGCTATGTAAAATAAGACAGCAGAGAAAGACTAATACCACAGGATTTCACTAATATGTGGAACCTTAAAAACCAAAAGAAATGAATAAACAAAATCAAATCCATAAAACTGAAGAACAAACTGGTGGAGGCCAGAGGGGAAAGAGTGGGAGATACAGGCTTCCAGTTTTGTCACCGACACTGAAGGTACAACACAGAGAATGAAGTCAGTGGTACCGTCATAGTGACAGATGGTGACAGATGGTGGCTATAACCGTGCTGAGCGTCACATAACATACGGTTATTGGTCACTCTGTTGTGTTCCTGAAACTCATACAATGTTGTATGTCAAGTACACTTCAATAATAAAAACATGTATCAGAAAGTCTGAAAATATGTTTAAATAGCCTCACAGACCAGTATGGAGCCATACGTAATTATCTTTCCAAAGTGACAAGAAAATATCTCAGAGGCAAAAACAGAAGGTTGTATAGTTGTGAGCAAAACTTAGGTTTTAGTAAGAAAAGCATTCCTTGATCATTACAGACCTGATGATAAAGCTATGCAGCATAGGAAATTATTTTGATAAAACATATCCTTATTTTCTAGGCAGATAACTTTAAAAGGTAAAAAACAAGTTTTATAATCTCTTATCAAAAGCAGATCAATCATTCAAGAACACCTCATCCTTTTCACAAAGAGAAACCCAAATTTGAGTTTTGCACACGTGTATTTTTGACATGAAAACTCACTTAACTTTATTCCAGTCTTATTCAGTGCTGACCACATGTACAATTCCTTTAAGATTCATTGTGATAAACCTTTTACAACTTAATTTTTTATATTCAGATTTTGTCTTATTTTCTTTTTTAGCCTTCTTTAGGACAAAATTACTTTCCTCTCCCTCAAAAAAAGGCATTTGTCTTCCTCATACTTTCTTTTACCAAAAGCATATATCCTGCTTTTCCTGCATATGGACATGGTTCCCTTATTATGTCTAGCAGCTTAAACTATATATATTACTTATTACTCAACTCTTAGAAACCTTAAATCCTCATGAAAATCAAGTGGCAAGCTATTGTGAACTGTTACAGTCTTTTTTTTTTTTTTTTAGTTTGGCAAATTTATGAATACTTTTGTAATTTCTAGAAACACATACTTCTTTATAGGATAATCTCTCAGTAAAGCACAAAATATATTACTCTGTAACAGGGAAGTCAAAAGTAGACAAACCTATGTTTAGTAATTAATGTTTTATTATGTTATTTGGAAATGATGTGGATATTCAATAAATTCAACTTAAAATTTTACTAAATTGATGAGTTAAGATTTCAGATTACCAAAAAGTTTTGCAAGTCTTTTTTTTTTAAAGATACTATTAAATATCATTGTTGCTAAAACGTTTATAAATGGAGTGCCTGGGTGGCTCAGTGGCTTAAGCTTCTGCCTTCGGCTCAGGTCATGATCTCAGCATCCTGGGATCCAGCCCCCGCATCGGGCTCTCTGCTCAGCGGGGAGCCTGCTTCCTCCTCTCTCTGCCTGCCTCTCTGCCTACTTGTGATCTCTCACTCTCTGTGAAATAAATAAATAAAATCTTTTTAAAAAAAGTTTATATACTCTTATTCTACTTACCTAATAATTTGTTCCCAAGAATTATGTTTAGATTATCCAAAGAAACTTCAGGAGATAGTAAACAAAATCAGCTATCAGTTCTCTCCCTCTGTACCCCACCCCCCACCAAAAATAAGTAAATCTTAAAAAAATATACCTACAAGCATTTGAAAGGACAAGGCACACTTTGGGGATTGGTAAAATAGGTAGGCTTTGACTTGTTTCCATAGTTATATTTCTGGTTTTGTAGAGATTTGCAAGACAAAGACAGTTATTTTTAATTCCTGCAAAGAACTGCATTATAACCTAAATATCAAGGGACTGACCACTTTTTAAACTTGCTTCTTTATATCAGGGAGATTTTTTAACTAAAACGGGAAATATGCCTTATTTCCCACACCTGGCGGGAAATATTGCCTTAGTAAAGTCTGTACAAAGCATCTTAACAAAATCCTCTGATTACACAATTCAACCATGGTTTCTATTAGTCCCTGAACGCTGACTTTACACTGATTGTTTGCAAGAGGGCCTCGGAACATTTTGGCCATCTCTGTGAAGAAGGGTATAGTGAATGGCCACTCATCTTTCTAGTTCTTCCCTAAATTTGGTAGGAACTTCTGAAAATGGAGGTAAAGGTAAATTATTTTATAATTTAAAATATCTGCTGCTGTTCAGGGGACACAAATTGTGTTTATGTGTCTGTCTTGGGGAGGGTGTTGGGGGGGTGTCCTAGGATACACCTACAAAAGACATTGCATAGAAATGCCTGAAGCGGGGCGCCTGGGTGGCTCAGTGGGTTAAATCCCCTTCCTTCAGCTCAGGTCATGATCCCAGGGTCCTGGGATCGGGTCCTGGGATCTAGCCCTGCAATGGGCTCTCTGCTCGGCAGGGAGCCTGCTTCCTCCTCCCTCTCTCTCTCTGCCTGCCTCTCTGCCTACTTGTGATCTCTGTCAAATAAAATAAATTAAAAAAAAAAAAAAAGAAAGAAAGAAAGAAATGCCTGAAGCTGCCAGAGCGTGACGACAGAGCCATGGAAAGTAGGAGCAAAACAAGTTTTACTGCCAGTCTTTGGTGACTTTTTAAAAAATTCATTCCCTGCCTTTCAGCATTTATTTAAGTAACCTGTGTTAAAATTAATAAAGGGAAACCTCAGAGTGGAACTAAGAGGTTTGAAAAGAAGAGCTCTCACGTTCTACCACTCCTAGTCATCAGTTGCAGAACCAACAGAAGAGACTAAACGTTGCTCAGGGTCAGGACTTTACACTTCAAGCGGGAGGAGGGAAGGCGTCCTCCTTCCCCCCAGCAACAGCCCAGCAAACAAGAGACAGTCACAACTCAGCCAATGAAAAGCCATTATACTTCCAGCACCAAGTTTACTCCAGTGGACTTTTTGTTTTCAACAGCCATCCGCATTCCCCACTTTGCTCTATAAAAGATCATTCTTTTCCTTTGTTCCAAGGACTTGCCATATGCTTGCCCCAGGTTGGAATTTTTTGTTACTCCCAATAAATCCATCTTTTGATGGTAAAATAACTGGCAATTTAATTTTTATTTAAAAAAAATTTTTTTTTGTAATTTATTTTTAAGGTTCACACCTGCATACTTCAAACCTTGAGATTAGACCACAGTGTTCTCTATAATCTTGTCGGGAAAGGAAAATTAAAATAGGCAAATGGGGCCAGATTCTGAGAAAGGGAATTCACATTGGATGTAGACATTCATTTTTGTCTTAAGTCTAATTTTTGTTTTTTCTTTCTTTTTTTTAAAGTCTTTTCAAGAGAGTCCCAAAAGCTAACCACTATACTAATAATTAAGAACACTCTATATATTTTTTCATTAAAATATAATTTAAAGGCTCCATCATCTGGCAATGATAAGTAGAATCTTATTTCTTTTTTAAGATTTTATTTATTTGACAGAGATCACAAGTAGGCAGAGAGGCACAGAGAGAGAGTGGGGAAGCAGGCTCCCTGCCGAGCAGAGAGCCCGATGTAGGGCTCCATCGCAGGACCCTGGGATCATGACCTGAGCTGAAGGCAGAGACTTAACCCATTGAGCCACACGGGCACCCCGAGTAGGATCTTATTAATCTCAATGGTGACTCAACCAATAATCCTTTTTATGGGAAGACACAGAAGCAACTTTCCAGGCTTAGACCATTGACCCAAGAGGCATGCCTGGAGAGGGAAAAAATAATGCAATCCCATTACCCAAAATTTTACTCGCCAAAATAGTCTAAGACAGCATAGGCCTTCATTGCACAGGCAGCAAAGATAGTGTAGAGAAAATGGTAGCTTCAAGTCTCCCAGAAAAATGTGAGATACCTTCTCACAAATCTGTGACATGGGGCAGGCACTCCTGTTAATGACACTTTTCCAGAACTAACAAAGGTTAAGATGACAAGTGTCCTTTATCGGCTGGGACCTCTTAGAACACAGTCCCTTGTGACCTAGCATGAGCAGACAATGAAAATACTGCTTATAACTCTGAGTCTCAGAACACCACTCTATTTGACAGGACACCAAGGTGCACCCTGATAAGTGAACCCTTTTTGGTGTGGAGACCAGAGACCGTATTCTCACTGGTCACAAAGGCAAGCTCTTAGGACATAAAAAAGACAAAAGGAAAAACTACGGCCATCTCTGGATGGAAATGGATCTCTAAGCCAAGAGAACTCTACTAACGTCACCAGAGTCCTTAAAGCCAAGAAACCAGTTTCACAAATATTTCCTCCTGCTCATCTAAATTTAGCCCGTGCAGGCAGAGATCCAAGAGGCGACGTGGTGGTGGGGATTCTTACCTCCCACCAGCTTTTGTCAGATGCCCCATCATCTCTCAGCCGCAGCAGTGTCCAGCCAGTTAGCGTGTATCCTGCCAACACTGCCAGCTGTTGAGGAGGAAAAGTATGCTCTACCCTGGAAGATTCTTCCAGGTGATCTAAAAATTGAATTGACAAGACCCAGATTAAAAAGAGAAAAAGTTTAATTCTGTGCACAGAGAGGCCTGATATTAACACTGAGATCCAAGGAAACCAAGGTAGGCAGCTATGAGACTTTTCTTAGACCTAGAAATAACACATCAGTGATGAGTTGATAGTACAGAGAAAACTTAGAATTTCTTTAAAACTGAAGCTTGCAAATATAACAGAATTTGAGCTGGGGTAGTAAAATTGGTAAAAGTAGCAAGGGGTTTACCCAGACTTCTTAACTCTGAATTCCAGATCTCTGGTGATACTGATGTCTCTTTACCACCTGGTAGAAGGAAGGTACATTTTACATGGGAGACCTTTTTTTTGCTTTGTGGAGACAAAGTGAAGTCTGGGTATTATACTTGCACTGGATATTTTATAAGGAACTTTAGCTCAAAATAATCAATATGCTGAGGCGGCGTGTTTTGTGGTAGCCTGGCCTTGACCCCACATGTGCATTTGTGGACATTAGGACCTGGATTTAGGCAGATGCCTTGAACCTCCAGTAGCCCACTGCTACAACCCAGCCTCTCCTGACTCTCGCCAAGTTCCAGATTCCCAGCTCCCTTGAACTGTGCTGTCAAGGCACCTGGAGTTGGAAGCCCTTCAGCCAGCCTCCAAAAGCCAGGGCCCAGCAGGCCAGGGTAGCTGGATCTTGACCCCAAATACCTGCATAGGGTCAGTGTGGAAGTTACCACCCGCAAACATCACCCTGGGGCAGTAACTGCAAATCGGAGACAGTCCCTTGCCATTTGGACTTGCTGCTTGTGGGGTCCAGAGCTTTCCCAGAAAACGGGTCTCCCAGGAGTCTCTTATTAGAGGATACTCTGGCCAGCCCTCCCAGCCCTGCCTTGCCAAGGCTGTCCAAGTCACCTAGAGTTCTGCCTTCAAAGGGGTTATTGCCTATTGGGTAGGCTAGGGCTTATGGGTCCTCATATACCTTTCCCTGTGAAAATGAGTAAATGAAACTTCATTTAAAAATGGAGTCGGGTGTGTCTGGGTGGCTCAGTCTGTTAAGCATCTGCCTTTGGCCCAGGTTGTGATCCCAGAGTGCTGGGATCAAAGTCCTACATCGGGCTCCCTGCTCAGCAGAGAGTCTGTTTCTCATTCTCCCTGTCCCTCCCCCCTGCGCATGCATGTTCTCTCTCTCATGCACTCTCTCTCTCTATCTCTCTCTCCCCTCCTCTCTCAAATAAATAAAATTGAAATAAATAAATGGAGTCAGGACGCTCTGGAAGAGGGAGCACTCACGCACTTACCACTCTTTGCAGCCCGCATAACCAGCAGAAGGAACAGAATTCTTATCTTGACAATGTAAGACATCTTTATAGGAATTTTATCTCCTGCTTCTCAGAGAAAGAAGGAAGATCTTATTCAGCCCCAGAAACAAGAACTAACCATTGCTTACAGCCAGTGAGAAATTGTCACAACCTCAAGTTCTTATTCTTCTTCAATGAACTTTTGTTCAAAACAACCCTCCCCACCTTTCTCCTAAAACTTAATAAAAGCTGACCTTCCTTCTGACTCTTTGTACTCACCAATGGTTTGCCATAGTTTGCTTGTCCCAAATTTCAATTCCTCTGCTATTCCTGGAGAAACTCATTTTGCTGGTAAAACAACTGGCTTTGAGTCCCTTTTGGGTTTTGTGCGCTCTCTCTTTGTATTGTGAGCTCTCTGGGTTTATTTGGGATTGGTTTTTGTTTTTATGAAGGCATCACCCTTCCCGGTGAGGATGCTTTTGTTTGCTGTTTGAAGCTTCCTAGTACATTACTCATTGTATTCAAAAGGGAGGAAAACACATGATTCACAGTGTTTTACAAGAATTGTTCAAAAATAAGGCCTCTCCGAGTTAAGACATCTTAGGGAATCCAAAGGCAA
The DNA here is from genome assembly GCF_002288905.1 of Enhydra lutris kenyoni. Taxonomy (NCBI): domain Eukaryota; kingdom Metazoa; phylum Chordata; class Mammalia; order Carnivora; family Mustelidae; genus Enhydra; species Enhydra lutris. Next base: position 32,239,394 of record NW_019154086.1, on the reverse strand, counting down.
GTTAGCTTCCACCTGGCTCTTTAATCAGCATCTTTTGCCTTTCTTGAAAAATGCGTAAACTTTTGAAGAATTTGGAATTGTAATGGCCATCTTCTCAAAACCTTTTAGATAAATCCACCTTAAGGAGCCCCCTTAAAAGAGGATTACAAACCTCAGAAGGACAATGAAATGCATTCTTTGATGTGCAGAATCTTCTAAAGACAAAATGACTTTTTAAAAGTTCTGAATGGATCCTTACAGCATGCAAATAAATAAACTTTAATAAAAGACTTTGGCCATCTCAGCAAGAGACGTTAACTTAGTCCACTTGCACAATTTGGATCTCATTAAGGTGAACCCTTGAATAAAGCAGGGGTTAGGGACACCAACCCCACACAGTCAAAAAGGCATGTATGACATTTGACTCCCCCAAAACTTAACTATTAATAGCCTACTGTTGATGATGAAGGAAAGATGTTGGTGTTTGGAGCCCAAGGCCAAGAAAGAATTCTTGAGACATCTTTGGTGCAAAAGGTGGTTTTATTAAAGCAAGGGGACAGGACCTGGAGCCGAAAGAACTGCACTGAGGTCATCAAGAGTGACTGATAATATACTCTCAAGTTGGGAGGGGTTGGGGATAGCTTTGTTTCTAAGGAATTTTGGAAGCAAGATTTCCAGGACCTTGAGGGGTGTGCTGTTGTTAGGAAAAGGTCACTTATTACTATCTAATAAAACCTGAGTCATGAGACCCTTCAGATGTACATCAGTGGGTCGTATGCTTGGGGGATGATTGCCAACATGTACCTTGGGGGGTAGAGATAAAGGACATTTCCAAAGGAACTTTTATATGTTAAAGTAGACTCATAGAATCCTGGGGATTGGGCGAAGATTGTCTTTTGCCCTCAGCAAAGTTTTAAAGGCAGCTGAGTTCCTAGAAGAATGTCACTTGTCCTGTTTCAAGGACCTATCAGTGGGTTTTAAGTAGAAAGGAAAGTTAATTTTTCTTCTGCCTTTGTTTCCCACATCACTGGCAATACGCCTTACCAATAACATAAGCAGTCAATTAACAAATTGTGTATGTTATGTGTGTTATACACTGTATTCTCACAAAAAAAGAAAAGAAAATATCATTACATAAATCACGAGGAAGAGAAAAAACATTTACAGGAGCACCTGGGTGCCCCAGTCAGTTAAGCGTCTCCCTTCAGCTTCCATCATGATCAGGGTCCTGGGATCAAGCCCTGAGTTGGGTTCCCTGCTCAGCGGGAAGCCTGCTTCTCCCTCTCCCTAGCGCTTCCCCTGCTTGTGCACACTCTGTCAAATAAGTAAAATCTTAAAAAAAAAAAAAAAAAAAAAAAAGAAGGAAAGAACAAAAGAAAGAAAAGAAAAAAGAAAAAGAAAGGAAAATACGCTTACAGTACTGATGAGAGAGCAGAAGGCCTGCTGAAGACAAAGCAAAAGCGGACACCCTACAACTCCCCCGCCCCTTCTGGTGGACCCTTCTGGGTGGGTCCAGTGAGACAATCTTCCAAGAAGCTCCCAACTATCTTAATGCCTTGCTAGAGGGGAAAAACAAACTTAACTAGACAGGGGTAAGGCCTCCCTTATCTCCTAGGTGCTCTTTAGCAATACGTAATCAATTGCTCCTCACAACACCAGGGTAGCTCTTTCTGCCCCGGTTCACTCCCGTGCTTTAATAAAACCACCTTTTTGCACCAAAAGGTCTCAAGAATTCTTTCTTGGCCCCGGGCTCTGGACCTACCCAGGGAACCTCACCTATATTCTAAAACCACATCAGTACTGTATTGTATTTATTGGGGGAAAAAAAATCCACATGTAAGGGAGCCTGCACAGTTCCAACCCACATTGTTCAAGGTCAACTTTATTTTCTCTAGAGTTTCCTACCTGAGACAGGATTAAATTTCTAAACAAAAGCTACACTATATCTGAATCTATAGGTTATGTATGTCTATCTGTAACATATATGTTACAGATAGGGGATATTTTTCTACCTCAAGATGGTATTATCAAAATTAATTAGTAAAGACCTTGATTTAATTGGCTTAAAGAAAACAAAGCATTTATATAAATCAAATATACTTTCAGAAACATACAAACTAACTCAAATGTTTTCTAAATTCATATGATCTCAGATAATCTCTGATAAATTGGCAGTTTCAATTTATTGCTTTAACTTTTTTTTTTAAGATTTTAATTTATTTATATGAGAGAGAAAGAGCACAAGCCAGGAGAAAGGTAGCTAGAGAAGCAGGCTCCTCTCTGAGCAGGGAGCGGGATGAGAGGCTTGATCCCAGGACCCCGACCTGAGCCAAAGGCTTCATGACTGAGCCACCCAGGCACCCACTATTGGTTTAATGTTTAAAAAAGGCATGTCTTCAGAGTTCTCAGCATTAAATATAATGCAGATAAACAACTTTTTTTCTGAGTCTACTCCAAGTAGGTTCCTGGAAGTTTCATGGAAAAGAAATTCTATGTATGGTTAAGCTGGCTGAAAATTGAATTGTTATTATAAGGATTTTAAAACTGACCTTTAATACCAATAATGTACTTTTGTAAAAACTCTCCTATGCATTAAAAGGGCAAAGTTTTCTTGGACTGTTGGTCTGCTTTTGAAAAGCTAATGTGAATGATTTTGTCTTTTAAAGGAACCTACTTGGAGAGCAAAGATTTTATGTTTTCTCAAAATAATTTCCTGTACTTCATACTTTTATCATCAAATAAACGGAGTCTTCTGGAGATTAAGAAAGCTAAGTTTTGCTTACAACCACACAGTCCTTTGTACTTTTCTCTTTTTTTTGAAGACTTTATTTATTTGAGAGAAAGAGAACAGGGGAAGAGTGAGAGAAGCAGGCTCCCTGCTTAGCAGGAAGCCCCAATACCCAGGAGCCCGAGATCATGACCTAATAGGAAGGCAGATGCTTAACAACCTGAGCCACCCAGGTGTCCCGACCTTTGAATCTGCCCTTGACATCCTTGATTGTTGCTTTGTTTGAGTAGACAATTAACTCTTGTTTCATAATGATCTGTGATCCTGTTTGGTCAAGTGTCCAAAACCTATTTTTGCTTACAAATTTCCAAAAACCAAATTCTAAATAGTCTTTTTAGCCTAAACGTAACTGATAAATTTCAAAGGCTCTCTGACACTATTTTCAAAAGATTTGTTCCCTTTTCTTATAAAAAGGGAGAGGTTTTACTAATTAGGATTAGTTGATATGTTAAATTACATGGGAAGCATTGTGAAATGCAAAGTAGTACTATGCTTTGTGTTGTATTTGTATGCTATGGGTATATATTATAAGTATTCTAGGAATTACCAAAAAAATCCCTAAAATTCTGTTATGTCCTGGTATAATGTTATCAGTCATAATTCTAATTACTATCTTGAGATGTTGTGTGTCACAGAAATAACTAATTTCCTTGTCAACTACATCATAATGAACTCTCACCAGCTCCCTAACCATTGGTATTTTAATGTCTTTTGTCATTTATGCCCATTATGCCCATTTATTAAGTGTTTCTTCAAAGACATTCATGAGAAAGACTTTGACAAGTACTCTAGAACGCAGGTTTGATAAACTGAAGATTGTACACTGAACAGAAGAATTTCTAAAACTTTTCATAGAAAACTGGTTGCTTTAATGTTTTGTTTTCCAGACTTCAAAAACTGCCTTTTTGCCTCTCCTTTAAACTATCCACAATTTATAGCAATTTGGTAAAATGTCCAATTTTAGTATATGTGCTGCCAAAGTGAGCACACAATTTGGTAAAGTGTACCTTTACGCTGAAAGTTGAAGCATTTATCTTTTTCTCCCTGATCCTTCCAGAATTCTAAAACTCTCAAATATTTTTATTTTTCATGACAATGTACATTTTTGCCTAAGTTCAGTAAGAATCTGTTTTCCTTGCAGCAAAAACCTCAATGCTCTAGCCCCTGCTTCTTTGACCCATGGCTGATAAGAGATTTTTCTCAAATACTGTAATGGCCTAATTGCTTCTATTAAAATATCCATGCTTGTGGTAGAGCATTCTTTGTTTTTTTTTTAAATTGGGTTATGTTAGTCACCATACAGTACATCATTAGTTTTTGATGTAATGTTCTATGATTCATTGTTTGCGTATAACACCCAGCACTTCTTTTCCACGGAGTGCTCTCAGGAGATGAAGATCTTAAACATCACACCTTTGCAACCTGGGGACTTCACCTATTGACAAAGACATCTCTACAAAGACTCTCTTCCATCCCTTTGGAAAGATCCCATCAAGTACTGTTAACCAACCTTGTATGGCCAAACACCAAGGAATAGACACTTGGATTCATGCGTTACATCTGAAGAAAGCACCAAACCCGTTCTGGACCTGCATACCTACTGGTGACCTGAAAGTAAAGATTTCTAGGAATTCAAGCAAGTAACAGCTGAAGAAGACAGCTTTGTCTATAATAAAAAGACCAGGACTTTATACCCTTCTCCTGCTGCTGCTTTTTACTCTCCCCCCCCCACCAAACCCTCCCCCACCACAGGCATTGTCTTCTCTTGGAGAGGTCACAGTCTTTTTTTTTTTTTTTTTTAAAGATTTTATTTATTTATTTATTTGACAGACAGAGATCACAAGTAGACAGAGAGGCAGGCAGAGAGAGAGGAGGAAGCAGGCTCCCCACTGAGCAGAGAGCCTGACGTGGGGCTCGATCCCAGGACCCCGAGATCATGACCCGAGCCAAAGGCAGAGGCTTTAACCCACTGAGCCACCCAGGTGCCCCTGGAGAGGTCACAGTCTTTCCCACATTTCTTAGTGTCTTACAAAAGTGGTAAACCTCTCTGACTGCTGGATCTGTCATCAGAGACCCCATTCTGCTCTCAATGTCAGAGACCACTTGATCTTACTTGTAACTAATTTCTCTTTAGTCCCAAATACAATGGCTGATTTTACCCACAAGTCTAAGACCAGTACCCACGTAGTTAGGTTGTTAAGACCTGGTGTTTCTCTTTGTTTCAACCTTTCCCCAGTCAGAACTGTGCTAACTAAATATTTCCACATTTGTTAATTGCACAAGGCTTGCCCCCCCCCCCACTATCTATTTTTCCTTTTCTAAATAAGATCTGCTCCCCTACAGCCTAAGAAAATGCAACAGAGTTTATACCTTTTTGTGAGGTTTTTCGACAAGACCCCTTTAAAGGGGATCACCTCTCACAGAATGTCATCCCAGCTCTTCTGACCCATGGCTTCCAAAGGTCAGTCAGGAAACTCCAGCTAATGAATCTGTCAATAACCAGACCTTTGCTGCATCCCCTATGTGCCACTTGGGTTTATTTTTGTTTGCAATGGACAGTGTTTCCCAGGGAAACACAAATGCTTAGATAGCTGGTGAACTGGAGGTCAATGTGTGTTGGGGCATTTAGTGGTCCCCTGGCAACATCTATAACAAATCAGAAGCCTCCCACCGGTCCACCCCATTGAGCCTCCCTGTCTGCCATAAACAGGATCTTCCAGGAGGCACACATGATTCTGCATGTGGGGAGCCTTTCTCTCACCCACAGATCTGAGTACATGCCAATGGATGCATGATCAGAAAGCTCTTCCTAAATTTAGGAGACCTAGCTGACTGCACAACTGAAGCCGTAACAATGATCACTTAACTCACCAGTTAAAGTAATTTTGCATAATTGCACAGCACTTGATTATTTACTTGCTCAACAAGGTGTTGGGCAATAGCGAGGACCTGTTGCACTTGGATCAATTCCCCTGGGCAGTAGAAACCCAGTTGCATAAAATTAGAGAATAAGCACATTGGTTCCAACAAATTCCACCTAATGATCCGTGGTCCTTTACTTAGCTGGTTACCTCTATGGTTTGGGCCCTTGGTTTTGATTATAGAAACGAGAGTCATTATATTGTTGTCTTATTCTGTATAATCAATTTTAAACTTTGTACCTATGGCCTGTCCAATCTGATTGAGTGATGCACCAAGTCGGGTGAAGCTGGCTCAGTGCTTTGAGATGACCTCTGGTGCTTACACCCTGGAGAAGACACAGACTTTAGGTGGAAGATGCCTGAAAGTTCTCCCTTGTCTCCTTGTTACTCAGTGCGGCCTTGATGGTTTCCAGTCAGTGCACTTTTCCTCCAATGGAGGACAAGACAACCAGGAAACGTTGTTCCTGGCACTGGGGGACAAAATCACTACATACAGAGAACCTGACTCTTGACCAGCAATGCTTTCAGGAAAAGATCTGAATCAAGAAAGGGAAATGTGCAAGTGAGTAAAGGAAACCTCATTGAAAACAGGGGCAGGAAGCCCTGAAAGGGGGAGTTCTCAAGCACATACCACTCCTGGCAGCCAGCATAATCAGCGGGAGGAAGAGAATTCTTATCTTGACAAGAGAGGACACTTCCACAGAATAATTTTATCTCCTGCTCTTATGAAAGAGGAAGATCTCTCCCTGCCCCAGCATACCACACTAACCACGGCTTACAGACAATGAGAAACCCATCACAACCTCAGACTCTTGTTCTTCTCCTGTTCAAAACAACCCTCCCCACGTCCTCCTAAAACCCAACAAAAGCAGGCCTTTCCTGTGTTATCTTCAGTCTTGCCTGTGGTTTGCCATAATTTGCGTGGCCTGAATTTCAATTCCTCTGTTATTTCCAAATAAACTTATTTTTCTGGTAAAAGAACTGGCTATTTTTAAAGTGTGACATCCTCCAAGGGCCAGTCCTCTGAGTAGCCACTTAAGACCAGTGCCCTTTTCCAGGTCCCTGGCTACCCTGAAGTGTGCTGACGTCACATGAGGCAGTCTGTACCTCATCAGTGGGCGGGGGGCAGTGGAGGCCCAGCTCCAAACACCTGCATCGGCTCAGGGTGGAGGGGCCTTGCCCATGAAAGACACCCTGAAGCAGGCAAATTGGCCATCACTAGTCCAGGTTTAGACTTGCCCCCCTAAAGGGTTCTGGGCTTCAGCAACAGGACTCCTAGGTCCTGAGCTAGATGATAGATACCCTAGTTCGCCTGCCTAGCTCTGCCCTCCATTATCCTCCAGCTCCGTCTTCCTGCAGAATATGCACATTTGTGTCCCAAAGATCCTACTTCCATGAGACAGCCTGTCCCTACACTTGCCCTGTTTCAGGTGCCCGGTTTCCCGAACCTGTGCAGTTCACGCATGTGTAGTACGCACCCTGTCAGCAAGCCTCGGGAGCCGGGTCCCTCTAGCGCTGTGGACAGTGGGCTGGTGCCTATCCACCTCGCGGCCTCCTGGTGAAGGACCCCACCCTCTCAAAATCTTTCTCAGATGACAGCTCAAAATGGTAAGAGTCTGCACTTGGACCAGCTGCCTGATGGGGTCCTGGAATTCTCCGGCAGCCGCGGTTCCTACTAGCCTTCTTACTGAAGGACACCATGGCCAGCCTGCCAGCCCCAGCCTCTAAGGGAAGTCCTGATCGCTCCACCTTTGCCTTCACAAGGAACACATTTGTGTAGGTTAGGGCTCAGAATTAGGCAGATGCCCTGGGTCCCCAAGAGTCTACTCTTGAGAGCTGGCCTCTCCCGACCCTTCCCTACCCCAGGTTCCTGGCCACCCTGAACTGCGCTGTGGGGGCATGAGCAACTCCCACCTGTGGCTGGTCTGAGGCAGCTGGGAGCCACCAAGTTGACATGCCTGGGGCTTGACCCCCAACACCTGCACAGGTTTCGCGTGGAGGGGCTCACTTTCAGAAATCGCCAAAGGCAGCAGCTGCAAAGTGACCAATATCAGCCCCTATTTGGACATGTTGAGTGGTTTGGGGCTTTTCCAGCCACTAGGGCTCCCAGGAATCTTTAAAAAAAAAAAAAAAAGGAGCAAGAATGTGAGAGAGAGTGGGGGAGGGGGGAGGACAGGGAGACTCATAAGCAGGCTTCACCCCCAGCACAGAGGCCAGCCCCCCTGGGGGGGGGGGGGCTCGATCTCACAACCTGAGACCATGACCTAAGCCAAAATCAAGAGTCTGATGCTTAATTGACTGAGCCGCCCCAATCCAAGCGCCCTCCAGGAATCCCTTATTACATAATACCCGGGCCAGCTCTCCTGGCCCTGTCCTACAAGGGCAGTTCAGTAAGCTAGAGCTCTCTGTTCAGGGGGGATACTGTCCTTTGGGTAGGTTCAGGCTTTCTAAGATGCATACAACTTGTCCCCAAGTGCCACTTTTCTGACCCAGCCTAGCAATACCGGGCCCAGACACCTGCTAGCCTGAAAGGCACTCTGTGGTCACACACCAGGCATTCCCTTCATCAGGTCTGAGGCAGCCAGGGCCATCCACAGGGGTGGAGCTGGGACCAGGCTCCGTACCTGCATGGGCTACAGTGTGGAAAGGGGCCCACTCCTGCTAAGTCAGCCTGAGGTGGCAGCTTCAAATGGGTACCATGCAGCCCCCATGTGGGCAGCTGCCTCATGGAGTCCTGGGCATCTCCAGGAACCAAGACTCCCAGATATCTTCGAATGGAGGGTACTCTGTCCTTCTGACTGAGACCCTCGCTGGGAAAGCAGTTTGACACGCCATTGTTGGACAGCACCTGGCCCCGACTCCCTGGGGACCCTGGCCTGCACTGCCCGAGCCTGTACCATGCACACCTTCCCAGCAGGCCTTTGGCTAAGAGGCCCAGCAGCCCTGTGGAGCTTTGGCCTGTCCCCCCACCATCACTGCAGAGCCTCCAGAGTGGAGGAAGCGTACCCACTGAAAACCTTTGTGAGTGGGCAGCACTGAACAGGAGACGGTCAGTCCGTGTATTGCCTCGACGCTTGCCGGGACCCAGGCTCTTGCTGCAATCAAGGCTCCCAGGTGTCTCTTAGTTGAGGCCACCTTGGTCAGCCCATTGGGCCCCTGTCGGACAAGGCAGTCCACTTTCCCCCAGCTTTGCCTTCCGGGGTGGGGGGCATATGCACACTGGTGGAGGTTAACGCTTGGAAAAGGCCCATGCCAGAGTACCCAAACTAGCACGCTCCTGAGACCCACCTGACCCTATACTGCCCTGTTCCAGGTCTTTGCTACCTAAGCAGCTCGCACGTAACTGCAGATAACCCGTCAGCTACCCTTGGGCAACTGGGGCCTTCTAGGTCTGTGGAGCCTGGGCCTATCTCCAACCACTCTCACTGCCTGAAAGAGGGAGGAAGCCCACCCAGGGAAACGGCTCCATGGCAGCGACCGAACCGGGCCATCCCCAGGCTCCCTTACCGTCTGCCGGAGCTCCCAGTGAGTGCAGCAGTCTGGGCTTACCCAGCAGTCCGGGCTTACCCTGGAGGAGATCTCCGCTCACCCGGCCCGAGCTAAGGCAGTCCCAGTTCTTCCGGCCCACTTTCAGGAGCCATTTGTGTATTCAGGCAGATGTCTGTGACCCAGTCACTCCCCTTCTGTGACCCAGTCACTCCCAAGATTGCTGCATTCCAGGTCCCCGGGCACCCTGACCTCATGGTACAGGCACACACAGTTTACCTCCTGTCACCCAGCCTTGAGCTGCAGGAGTCCCTCCAGATCTGCAGAGCTCCCGCCACCTGACTGGCCTCAGCATGGAGAGAGCCCTTTCCTAAAGCTTCCCGAGGTGGCAGTTTTTAACCGGCACCAGTCAATTCCCATTTAGCCTGGGTGCCTGATGGGTTCTGGGTGTCAGCCATCCAAACCAGCTGTCTTTTATTGGAAGGTACCCGATGATTCCACCCAGGCTGGCTTTGTTCAGGGCAGTCCAGGTTCCCCCAGCCCCGCCATCAGGGGGGATTATGTGCATTTGTATCCGTTACGGCTTTTAGTTACGCAGATGCCAAGCACTTCCAATAACCCTTCTCTGTGTTGACCTCTCTAACCTTCTCTGACCTGACCTCTCCCAGTGCTTGCCCTGGACCAGGTCCCTGGCTGCCTGTTGGGGTCCTGGGCTCTGGGGCAAGGCAGGCCCCCAGGTGTCTGTTACTAAAGGGCGCCCTACCCTGCCCCACACCGGGAGCAGAAGTTACTTGAAACAAACTTCAAATATGTGCCATTTTGTAGGTCAAGACTTGAAATGAGGTAGATGCTGGTAAAGGATGAAGCAGAGTTACTTAGGTCAAGGAGTTTTAAAGTGGAGTTTGGCAGCCATTAAGAAGATGAGCCTTATGCACGTTACTGTGGGACCATGAATTTTTTTTTTTTTTTAAGATTTTCTTTGTTTGAGAGAGAGAGAGGGAGAGTAAGAGCGAGTGAGCGAGCACAAGCAGGGGGAGCGGCAGAGGGAGAGGGAAGAGCAGACTCCCCTCTCAGCAGAGAACCCGACCTGGGACTCAATCCCAGGACCTCAGGATGATGCCCTGAGCCGAACTGAGACACTTAACCGACTGAGCCATCCACGTGCGCCGGGACCATGAACCTTTTTTGAAACTGGACCAAACTGCACATGTTTCAAGGACTCAGCGTGGACACTTGGAACCTTACCACAGTAAGAGACTTTGCTTAGTGATAGCCTTAGCAACCTATTATATTCAGTCAAGATACCATCATTGGATTCAGGCGCCACCCTAATCCAGTAATCTTAATTTATTTTATCTGCAAAGACCCTATTTTCAAATAAGGTCATATTCTGAGGCCCTGCGTAGACATGAATTTGGGAGAGACACAATGCAACACGGCAGAGAGGATTACTGATTTTTCCTTTCTCCTCAGGATCCAGTACGGCTCAGCATGGCATCCTGCATTCTAGTAGCCATCGTGGCCACAGCCAGGAGAATCCGCCAGGCCATTGGCTCTGGGGCCCCAGACTAGGAAACCGCTTCGCGCTTTCTTCCTCAATGGCTTCACCTATTTCCCTCCTTCAGCTTCCGCATACCTATAGGATGACTCCAAAAATCTCTTCCTCCAGCCTCACTACTCTTTGGAATTCTAGAACTCCTTTTTCCAATGGCTTCTGGATTTTCCAACTTGTCAGCCTGCAGGCATCTCAAATTTAACTTGTGTCTTACTGAAGCTTTTATGTCCCTTTTGTCTGTCTCCTTTATTGGCAGGATTCTCTACCTGTCCCCACCCCCCCAAACAAACAAGCAAACCAACCAACCACTGAGAGTCACTCTCAACTGTGGTCTCTCCCAGCCCCCCAGTGGCTCCGTCTCAGAGGGGATTCTGGATCACCGTCCTCTGCCGTAGCTCACAGGTCTCTATCAGCAGCCATCGGTCTGGATATGGAGATGTTCCTACAGATTATTGTGATCACGGCCTCACGATCTGCTTAGAAAATCAGAAGAATTGTTTTATTTGTTACAATTTGTTGTTTGTTTTGACTTTGTAACAGCTTTAGACATTAAGCACATTTTGGCTCGGGAAGTACAGTGAATCATAGATAGTTCTGTAGTTGTCAGAATGAACTTGGATGTTGTTTTGATGTTTGGTATTGCTAAGCTTGGTCACCCTAGGCAAAATCCTTCTATGCTCTCTCTCATGTATAAATGTTCCCTTCAACTTCTTGCTCTCACAGAAACCCTGCTGTCCCTGAGGACGTTGCTCTTTGCAACCCACTCTAGCCTGGCTGTTCATAGGCCCCTGATGCCGCTGGGTCTGCAGGTGGGGTGGGTGCCTTTGCTCCTCCTGGTTACTTCCAGGCTATTTCTCCCCGTCCTCCCCACCTCCATACGCAGTTTTTAGTCGGATTCCACACCTCCATAATGCAGTAATTTATGGAGTCCTAGGTCCTTCCCCTTCGTTTTTGGAAGAGCTGTATCTCCAAGCTCACTGCCACTGTCAGAAGCATCTCCTGATTTTGAATATCCAAGCGGATGGTCTTCCAATAGCTGGGGCTCATCATTCCTTGGCTTCTCCTCCAATAATCCCATCCTCTTCCCTCCACTTAATAGCTGCTCAGCTCCCATGGGCCCGTCTAACAACATTGGCTGTCACAACACATTTTAGCCATTCTGTAGTCTCACCCTCCCTCTGCCTGTCTTCACAGCCAGCTCGTAGCTGTTCTCTCCCTGTCACATTCTCACTCTTCTCTCTCACTGGCTTCACTTCCGTGATTAGTCATTATAACCACTGCCTTGTGTAACTCTCCACTCCCAACCTGAACCACTCAGCCTCACGCAGCTGCAGAAACACAACACCGAGCCAGCTGGCCTTCAGCTAAATGCGCGACGCCAGCCACAAGAGAACCCTTGATTCTGTTGGGCAACCACACAGTTCTCTGGAATGTTCACCCCTTCCTACGTACCCTCTGGATAACATGGGTACTCTCCTAGATCACTAGTTTTTACACCTTCCTTTTTTTCTTCTAACTTCCGGTACCTCTCTCATCCTCAGTCTTTTCCATTTTCTTAAGAAAAGAGAAGCAATCTGAACAAAATGCTATGCCTGTCACCCCACAGTCACTTACCACCCGCATCTGAGGGAATGCTCTGCCTTCCTTTCTGTTTCTGTGGGTGGACTACCTATGCTTGTAGCTGAGGACAGAGCTTCACTTGGGCCCAAGATCAGTAGTTATCAATCACTTAATAACATGAGCAACTGATGGATTATTTTCATTAGTACACAATCTGTACTTTGTCTAATTGAAAAAGAAACAAACCTGTCTTCTGACGTCACGTCTCCTCCAGCCACTGATCCATTTTTCTGCTCTCCTTCACAGCAAACCTCAACATCCCTTCAGCTCGTCTCTTTCTGTTCTTTCGTGGACCCAACCCAAATGGCGTCTCTCCCTGCCATGTACCAAACCTGTTCTTGTCAGGGTCATAATAACCTCCACATACTAGTTAATTCTCACATCTCACCTTTCTTGACCTATCAGCAGCTGTCACAGTAGCTCCTAGATGGTTTCCCTGCTTGTACCCATATCCTTCTGTAATCTATTCTCAACACAGAAGCTACAGGAATTTTTTCAATACCTAGATCATATTATTTCATTCCTCCACACAAAAAATTCTGAATAAAAGCCAAAATCCATACATGTCTTAAAAGCCTCCCTGGACTGACCTCTCCAGAGCTCTGGAAACTTCTCCTGCTGCTCTCTCCTTGGCCACTCCTCTCCAGCCACTCTGGCTTTCCAGCTATTCTTTCAACAAATCTGGGTGCGCTTTTTTTTTTTTAAATAAGAAAATTTTGATTACTTTTTTTAGTGTACTAGATTATGGTGAGTTGCTTCTGTACAACCTTTTTTTTTTTTTTTTAAAGATTTATTTATTTGAGACAGATAGCGAGCACAGAAAGAGAGTAGAGGGAGAAGCAGACTCTCTGCTGAGCAGGGAGCCTGATGCAGGGCTGGGTCAAAGACCCTGAGATCAGGGGCGCCTGGGTGGCTCAGTGGGTTAAAGCCTCTGCCTTCGGCTCAGGTCATGATCCCAGGGTCCTGGGATGGAGCCCCACATTGGGCTCTCTGCTCAGCAGGGAGCCTGCTTCCCCCTCTCTCTCTGCCTGCCTCTTTGCCTACTTGTGATCTCTGTCTGTCAAATAAATAATAAATAAAATCTTTAAAAAAAAACAAAAACAAAAACAAAACAAACCCTGAGATCAGGACAAGACCAGAAGGCAGGCCTTATCTGACAGGAGCCACCCAGGTATCCCTCATACAACTTTTGTAACTAGTATTTTTTTCTTTTAAATTAATACATAATGTGTTATTTGTTTCAGGGGTAAAGGTCTGTGATTCATCAGTCGTACACAACACCCAGTGCTCCCCACAACACATACCCTCCCCAATGTCCATCACCCAGCCACCCCATTCCCCCACCCCCCTTGTGGTTGCTGGAGACCTGGGTGTGCTTCTCCTCAGAACATTTTTGCAAGGATTTTGCTGTGCCTGGAGTGTTCTCACTATTAGTGTCTGTTCCTTCTTTTCCTTCCTTCTTCCTCATCTGTCTCTAGAATGTCACCCTTCAAAGGCCAGGGGGCTGATCCCTTCATATCCTGCTATAGTCTCATTGCTAAGAACCGTGCCAGACACATAGTGGACCCTCACCCAATGTCTGATGCTCATGGTTCCTCTTTCAACATATGGCATTGGCCTGGAATGTTCTTCCTCCCACATGGAAATACTCATTTCTTCAGACTCACTTGGGGGTGTGTGTGTGTGTGTGTGTGTGTGTGTGAAAAGTATTTTTCCTTAGGCAGCCACTTTTCTCTCACCCATACTGGTGATTTTAAATAAACTTAGCACACTTAGCCTTTATCAGATTTTAACATTGACACAATAATATTTTCTCATATATACTCCCTATTCAAATTTCCCCAACTGCTCTAGTAATGTCTTCATGGCTTTAAAAAAATTTTAAGTCAAAGGTTTAATCAAGGACCACCTTGTTTTTAAAATCTGCTTAGTTTTCAATGTTTCTGTTACTAATTCATGCCCATAATTTCCAAGAGAAGAGTAAAATACATCTCAGCAGGGTCAAATAAATGAGATAATCTATTAGTGCCTTTTTTTTTTTTCTCTTTTTTCCTCTCCTGGAGGTGCTTTCGGAAACTGGCCTCACAGCTTTCTCCTGGCACTTCCTGTCACCACCACTGGAGAATTGCCATCACCTCTTTCCTAGGTTGGATTCCATGTGTCCTAGATCTCAGGTTCCCTCTGTCTTGATTACTCCCTTGTTTTGGTAGAAAATATCTTCCAGTAGCTTCTTGTGGAAGGGTGCATTGAAGGTACGTTCTTTGAGAATTTTATGTGTCTAAAAAGACATATTCTACCTTCAAACTCAATTGAGAGTTTGGATGAGTATAGAATTCTAGGTATAAAAATAATTTATCCTTAATATTTCAAAAGCATTATTCTATTGACTTCTGTTTCAGTGCAGTTTAGATATCCCATATATTCAGATTACTCATTCTTTGCATATAACTGCTCCCCCAAGGCTTTTAGGATTATTCCTTTATCCCTTATGTTTTAAAGTTGTACAGTGATATATTTTTTTAAAGATTTATTTATTTAAAGAGAGAGAGAGAGAGAGCAAACGAGTAATGGCAGAGGGAGAGGGAGAGAAGCTCAAGCAGACTCTGTGCCGCATGTGGAGCCTGACACATCCAAGGCTTGATCCCTGGACCCTGAAATCGTGACCTGAGCCAAAACCAGGAGTCAGACACTTAATTAACTGAGCCACCCAGGGGCCTGTAGATTTTTTGTTGTTGTTGTTAATTCCATAATTTGGGTACTAAGTAGATGCTCTCAATCCAGAATCTCATTCCTTTTACTCATTTCTTTCAATCTAGGAGAATGTTCTTTTATTATTTATTCAATAATTTCCTCCTTTTGATTTACTCTCATTTCTCATTCTAGAACTTTTATTAGTCCCATGTTAGAGAGCCTAGATTTACCTCCTAATGTTCCTATCATTTTTGTCTTTTCTTTCTTTTTTCCCTTTTTGTTTTATTTACTAGGCAGTTTCCTTAAATGTCTCTTCTAATCTTTCTTTTGAAATGGTTTTCATCCTTGTTCTCATATTTTAAATTTTCAAAACCCCTTTCCTTTTCTCTGATTGCTTCTTTCTTCTTTAAGAAAACCCTTTAATATCACCTTATTTTTGTTATGGGTCCAACAACTTTTCTTCTTTCTCAAAGGACACTAGTTAGTTTCTTTGAAAGTTTCTTTTCTTTTGTTGTCTGCATTGTCTCTCTTCTAAGTTCTGTTCCTACCCACCGCAACCCCCCTACTCCCCACCTCTGCCAACCTGTTTAGTCTACATCTCTTATGTTGGAAACTTTCCCTAAATGGTGATTCTTGGCTCTCTATCTGTATCTAAGAGTCAGAATGGAAAAAAAAAACAAAAAACAAACAAACAAAAAAACACAAAACACAAAACTGATTTTCATGGGAAAGGAGAAGCCTGATGAGTGGTGAACTTCACTGGAGGACTAATAAGCCAGGAGTGAGCCAATTTCTAGAAGGCTTGCCCCAGTCTTAGAGCATAGAATGACACATTACTCTTTTTAGCATATGATAGAGCAAATCAGCCTGGTCTGACAGCTATCTGGGAAATGAGTGGGCAAAGGGGCTGAGAAGTCTTGCAGATCAGTATGTATATTTCCCCCAGTTTTATTCTGTTTCAGTTCACCCTTAGCTTTCCCAGGCCAGGGCAGGAGGGCACATTCAATTTCTGAGCCCCCATGTTTCTAAGGTGGGATAGGTTTTTCTTTTCACTGGTTCTCCCTCTCTGGGTGCTTGGGTTTCAGTTTTTTCTGGGCTAGTCACATTAAGCCATTGGGTTGGCACCTTCCTAAATATGTGTCTTGGTCTGCTCTTCTTATCTTTCCTATTCTTTATTTCCTTGTGGATTTATAATTTTGTGTTTTGTTTTTCATGGGGGGGAGAGGTTGGGAGACAATAAAGATAAAGGATGTTCAATTCTCCATCTCTTTAGGTAAATTAATAATTTGTTATTAAACTTTTTAGCCAATCACTGCACAGTTTTCCCTTAGGAGAGGCCTTCTTCAATCACACATGTAATTGAATAAGTGGTACTTTAATTCATCACAGGAATAAACAAACGGTCCACCACTTAAAGGAACTCAGTATGTGTTAGGGCCATCTAGTGGACAGCTTGAGTTAGTGCCATAGGCTTGAAATCTGACAAGTTGCCGTTTGAAACCTAAGAGGAGAGCTAGAGAGGATCTCTTACTACCTCCTCTGTGTTCCTATGCAAAACCTCCCCAAAGAGAAGTGTCTCCTCTATTATATGGAAAGAACATGCACATATTTATTTTGTAGTTTATTTTAGTCACCATTTTATTTCATCTTCATGGTTATCTTGAAGTCTTACTGTTGAAATGTTTCTCTACTCATAACCTCAATGGAGATGGAAAAATAACTGATCTGCTCTCTTTTCTTTCACCAGCCTTTTTACTCAGTGAGGATTAAATTCTATTTCTTTCTCCTCTGGCATATTTCACTGGTCCTTGGCTGGCCTTTCCTAGGAATTAATTGAAAAGGAAATGGCAAATATGATAAGGCTCCTAGGCCTGGTAAAACAGTAGAGGCCAGGCTCGAGGATACCTCTGGCCAGCTGGGACGAGTGGCCGGTGAATTATGCTGTTCTGTGGTTATGAAGACTTCACATTACACAGGTGAATTGAAAAGACAGACATTATCCAGTCTCTCAATCTTACCCTCAATAATTTACTTAAAAAACAAAAATAAAAAAAAACTGAAGAAGACTGAAGGCAGAAATTTAAAATTACTCCTCTTTTCATAATTCCAAAAGCATTTCATGTCTGTAGCTGTAGAATCTACTGGAGATATTCCTAAACCTCGATTCAGCCAACTCCTGAGAGTTTCCTCACTGTCAAAATATATGAATTGCCAGTGCTTGAGCCAAGCGCAAGCCAGTTAAGGTTTTCAATAGATCAAATGTGAGCTGAAAGGGGCTACATAATTTAAATGCCATCTAGTGGCCAAGTGTCATTTTTAGTCCTCAATCAAAACAGTTCTGGTGCTTTCTAATATTTTTCTTAGGGTGATATACTAAATAGTTCTGAGTCAAAGATATTATAGCGGCTTTTGCTCTTGGAGTGAAATGGAACTGGAATATTTCTACATCATAAAAAAAAGGCTTAACAGCTTGAAATGTGCAAAAGTCCCAACTCTAAACAGTACTTCTGTTTGTATGGCTGCAAGACAGTTGTGGCTTGGTCTGGCTACTATGTCATTAAATAGTGCCAGTAGTGAAAAATAAAAAGAAGTATGTCTCAAATGTCAGGTAACTAATATAAGAACAAAATTCTAAATACCGACGGCCAGAGAATTTAAAAGATCAATCTTTAGTCTCAGAACACTGAAGAGCTATGAGAGAGACATGTCATTTCTTAATGAATGAATGCCATGGGCATGCAAGTCAGTGTGATAATCATCACAGTGGTGGGAGTAACAGCAGCTAACAGGTATTGAAACCTTACCTGCTAGACATTATTCTGAGTGCTCTGCTTGTATGAATTCATTTGATCTTCACAACCTAAAAAAATAGGTTTTATTTTAATACCCATTTCAGAGACAAAATTGAGGCACAGAGTGGTTAAATCACATACCCACTAGTGAGAGGCTGACTAGGAAACAGAATATTTAGAGTATCCTTTGGTCTCTCAGCTGTGTTGGATTTTGGTTAGTACTGTTTTGGTTGAAGCATCCTTGCAGAGCCATCAGCTCCCTTTAAGAAAACCAGGGCACAATTAGCCTTTGATCGTCTTGGGCTAGGGTTCCAGGTAGGGTTGACTCAAGGATAAGGCTGAGCTCTGGGCTCCTGACTGTTATCATCTTTGGATAGACCCTGCTCTTTTGGCTCTGTGGGAGTTAACTGTTCCTGGAGACTGGACAGTAGAATTCACTTTTGTGGAAATGTGGTCTGGGGTTATTTGTAACCTTGTTCTCCAGCTCTGTACTCCAGATAGTAGAGAGTTGCTTTATTTGAGTGTCACCAGATTAGCTGTGGTTATGCAATAAATAGGACACCATTAAGCATTTTTCTTCTTGTTGGTCACAAATCCGGTTCTATTCTTTCACTTCAGGCATGTGACCATTTAAAACCTTAAAGATAACCAAATGAGTTTAATACCTCACACAGTGCACCTTGATTTCAATGAGCCTCACAAAGTGTTTTTGAGGTTAATAACAATGAGTTTATTATCCTCAGTACACAGATAAGGAAACTAGGACTCAGATTAAGTGGCAAAATTCACATGACCACTGACCTTAGAACTAAGACTAGAACACTCGGGCTTCTCATTGCATTTGTTCACATTCACCCATGAGTGTGCCAACACACACACTGTCACACCACACACGGCCAAGTATACACACTTTTCCAAGTACGTAGTATGAATATGTGTGCATGCGTAAATGCCCACACCACGTGAATGTTAGGGAAGGTAGCTAAATGTAAATTGAAAATTTTGCTGTTTGTAAGTTTATCATCTATTTCATCCTTTCTCAGTTACTGTTCAGAGACCTTTAAAAGAAAGTCAGATAACCAAATCAGTTATATAGGATAAGTGGTTGAGGTGGTTGACAGCCCCAAAGGTAAAATCTAGGTAATCTTCCAAGGTCTACTCAAGTCTTCTGATTTTATTTTTTTATTTTAAGAAGTAGCATTTTAATTCTTTGAAAGAATTTCTGCTCTTAAAATGGCACACCTCTGTAGCAGTTTTGCAAGCTTATTGTGCCTAATATAATGTATCCAGAAGGAGGCAGCATTTTACTATTAAATTGATGCTTCTGCAAAGATTCTAACAAGTTTTCTTTTTTTTTTTTTTTCCTTTAAAAATGTAGGCTACCTAATCACACATCCAAAAACCTTTCAGGGTGACGATTCCTAGATATCACTAGAGTTTTGCATATTGAAATAGTTATAGAATCCAAATCCTACTCAGATCAAATGCATCTAAAATTACAACTAGCATATATGGTGGCCAAATTAATTGGCAGAAACTGTTTTTGCAGTAAAGACACTGATCAAAATAAAGAGTTGAGAAGATGGGAATAGAGGAAGGCGAAATGAAGGATTCAATTATTGCTAACTTGTAGAAAATAAGTATTTGGTCCAAGAGAGATCAACTTTAAAGGAAAAAAAAAAAAAACAAAAAACCACCTGAATTTGCTCCAAAATAAGGATAATGAAATAGTTTTAATCATTTAATTTCATAAATGTAATTTGCTTCTTCTTTCCTTGTTTTCATAGGATCACAGGGTCTTTAGAAGGGACCTTCAAATATCATGTGATAACAGCTCAGTTACTGCAGATTAGAATGCCTTTCATCCATGTAGCAAAGTGAGTCTATCTGCTTTCAAAGGATTAGGGAGAAAGGGATTCCAATATGATAGGGGAAATTCAGCTGAAGAATGATGGCATGCTAAGGGGACTTTTCTGTTACCTAGTGTTTGACAAAAGGGCTCAAAACTAAAAACAGCAATTGGGATCTGACACTTTCTCCAAATTTTCCAAAGAGGCTAAAGAACTGGGTGTCAGTCCCCACGTACATCCCCTGCCTCTTAATAACCAGTTAATGGTCTATAAAAGAAGCCAGGGAAGGAGTGGGGTGGGGGATTCCTCCCCTTCCCACTGGCGAGGGTCTTCTGACTGGCATCACCAAGTGAAGAAAGAGGCTCCAAGACAATGGCTTTTAGGGACTGCCTCTGGTGACTTCTGCTCAGGCAGCAGACTTGATGGGGCTGCCCATTTCTCCCTGAGTACAGAAGATGGAAGCTGGGGAGAGCTGGCTGGCAAGGGGAAGAGGTGACAGAATAGTAAGATTGCCCACCCATTACGTGTCATGGTCAGGGTTTGAGAAGTTCCTTAGGACAAGAGGACATACGGAATTAGCTATTCTTTAATCACCTTACTGTACAATTTCCTTCCCTACCACCCCCGCCTCCCTGCCACCTCCCCGCAGGACTGTGCACCATGATGGGATATATTACTGGGATAGTTGAGGGGCTAGATAGAAGAAGTCCAGTTAGAGCTGAATCTTTCCTAGAGCTGGCTGTATTGTGGGAAGACCTCTATGACTAAGTTTCACACGTGCTCCCAAGCAACAGACTTCAGATAGTGGCATGCATGCTCAGATTCACTGGAGAAGCAGAGCAGCCAACAGAGAGAGGGTTACAGCTTTCCCCTTCCTTCCGCTTCTTCCTGATTTCCCATACTGGAGAGGAGCCAGGCCTGGGACAGGGAGAAGGGGGTGTTTCAGAGCCAAGACTCCTTCCAACCTCATTTCACGTCAAACCGTCAAGGTCCCAACTCATGCCTTCTCTGGAGCTGTGGGATATGGAGGAGATGGAATTTACATAGAGCTTGAAAATGAAGTTTTTGATGATCTCTTTTTTAATAACCAAAAGTTAATAGAAAGTGATGCAATCTGGGAGTGATAGGGAGGGAAAATGTGAAGGTGAAGGCAGGGACAATTCTGATCACCAATTCCAATGTGTGGGTTTTCCCCTACACCGCCAGACAATGCTCTGGACACCAGTCGGCTGTCCTACAATTCAACTCAATTCTAACACCATCTACCTGGAGATAACCTCAGATTCTACAGGCTCATTCCTACAAGACTGCCCTCACTTCAGATGCTAATCAGAAGTCCAGACTCTTCTCTGTGCTTCTAACCAACTAGCTATAAATCGGAGTTTTTCACAAACCCCTCTTTGGGTCCGATTAATGTGCTAGAGTGGATCACAGAACCCAGGAAAGCTATTTGCTCACTAGGTTACTGGTCTATTACAAAGAGTATTAAAAGCATGTGAATTAACAGCTAGATGAAGAGATATATATAGGGCGAGGTCCGAGACAAAGGAACTTCGGTCCCTGTAGACTCTGGAGCCTAGGACAGTGGCACATGGAAGCATTTGGTTCACCAACCTGGAAGCTCTCTGGACCCCATTCTTTTGAATTTTTATGGAGGCTTCCTTACATAGGCATGGTTGATTAAATCATTGGCTATTGATGATAGATTCAACCTCCAGCCCGTCTCCCCTCTTAGGAAGTGGTGTAAGGGATGTTAAAAGTTCGATCTCTAATCACGTGGTTGGGTTCCTTTGGCAATTAGCTCCATCCAGAGGTGCTGTCCCAAAGTCACCATTAACATAACAAAATAACCTTTGTGGCTCCCATAATTTAGGAAACTCCAAGGGTATTAGGAACTTTATGACAGAAATTAGATAATACCAAATTATATATTTCTTGTTATAAATCACAGTATCACAGCAGGGATTAGGAAAAAGATTATTTCATATTTATGCCTCATTGAGTAGAGATAAATTGGCCTCATACGTCTATAATTAATGAGAAATGTTATTTAAAAACTGATAAAACTTGAATTTTTCCAACCTTCACCATTAAGACTTATTTCCCAGGGAAGGAAAGGACAGTATCAAAGAAGTTCTGAAGGAAATTGTGATACAGTTTCTCACCTAATGGGAAGAGAAAGTAGATAATATTTCTAATTTCTAGGAAGCTCTGTGTTGGTGGGGGGAGTGTAGGAGGAGAGACAGACAGACATACACACATGTACACATACACACACCCATCAAGACCAAAAGAGAAGGAGGAGGAAGGGAGGTAAAGGGTCAAATAAGTGGACAAATAAGAAGGCTTCACACCTTCATGGCCAAAGGAGAGAAGAAGTTAGAAATAACCCCACCTTTTTTTATCAGGGTGTGGGATATGCTATTCCCAGAGCAAAGAGTTTTGTTCCTAGTTTATCCCGGATACAAACTGGGAAAATTTCAAGCCTTCTAAAAGAATTATCATATACAACATGGAACCATCTCGGTAGCAAAGTAGTAATGGCCAAAGATGGAGTATTTAAGTATAGAGAGAGTGAAATACAGAATCCCTAAAATCCCTTGGTTTGGGTGTGGTGTGGAAAGATCCAGCAGTTCTTATATGCCTCGATGCAGCGATTGAAACCAGGGGACTGCACTTACACAATTTATTACAACAAAATAAAAAACCCACAAAACCCAAAAAACAATCCAGCTAAAAAATGGACAAAGGATCTGAATAGACATTTTTCTATAGAAGACATATAGACGGATAAGAAGTACATGAAAAGATGCTTGACATCACTAATCACCCAGGGAAGGGAAACCAAAGCCACAATGAAATATTACCCAACACCTGTCAGAATGGCTATTATCAAACAGACAAAAACAAATAACAAGTATTGGTGAAGACGATGTAGAGAAAAGGGATCCCTCCTACACTGTTAGTGGAAATGTCAGCTGGTGCAGCCGTTATGGAAAGCAGTATGGAGGTTCCTCAAAAAGTGAAAAATAGGGGGCACCTGGGTGGCTCAGTGGGTTAAGCCTCTGCCTTCGGCTCAGGTCATGATCTCAGGGTTCTGGGATCGAGCCCCGTATCGGGCTTTCTGCTTGGCAGGGAGTCTGCTTCCTCCTCTTTCTCTCTGCCTGTCTGCCTACTTGTGATCTCTGTCTGTCAAATAAATAAATAAAATCTTAAAAAAAAAAGTGAAAAATAGAACTACCATAAGATTTAACAATTCCACTTCTGGGTATTTATCCAAAGACAATGAAAACATCAATTGAAAGAAATATGTACACCGTGATGTTCATTACAGCATTGTTTACAATAGCCAAGATACGGAAGCAACCTAGCAACCTAAGTATCCATTGATAGACAAATGGTTAAAGAAGATGTGATCCATATAATGGAATATTATTCAGCCACAGAAAGAACAAAATCTTGCCATTTATGACAATATGGATGGGCCTAAAGGGCATTAAAGTAAGTGAAGAAAGTCAGACAGTAGCTAACACCGTGGGATTTCACTTATATGTGAATCTAAAAAACAAAATAAATGAACAAACAAAATGAAACAGAATAGAAACAGACTCATAGATTCAGGAAATTAACTGTTGGTTACCAGACGGAGGAGGGATTGGAGAGGCAGGCAAAATAGTTGAAGGGGATTAAGATGTACAAACTTCCAATGATAACATAAAGAAGTCCCAAGGATATAAAGTACTGCACAGGGAATGTTGTCAATAATATTGTAATAATGTTGTACGGCAGGAGACGATAACTAGACTTCTCATGGAGATCATTTAGTAATGTATAAAAATGTTGAATCCCTATGATGTACACCTGAAACTAATAGGATATTAGTTCAATTTTACTTCAATTAAAAAACAAAAAATGAAAACCACAAAACCATAGACCTGCTAGGGCTATGGTGGCAAGAAGTGGGGGGACCCCAGTGCAGATTCCTCCTCAGGAGGAGACAGACTCAAGAGGACTGACAGGGCCAGCCTGAGCTAAGGTAGAGCCAGCTAACAGAAGAAAAGACCCTGAAACCCCTTTTTTCCAAAAGAACTGATCATGAATGTCACCATCAGGGTATGACCAGGGGATGCAGGGGACATCTCTGAGGGGGCCAGCCTTGGGCTCAACATTCGCTTTCACTGTCCCCAGAGATAAGTAATCTGTGCTCCATCTTCAAGTTCCAATCTTGGGAGGGAAGTGGGAGGAACATGAGAGGAGAGACAAATCGTAGAGGGAGTTTGAACTTCAAACTGGCTGCATATTTATCTGGAAGGGACTGTTTAAAGTCAAGTAGCTGACTGATTCTTTTTTTTTTTTTTTTAAGATATTATTTATTTATTTGACAGAGAGAGATCACAAGTAGACGGAGAGGCAGGCAGAGAGAGAGAGGGAAGCAGGCTTCCTGCTGAGCAGAGAGCCCGATGTGGGACTCGATCCCAGGATCCCGAGATCACGACCTGAGCCGAAGGCAGCGGCTTAACCCACTGAGCCACCCAGGCGCCCCTAGCTGACTGATTCTTAACGGGAAGTTTGTACTCCCCTTATCCCACCCCATCCTACAACCTCAAGAAGTGGGAATGAAATGTATTAGTCAGCTTGGGCTGCCATAACAAATCACAATAGACCAAGTGGCTTAAACAATAGAAATCTATTTTCTCATGATTCTGGAGATGGTAATTCCAAGATCAAGGTGCCAGCAGGCTTGGTTCCTGGTGGGAATCCTCCTCTTAGACTGCCTCCTTTAACTATGTCTTCATATGACACAGACAAAGAGAACTCTGGTGTCTCTTCCACTTTTTATATGGATACTTATAAAAAGAGGAAGGTTTAGATGAGGTCACGAGGGTGGAGCCCCTTATCCAGCATCATCCATTCCCCCCACCCCATGAGGCAGCTTCCCCTCATACCTTATCTAAAACCAATTACCTCCCAAAGGTCTCACCTACAAATAAGCAACACATTGAGTTTTGGGGCTTCAACATACAAATTTTTGTGGAGATACAAGTCCAAAGCAGTGGCTTATGAGGAAGTTTACATCATCTATAGAAAAGCACGATGCCGCAATCTTTTGGTGTGCATAAATTATAGTGTGTCATGAAAAATCAAATTCTACTGCAAGAATTTTCAGTTCCCTCCCTCTCCAGCCATGGGAACAATGCGTGTGGTCAGAGAAAGAAACTGAGAGAGTATAGGGAAGGAGGAAGGAGGAAGTAAAAAGAGGCTAGAAGGAGAAAAAGAGAAAGAGAGAAAAGAAAAGGGAGATAGGGAAGAGGGCAGAGAGAGGTGACAGGGACTGAGAGCCACTGGAACAGTGGGGTTTCCCAGAAGGACTGAAAATTGCCTGGATGGGGACTGGGACCGGGATTAAGAGAGGATTCTCAGGTCATCTTGTTCTGCGACATCTTATAGGACATCCTCCTCATCTTTGTAAGATACCTTCTGCAGGAAAGACACTCCTTTTGCAACCTTGCAGTTGCTTTCCTGTGTTCATTCTGATACCTCTGTATTGGGACCTAGGGTCTGTCAGATCACACACTTTGAACATAGTGTTGGCCTAGGCTACAGTTTAATAGGCTCCCATTATGACGAAGTCTGTCTTGTGTCTAATCTCTTACATTGGCATTTATGACATCCCTTCCTGTCTGGTCCCACTGGAGTGCAGTCTGTTCCTGACCGGCTTATAGTCATTGTAAATTGAAGTTTAGTAGGGAATCAGCCTCCAGGTTTCTCTGGCTGTAATTGCCCCAGTTTCTTTATTTCTCTCTCTTCTGGTTGCTGTAGGTCTTCCTTCTGAGTCTTTTAAGTATCTTTAGCCTACACTGGATTTGCCACGCATCTCTTAGCTGATTAGCCTAGAGTAGGATTAGCAAACACTACACATGGTACTTGGCTCATAGGCTTGGGAGTCATGCTCTATCTCTTTCAATGACTTTAGATTTATTTCTTCAGACAATTTACTTGGCTAAATAAAAGGTCAAATTTTAGTCATAATGGTCTTAGTGATTTCAAACTATCTGCTGTGTAGTTCTGACTCCTTTAGACTTAAATCTCACTGCCTTCTATGACAGTATTGGCTAGAGGACATTGGTTTTATATGATTTTTTTCTGATAGTCTATATTCAGTGTAAAACTCTTAGTGAATACTTAGAAGATTGGCTTATTATAGAGTTTAGAGTGTGTGTTTACTTAAAATAAGAGAACTTCAAATCTATGATAAATGTCTATTTTGGTTGATTACTTGCCCAATGAGGCATAATATACAAAAATGCTGAACATTCCATTCAACCATGTGGGACAAACTGGGAATTCTGAAGGATTAAATGTCAGCAGAAGAAAATGAGAAAATTCCATACAGTTGAAAGGAGATGGGAAGAAGGTAATGGTAAATTTGTAGTTTCTGGGGGAAAACAAAATTAAAGACAATTTTTTTTTTTTTTGGACTGTGTAGAAAAGTAGGCGAAAGAGTTCCAGAACTTACAGAATACATTGCCTTATGTTCAGAGTAGATTTTGTGGTCCACTTTAAGGCCTGAACACAGTGTTTGCAAACAAAAGCTGATTGGATTAGCTATACTGAGGGCATCTTTCTCAGTTAAAGACTATCTAGAGATAAGTCCAATTGTGTTCAAGAATATCGTCAAATACCTCAATACTAATGATCCCAAACACAAAGAGTAGAAGTAGGCTTTCTGGAGACTAGGTAAAAATTTTTTGGACAAGGGGCACCTGGGTGGCTCAGTGGGTTAAGCCTCTGCCTTCAGCTCAGGTCATGATCTCAGGATCCTGGGATCGAGTCCCACATCGGGCTCTCTGCTCCACAGGGAGCCTGCTTCCTTCTCTCTCTCTCTCTCTGCTTGCCTCTCTGCCCACTTGTGATCTCTGTCAAATAAATTAAAAAAAAAAAAATTTTTTTTGGACAAGATCAAAGGTATTTTGAAATTTCAAGTACATTATTTTATTGTGACCAGAAGAATAGAAAAGTAAAACCATGCTTAAGAATGTGTTACTGGTGCAAAGTAAAGTGAAAGTTTGAGCTGATTATCTAGGTAATTCAAGTATAAAAGTCTGAAATATTCATTTAGAAGCAAAAGTGAGTTGGAGAGAATCCTTTATTGAGTTGACTTTGCTTATTTTTGGAGAATCAGTCTCAAAACTGGAAAGTGATAGATTTCTGTTTGTGTGCATCATTTTGGTAGCAGATTATTTGACTTAGTTGAGAGTTCCTAGGCATTAGGAAATGTTTTCTCTAAATACCAACCTTGGTTATTTTAATTTGTCTCTTTCCTTATTCCTCTCCATTAATCCTCTTATTCAAAATGGAAAGAGAATGGTCCAGGATGTGATTTAGTTCTCAAGTTTGCCTATTTATTATCAGGATGGCAGTGAATTCCCAAATCATAATACAATCCTTGGTGAAAGAGAACCAAGATATGCATTGTGAAAGAAAATAAGAAGATGAGGACACAGAGGGAAGACTGGAAGATTCAGTCTCCAATGCACTGTGGTGATATTAGACTCAGAGTAAAATCAACATGCTTGTGCCCAGATCACACACATATCTACACATCTAGCAGCATACATTTGCCAACACCCAACCCCACACGAATGATAAATTCCATCTTAAAAAGTATGACGCAGTTCACCTACCTGGAGTCCTCCTATCTCTTCTGGCATGTAATTGTGTCTTTTCCATCATTGTAGACAGAGCAGAGGGGACATCACAATTTAAGTGTAATCAACATGATTGGTCAGCATTGAGGTGGGGCATGTCCGTTCTGGAGAGCTGGACCTGTGGTCAGGAGAGAGCAATCTTGTAAACACAGAAGAAAGCCGTTTCAAACGGTTCACCTATTTTGGGGACCTTGACCTTGCAATAAATCCTACCATAGCACACACACTGCTATAATATTTTACATTTGCATAACAACTTTGGTCTAAGTATCTTAGAAATTTTTCAAGAAATAACATTGCTATTTTAGTGCTGTTTTTATGTAAGTGGAAATAGTGAATTGCAGGAATTAAAGTAACTTTTAAGATGAGTACTAAATGAGACTGGTAGTTGGTAAGACATATAGAAATTGATGAGAAATGTATGTAAATATAGATATTAGCCAAATAAATCTGGGAATGTGACTCCAACAAGTCTTTATTTTATTTCATTTTTTGCCTCTTTTCCCTTCCTACCAAATCAAAAATTTTGTATTTCTTTAAACCTGCTCTTAAGAATGTTCTAGAATAAAGTTTATAAATTTTTAGCCCGTATATTACATTTTCCAGAGGTATTTATATTTTAAGTCTTCCTTTTCTGTGTGAAAGATAAGCTCTGTCCTTAGTAAAAGGAATTTCAAAATCAAAAGAGGGTAAAAAGAACTTTTTTTTGGAAATAGAGTCCTTTCTAGTACAGTTCTGCTTGGTTCATCTGTAAGTGTTGATGGCTTTTGTCTGTAAATATATCTTTACATAAGTCAGGTACAAGAAAAGCAAAGAGTTTCAGTTGATCAGTGGAAATTTATCCATTAACTTTGAGATGGTCAACTATTGATAGAATTTTTGTCTGTTCCGTGACATAAGCCAAGAAGTCTTCACTAGCAAGTTTTCTGGCAATACTGCAGAGAATATGTTACTGAATTGGTAACACAACTTCTCCTCAATATCTCCTCCTGAAAAATACTGGGAGGGGCATTTAATTTAAGAAAAAAGTAGCAAATTTGGAAAATAGAATATGCTAAATGTCTGGACTAGTTAAGTACATTGTTTTAAAAGAATAAATGGCTCTACTGTGAAACATCAGTCATATTCTTTGGTAAAATCAGAAAAGGAAATACTTGGTTGAAGACAATAACAAAGTTTATGTTTTCATGATCACATATCTCAAAATCAAAATATCAATTCATTACATTTGTTCCAGGGATTTGTCAGTTTCCATATGATTTATTCTTGTTGACAAGGGCAAATATACTGAGCTAAAGTTTTGTATCAAACCTATGTCCTATAGGATTTAAAACAAACCAGCCTGGATGACAAATGGGTATGATGCAGAAAGTCACTAATGAAACTAAGGCAGAATTCCAAGTGTATCAGATGTCCATGTCTGTGTATGTTAGATGTTAAAAGATGGATTTGTGATTTCATAAGTCTAAGGCCTTGGCTTGAGTTTAAGATTTTGATATTTTAATTACCATCCAGACCCTTTCTTCATCATTATTCCAAAGCCTCTGTTCCACTTCTTCCAACTCTTGGTATGCTCATACCCTAGACCTTGTCACCACCTGGAAATACTTCACCCCTGCATTTCCCCCCCACCCTTTGGCCACATAATCTTTTCTCCTTCAACAACCCCACCCCTCCATTTCTCAACCCCTCTGAAATGGTTCTTCTTTCCATCCCACCCCTGGCATTTTAGCCTGTGGAAAGTTTTTTCCAGCTTCTTTTTCTCTCTCTCTGCTCACTTGGGGTCTGGAATCTTGTCTGGGCAAGACTTGGTCCTTGAGAATGTGAATTTAGAAAAATGAATGGCCTGGATCTCATTGCAATGTCCTTTCCCTTAACACCTCTCTCTTCTTCTGGTTTGTTGGCCCACCATTTCCTTTGCTTCCAGCTGCATGTTTGGGAAAGAAGGAGCATGGGGAAAGGACATTATCTGCTTAACCACCTCTGCTCAGAAGTGACTCACACGAATTGCTCACATTCTGTTGTCCAGTAGAGCCGCAAGGGAGGCAGGGAAATATAGAGGTACACAGAGATATTGATGAGCTTTAACAGTTTCTTCAATGTCCACCTTATAAGATTGTTTTGAGAATTAAATACAGGAAAATATGTAAAGCTTGGTAGTTTTCTCAGTAATTATTTTGTATTCCAATTTGATTAAAGTTGTTTTTCTCATGTCAGTTGATGAATTAGCATTCCACTTGGTATTTAGATATTTCTGTGGGTTTGGTTAGGGCAAGCTAAAGTCACAGAGGTCACCCCATACTCAAAGCATTAATAAAACCACATTTCTGGGTCTGTACAAGACCATCTAGAAACCACCTAGAAACACCACCTTATGGTGTCACTTCTTGGGGGCAGTTGGCTCTGAGGTGAAATTGCTCAGTCACAATGGGTATGTTTTTTAGAATTGTACCAAGTTCTATAATGTCACTTTTCTTTCTAATCTTAGTTTGTTTTTTAGTACTAAGAGCCAGGGGGCAGAGTATCTATTTATTTATTTATTTTTAACATGGAAATGCTTCTTTTAATTTTAGTTTTCTTTTTATTTTAAAAATTTATTTATTCTTTTTATTTGCACTCATATGTGGAACATAAGAAATAGAGCAGAGGACCACAGAGGAAGGAGGGAAAACTAAATGGGAAGAAATCAGAGAGGGAGACAAACCATGAGAGACTCTGGATTCAGGGAAACAAACTGAGGGTTGTGGAAAGGGAGGGAGGCGAGGGGATGGAGTAACAGGGTGATGGGCATTAAGGAGGGCACATGTTGTGATAAACACTGGGTGTTATAGGGAACTGATGAATTGTTGAATGTTACAACAAAAGATTATGATGTAGTATATGCTGCCTAACAGAGTATCCATTTTATGGATTCTTGAAATCATCCTTAGTTATCCCTAGCAGGCTCCTTTGTCCTTGCTGCACAGCAGTTCCTGAGCTTCTTGGAGGATGCCTGCCATGGAGTTTCCTTCTGGGGTAGCCAGTGGCATTGGCCTGGAGGTCCTGCACTCACTCCATAACCACAAATACTCCACCTGGCTTAGCTTCTAATACTGACTCTGAATGTGTCACCCTTTCTAATAATTCTGTACTGTTATATCTTCTAACTTTTCTGCCACTTGCTTGTCAGACCAGGCACATCTACCCCTAGGAGAGGCATGGCAGGTCTGCCTCAACATCAGTTTTACTACTAGTAAGAAATAAAAGCTGGGGCACCTGGGTGGCTCGGTCGGTTAGGCATCTGCCTTCAGCTCAGGTCATGTTCCCAGGGTCTTGGGATTGAGTCCCACATCAGGCACTCTGCTCTATTGGAAGTCTGGTTCTCCCTCTCCCTCTGCCTGCTTCTCCCCCTGTTTGTGATCTCTCTCTCTCTGTGTGTCAAATAAATAAATAAAATCTGTTAAAAGAAGAAATAAAAGCAGGGGTACCTGGGTGGCTCAGTTGGTTGGGGGTCTGCCTTCAGCTCAGGTCATGATCTGCCTGCCTCAGGTCACGTCTGCCTGCTGCTCTCCCTGTTTGTGCTCTCCTAGAAGTAGAGAGCACAAATACATAAATAAAATGAAATATTAATTAATTAAATAAATAAATATTAAAAATAACAAATAAATAAAATTATTTATAAAATAAATAAAATATTAAAAATAAATAAATTCCATTACTTAGTTATTTAACAAACATACATAGCAGTTACTAAGGGCAAGACAATCTTCTAAGTGATGAACATATTTTATTTAAAAATTTTTTATATCAATTTTGGTATAGTTAACACAGTGTTATATGTGTTTGTGTTCAATATAGGGATTTGACAATTTCATACATTACTCAGTGCTCATCAAGGTAAGTGTACTCTTAATCCCCTTCACCTATTTCACCCTCCCCCCACTCACCTTCCCTCTGTTAACCCTGTTTGTTCTCTACAGTTAAGAGTCTGTTATTTGTCTTTTTTCCCTTGTTTTGTTTCTTAAATTTTCCATATGAGTGAAATCATATGGTATTTGTCTTTCTCTGACTGATGTATTTCACTTAGCATTATACTCTCGATTCATCCATTTTGTTGCAAATGGCAAGATTTCATTATTTTTTTTTTAAATATTTTATTTATTTATTTGACAGACAGAGATCACAAGTAGGCAGAGAGGCAGGCAGATAGAGGAGGAAGCAGGCTCCCCGCTGAGCAGAGAGCCCGATGCGGGGCCCGATTCCAGGACCCTGAGATCATGACCTGAGCTGAAGGCAGAGGCTTTAACCCACTGAGCCACCCAGGTGCCCCGATTTCATTATTTTTTATGGCTGAATAATATTCCATTATAGGTAACACTTCTTTATTCATTCATTGACGGACACTTGGGCTGCATCTATGATTTGGCTACTGTAAATAATGCTGCAATAAACAGGGATGCATATATCCCTTAGAATTAGTGTTTTTCTTTTTCTTTTTTTCTTTTAATTATACCTTTAATGGGTGTATACTCATTTCCAATTGACAAAAGCAAAAAAAAAAAAAATCAGGACGTTCTAGAAAACTCTTTTCCTATCAAGATATCAAGATATGTTATCTTTTCTAAAATTTAATTTTATAATTAATTTTATTTTTTATTTTTTCAGTGTTCAGTATTTTTATTTTTTCAGTGTTCCAAGATTCACTGTTTATGTACCACACCCAGTGCTCCATGCAATACGTGCCCTCCTCAATACCCACCACCAGCCTCACTTCACCAAAACCCCACCAGCCTCACCCCACCAGCCCCCTCCCCTCCAAAACCCTCAGTTTGCTTCTCAGAGTCTACAGCCTCTCATGGTTCGTCTCCCCCTCTGATTTCCCCCAACTCACTTCTTCTCCCCTTCTCCCAATATCCTCTGTGTTATTCCTTATGCTCCACAAGTAAGGGTTTTTATATTCTTCGGGCAAATATTGAGTAGTGAGATTACTGGATCATATGATAGTTTGATTTTTAACTTTTTTTTTTTTAAGATTTTATTTGACAGTGATCACAAGTAGGCAGAGAGGCAGGCAGAGAGACTTGGGGGAAGCAGGCTCCCTGCTGAGCAGAGTCCTATGTGAGACTCGATCCCAGGTCCCCAAGATCATGACCTGGGCCAAAGGCAGAGACTTAACCCACTGGGCAGGTGGGTTAACCAGTTGCCCCTGATTTTTAACTCTTTGAGGAATCTCCATACTGTTTCCTACAGCAGCTGCACCAGTTTGCATTCCCACAAACAGTGCATGAGCATTCCTTTTACCCGGCATCCTCACCAACACTTGTTTCTTGTTTTTGGTTTTAGCCATTCTGACAGGAGTGAGGTGATAACTCACTGTGGTTTTGGTTTGCATTTCCCTGATGATGAGTGATGTTGAGCATCTTTACATATGTCTGTTGGCCATCTGGATGTCTTCTGTGGGGAAATGTTTATTCATGTCTTCTGCTCATTTTTTAATTGGATTTTTTTTTTGATGTTGAGTTATATAAGTTCTTTGTATATTTTGGATACTAACCCTTTATTAGATGTCACTGGCAAATATCTTCTTCCATTCAGTAGGTTGTCTTTTAGTTTTGGTGATTGTTTCCAGTAATGAACATATTTTAATTCTCAAAACCACCTTGGAGGGACGCATTGATGTGTGTGTACAACTTACTGTATATATGTATGTGTGTGTGCATAAAACACTGAGGCATGGAAGTTAAATAACTTTTGCAAAGTCACACAGTCAATATAAGCCATAAATTGGAGTTGGGATTTGAACTTGGTTATCTAACTTCTACATCTACACCCTTAATCCCTATGTTTGTTGTATCTTGCATTAATGATTGGTTAACTTGTCTTTTTTTTCTCTAGACTACAAGGGCCTTGGGACAGAGTTTTACTTACCTCTATGTCCCTTAAGCTGAGAAACAGGACAGGTACACAGTAACAACACAGCAAATGTTAGCTAACAGAGAGGGTGGAGGTGTCTAGGACTGTGTACCAGGCCAAGTGATACTGTCTCCCATCACCCCATGACCTCCTCTATGGACATAGCCTGTGGCCTCTAATTGCTAGAGGAAATCTAAACTCATTTCATCCTGTGCTTAGTAGAACAAGTTGCAAAATTTTTATGTAAGCTATCTTTAGACATTTTCCTGGAATATTTTTAACATTTTCTTTGAACGATGGAGTGGGGATTCTAGGATTCCAATTTCCCTCTGCACCCTGTTTTTATGATTCTAAG
This sequence comes from Enhydra lutris kenyoni, assembly GCF_002288905.1. Lineage (NCBI taxonomy): Eukaryota > Metazoa > Chordata > Mammalia > Carnivora > Mustelidae > Enhydra > Enhydra lutris. Next base: position 32,205,756 of record NW_019154086.1, on the reverse strand, counting down.
AAATATGATTTAGTTGTGCCCTATTCAAGGTTTGCCTGCTCATGCTAAGCCCCGAGATTTCAGTTTGCACCACGTGTCCTAGAGGCCTGATGTCAGGGGCAGATTCCACCAAAAAAAACCAAAACAGAACAGGACAGCTTTCGAGGCTTTGGAAGCAGAAGCAAATGCCACTACCTGCAAGGTCAGCAGTTTCTCTTGGAATCTTTCCTCAGCCACATCTCAGCAATGTGGTTTAAGATCACAGTTTTATATTCCCTGTGAACTGAAACATTTCAAAAACATTCATTTTCAGTCAAGACTGGTTAGAAATAAATCTACTGAGTGTTAGTCCCATGTAGGAGTCCTCATCAGAGCTTAAAAAACATCAAAACCATATTTTTCTTAGAAAACATTTTCTTCATGAATACCGAGCTAGGGATCTGCCTTATTTTGTTTATAACCTAAAAAGGGCTTTGCGTTACAATAAGTTTTGACTGCCTTGTGATCCTTGTTTCCCCTGGCTGGTCCTGCCCTATTACTT
>NW_019154086.1:32145820-32205226 GCF_002288905.1 Enhydra lutris kenyoni | reverse complement strand
ACACACACACACACACACACACACACACACACACACACACACACACACACTTTTGTGTTGTTCATTTCTGTTTGGAATATTTTAAGAAAATGCCGGTCTCCTGTGGTCAGTCCCCATGTCAACACTTACTCACTAATATGGTAAACATGCTCTGTCATTTTACTATTGCCTAACTTGCATCTGATTTTCTTTTTCAAAAACTAGGAATAATTCCACATGTCTTTCTATGACTGATAGAATTCTATCAAAACTACTCTCTGTCCCCTTGTTTCCCTCCCGCACTTGGACCCGCTCTTCCCCCACTTCCAACTTTGGAAACAAACCATCGACGTTTTTACAGTCAGGGAGTACCTTGAGGGAGGAAATAGTTCTATTTCCTCTTGAGGGTAATCTAATAAATTCTGCTAACACACTAAGAGGTGTGAATCAGTACGGCAAGGCCAAAGGGATCATACGGTTGAATTCAGATCTTGAAGCAGTTGCTCTGATTATAAATGACTTGGGCACTAATTGTTCATGACATATTAAGGGCTATGGACTACAAAGATGATAAATAACAAGAATTTAGTAGTATATTTGAATTACTTGGAGCATGATCTATGGTAGGTAGATTTGGTGCATAAAACACGACTGACGCAGCCCAAGGTCAACAATTAAGACATGAGTTAGAACGTGTACCTATATTTATTTATGGACTTTCTTATCCCAGAAAGGATTTCAGAGTCTTCAAACTATACACAGTACAGAAAGATTAAAAAGACAAAAACAAAAACAAGTCATGAAGGTACCAAGCCCCAACTTAGAGTAGGAACGATGCAGATAAAGATGGGCACCATCAGCATATCCAACACATGCTCTAAGGATGGGTCTCCTTGCTCCTGCTGGGCTACAAATTCTGCTCAAAATGTCTCAGCAGCAAATAGAGACATAGACCTCATACTGACTCAGCAGGAGAAAAACCACTCTTAATTCTAAGAAAGGGAGGACTTTCTCCTATAGAGGGTATTGTAAAAAAAAAAAAAATAACAAAGTCCCCCACATTATCCTGAGGAAGCACAGTGATGAGTTTCCTGCATTGTCCCCCAATCCCGCGCACGCACGCTGGGGCTGCTTGGTGTGCCTCCACAGGGGATTGTTTTCCACTTGTGGAGCTGCTTATATGACAGCTTTTTATAATGATTTGGATATCTTTGAGGGAGGGAGGATGGCAACATATTTCCTCTTCTTTATCTTCCTCCATCTCTTTCTTCCTCCTTCTGCTCCTTCTCCTCTACCTTAATGTGCCCTGCATTCTAGACATATTAAAATGGGGGAAACAAAGGTAGGATACAGCCTTTAGAGTGTAGTTTGAGTTTGGAATCCCAGTGAAAAACTTACATAAAATCTATGACAATCTTTTTTTTTTTTTTTTTTTTATTTTTATTTTTTTTTAAAGATTTTTATTTATTTATTTGTCAGGGACAGAGGGAGAGAGAACGAGCGAGCACAGGCAGACAGAGAGGCAGGCAGAGGCAGAGGGAGAAGCAGGCTCCCTGCTGAGCAAGGAGCCCGATGTGGGACTCGATCCCAGGACCCTGGGATCATGACCTGAGCCGAAGGCAGCCGCTTAACCAACTGAGCCACCCAGGCGTCCCAATCTATGACAATCTTGATGTTAATCATGGCCACAGCTAAAAAAAACAAAAACAAACAAACAAAAAACAATGGTTCTTTCTTCTGGACACTTATCTGTGAGATTTATGGGTGGGTGAGCCATCTATAATTCCATGTCACTGCTGGGGGTGGGAAGGCTCGTCTTGGCCACCTCCATGATTGCTTTCAGCTGGCCCTCTGTTCCCAGGCCATGGCTGCTAAAAATTACAACCTTGGAAAGTCGTCTGAATTTTCTTTTTCTTTTTATTTATTTATTTTTTTTTTATTTTTATTTTTTTTTATTTATTTGACAGACAGATCACGAGTAGGCAGAGAGGCAGGCAGAGAGAGAGGAGGAGGCAGGCTCCCTGCTGAGCAGAGAGCCCGATGCGGGATTCGATCCCAGGACCCTGAGATCATGACCTGAGCTGAAGGCAGAGGCTTTAACCACTGAATTTTCTTTTTAAAGAATTAATTTATTTATTTGACAGAGAGAGACACAGTGAGAGAGGGAACACAAGCAGGGGGAAAGGGAGAGGGAGAAGAAACCTTCCCACTGAGCAGGGAGCCCAAACTGGGCCTTGATCCCAGGACCCTGGGATCATGACCTGAACCTAAGGCAGATGCTTAATGACTGAGCCATGCACCAAGTTGTATGAATTTCATGAGGACTGGACTTTTTTCTTTCATGAACCTGCTACTTTTGTATACATAGCCTTCCTGAGAGTAGGAAAGAAAATGGACTATCAAACATTCATTATAAGTCTAATTATGCCAACTTAAACACAATCTTCAAAGATGTATTTCTAATGTATTATATACGCACTCAAGTTTTTATCTTGTTTTCCTCCTATACTAAAACACACTGTTACCTGGTTTAGGTCTAATGAACATCTGAATAAGGTTGAAATCTACAGCTTTTGGCATGTCCACTGATTTCCATCTTTGTCCCAATAGTATTACTTTTATGAAACCTTTATTTTTCACTAATATCAACCATCCCATTTTCTCATTTTCCACTACTTTTTATAAAATACTAATGGCAAAATATAGTAAAACAGTCAAGCTTTTTGACAGCACTATCCACTGATGAATGCTGGCCAAAGTGAGTGGCTGATTGGCCTCAAGCAACTCCCCATATTATGGTTCAAAATGTTTGTCTGGAAGCCAAGAAAAAAATTCAGAATATGGCCAACAATACTCAGTTTGAGGACCCTAATGTAAAATGTATGTTAAAAAAAAATGTGAATTATATGGAAGTTGAGTTTAAGGAAGTAGAAGACCACATGTACAAGAAGATGGATTGGGGAGAACCATAAGAGCCTAAGATGAAATCTAACCTACCACCACAACAAAATGATTAAGTCGTAAGTATAATAAAGACTTTATTGTTTAGAATATGGGCTGCTATTACCTAATTTAATTTTATTTGGGGTATGAGACGTCTATTGAGGCACTAGGAGAAAAGTGAGAAATATTTCTCGGAACATTGCCATTTTAATATATTTTTCCTGCATCATCATTAAAGTTGACAGGAAAAAGCAATAATTGAAAGCATAAATAAAAGTGGCCAATAGAGAGCTCTTCATTCTCACTCCAGGCAATGCTATTGAGTGTCTACTACGTTCCGGACACTGTCAGGGGAACGTTGACAGAGATGCAGTCTTTACCACTGAGATGTTCCAGGTGTACGATGCATAATACTGAGAGTACAAAAATGAAAAGTGGGAACCATCTAAAGTGAATAATGAGATTTACTTTATTTTTAAAACAAGTGTTTTATAAAATTTTATATTTTATATAATATATAAATTATATAATTTAAATATAAATATATATAATGAAATATAAATATATAATATAAAATACAATGAATATAATGAATTATATAATAAATATAATATAATAAAATAATATAATATATATAATATAAGAAAGAAAGTAAGAAACTTTCAGGAAAGTTGCAAGTACTGTACAGGGCAGAAAACTCTTTGTTTTCCTAAATAAGTTGAGAGGAAGTTGCTGACATGATGTTTCATCATCCCTAAATACTTTAGTTACCTTTCCCTACAAGCACATTCTCCACATAAGCACAAAATAAGCATCAGGATCAGGAAGTGAATGCCAAGTCATCGCTCACTTCTAATCCACAGGCTCCATGCAAGGGTTACTGATTGTCCTCATGACATACATTAGAGCAACAGGATCTGGTTCAGAATCCCACGTTGTATTTAGCTGTCACATTAGTCTCCTTCAGTCTTGATGAAGCCCTTGATCCTTCTTGGTATTCCACAACGTTGGCACTTTTAAGGATCATAGGCTGATTATTTTATAAAATGTCTTTTAATTTTTTTTTAAAGATTTTATTTATTTGACAGACAGAGATCACAAGTAGGCAGAGAGGCAGGCAGAGAGAGGAGGAAGCAAGGCTCCCCACTGAGCAGAGAGCCCGACGTGGGGCTCCATCCCAGAATCCTGGGATCGTGACCTGAGCTGAAGGCAGAGGCTTTAACCCACTGAGCCACCCAGGCACCCCGTAAATGTCCTTTAATTTTGTCTGATGTGTCTTCATGATGACACTCAGGTTATGCATCCTTGGTAGGAATATCGGTGTCCTCTCTACATCTTATAGGGGGTGTACAATTTAGATTTGTCTCATTACTGACAATTTGCACTTCGATCACCTGGTTACAATGGCATCTGCTGGACTCTTTTCCACTGAAAGTGACTCTTACTTCCTTTGGCACTTTGAAACTATGTTTCTTATCAGACTTTCAAGTCATTCATTATTTAACTCTGGATTCATGGTTTCTTATTTAATTCAATAGGTTATGATTTTTTTAAAAAGATTTTATTTGACAGACAGAGACCATAAGTAGGCAGAGAGGCAGGCAGAGAGAGAGAGAGAGGGAAGCAGGTTCCCCACTGAGCAGAGAGCCCGACGTGGGGCTCGAACCCAGAACCCCGGGATCATGACCTGAGCCAAAGGCAGAGGCTTTAACCCACTGAGCCACCCAGGCACCCCTTGATTTTTTTTTTTTTTTTTAATGCCCAGATCATCCCTGGGCAGTGGGATATTTGGGCAGTGGCAGCTTCTCTGAGCTTGCTTCTGTACTCTTTTGTCATTTTCCCATCATTCTTTGCATACTTCTTTGCTTTCTGATATAATAAGATGTTTTAGGCTCACCATATACTCTCCCTGCTCCAGCTCTAGAATCATCCATGACCCCAAGAAATCTAGGTTGCTGTTAGTGGAGAATCATGTTGATAACCCAAGATCTGGTTGCTGGGTGTGTTTATTGCTATTAGAATTTGGCTATTTCCCAGGCCCTCTCAGAAGACAGAGCTAGCGTATGTGCATATGTATGTATGTATGTATGCATGTGTGTGTGTGTCTATACCCATTTGAGCACATAATGGTATGTTAGAAATACATCATTTAAAACTGTTTCAGTTGGTATAATTAGACTTACATGTTTGATAAAGTATATCTATAAAGCATAAAGATGGGTGTAGACACACTTATATCTTTACATAAAGACACATTTGCATGCATCTATACACTTTTCTGTATCTCTATACTCATATATACATTGAAAATTATGAGTTCACACTGATATCCTTCCATTCCAATCCAACACCACAGGTTTCATTCTCGTTTTCTCCCTTCTCTGACAATGAGGAAGCTGACTCTTAATAGCCTTAATTTACTTAATTATTCCATCCATCTCCACATATGCTACCTAAATGCTGCCATACTCTTGCCCACCAGGGCGCTCACCTCACTCTGTGCTGGGCTGTCACCACCTTGCTGACACCTGTTGACCCTGCTTGGGCTTCAGCACTCCATGTTGGGCAGCCCTCATGCCTGGTGTCTTCTTTACTCTGTTTGTGCTCTGACAGCAGACACCAGGCTGTCCCTTTTTCGTGGACACCCTCCTTACCCAGCTCTGACTCTGACACTCACATCGGGATGCCATCTTGTGTGGTCAGTCTCTTGTTTGATTTGCGCTCTGGCACCCTGCTGTGGAGCACTAGGGTTCTTCCCTTCAGGGGCAGATGCTTACTTGACTCTGCCCTACTTTATGGCTTTAGGACTGAGCTGTCATGCACGGGAAGGGGCTGTGGCATGGAGGAGAAGGAAGAGTAAGTTCTATTTTAAATTCTAAAATGTGAAGGAAATAAAACAGTGAACACTGCTTAATTGTTTTCCATGCCAAAAAGAGGTGAGGTTTTTCTCTAGGTCTTCTAAAAAGACTAAAAGGTTAAAATGTTTCAAGCTTTACATGTATTTTTTGGGGGGGACTTGTGTAATGCTGGATTATTAGACTCAGATTCCTTATTTATATTCTTACTTGAGGCCATAAGGGGAGTCTCTTTCAATATACAACCCTTCCTTTTTTTTAATATGCCCAGAAGGATTGGAAAATATTGGGAATTAACAATTATTGGTGAAGAGACTAGATTGTAAAGCTATTATAGTTTCAAGTAAGGGTCAACACTGCTCCCTTTAATCCTTCCTGCAGTTTGCCCCAAAGGGATTTATCCTTGTCTTTATCCATTGAAATGCATTGTAAACCCTATTGATTTAATCCAGATGAAGTCAGTTATTTCTGACTCTGGTTTGCCATTGTATTGAGGTAATTACTACCAAGTGATTAGTGATTGAGTCTGAAAAAATTCATTTAGTAATTATTAATTGAATAACCACTGAGTTAATAAAACGGTCCTAGGATATTATACTAGATATTAATTGAGTAGGCTATAAATATCTACCTTCAATAAATTATATCTGGAGGGGGATAACAGAGGAGGAATAATCCTTTCCACTTAAGTAAAAAGACACTTAATAAGTGTTCATTAAATAAAATGTTTTTCTGATATTTGGGAGCCAGGGTGCCTTAGGGGCAATAAATAACAATTTCATTTATGCAAATTCTTAATATGGCAAACATTTCAAATTAATTTTTAAAAAGTTGAAAAATCCAATGTCTTGTCTGAGAATTTTAATATCCAGCTAATATGCTGATTTTAAAAAATGTATCTATTATACCCAAGGTCTATTTTCATAGATTAAAAAGTAGTAACAAGGTCAGATTAAATTAAGTTGAATACCCTCAAGTCAGAAGCCTTAAAAATGGCCACAAGCCATTACTTTTCTTTTTAAAAACTCAAGAGCTGAGCAATTTCTTAAATAATAACATCACAGAAAATACAGGCTTTCTGTCTGTGACTGGCTTAATCTTACAATGTTTTAGGATTCTGGCTCTGGATTCTTACTAACCATAACAGGGAAAGCATTGCAGGGCCTTTAATTCAAGACATGATTCTGGAATTGTTGGCTCATAAATTCACAGACCAGGGGTGCTTGGGTGGCTCAGTCGGTTAAGCGGCTGCCTGTGGCTCCGGTCATGATCCCAGGGTCCTGGGATAGAGCCTTGGATCAGGTTACCTGCTCAGTGGGGAGTCTGCTTCTCCCTCTCCCTCTTCCTGCCGCTCTGCCTACTTTTGCTCTCCCTCTCTCTGTCAAATAAACAAATAAAATCTAAAAAAAAAAAAAAATATTCACAGACCAAAAAAGAAGTGAGATGTTTTGCACTTGGTAATGCAGTGAGAGGGTGTGGAGTTTCCTCAAAAGTGAGTGATTCTGCATAAATCAGCATCCAGGAAGACAAGATTTCCCACTGAAAAGGAGAATGACTAATCACAATATGTTTAGTGATTCACCATCAAAATACATCCCACTTTTCTTTATAGAAATGTGTGTATTTAAAAACATTAAACATTAAACAGACTTGGAATATAGTTTCAAGGATCCAAAAATCCTTGAAAAGCCTCAAATAATAGAATAAAAGGAAACAAAGTGAATGAAACTATGCACAAGGATGAAAAGATCACAGTCTCTGGAAATAGTCAAGAAAAAAGATTAGCCCTATTTGAGTTCTGGGGAGACAGAAAAGCCATTAAGTGATGAATGGATAGGAAGGGTTCTTTGCTAAGAGAAGAGGATAACACTTTCGATTACAGAAGCTAACACCTCTGAGACTTCGAAGAAAAAAAAACTTGTTCCTTCTTTGTCTTCCATTTCTTTTTGTTTAAATCTTTACCAACCTGGTGGCAGAGCTGTACTGACAGTGGCTTAGTGGACTTTGGGAGCCACTGCCTCATGCTCAGTATTGTCACTCAGTCATTTGCAACGTTCCTTGTAAGTCCCTGTTCCACCATCATCTCCCCACTGTCTCCTGCCTCCCCCCTCACTTCCTGGACCATTTCCAGGTAGACCTCATTCTGAACTGTGTTTGAATTAAAAAATGCTTTCCTGAGGAAACGGAATTCTTTTAAATTTGTAGAACTTAAGGATCTTAAATAGGGAATGTTTCCAAGCACAAAACCAGATGGGGCGGGGGGTGCCTGGGTGCTCAGTGGGTTAAGCATCTGCCTTCAGCTCAGGTCATGATCCCAGGTCCTGCGATTGAGCTCCACATTGGACTCCCTGCTCAGCAGGGAGTCTGCTTCTCCCTTTCCCTCTGCCTCTCCCCCTGCTCATGTTCTCGCTTTCTCTCTGTCTCAAATGCATAAATAAAATCTTAAAAAAAAAAAACAAAAAAACAAAAACCAGATTAGGAAGGGAGAAAGGGTTGCCTTTTTGAGGGCCAACTTTTGTTCAATTCACAAATATAGAACCACTGGGACCCATCTGATAACAATTCAATATCAGTTTAGGAGACTGAGAAAGGAATAGAGAGGAGTTCAGACCACTAATCATTCTGAACTCAGAATGAGATTTCAGATAGGCTATATCACAGATAATATCAAATTCTTACATATATGAAACCAAAGTCATGTGTTTATGAAGTTTGTGGTTCCCAATGATGTCATCATATAAGCAGTCATCAGGATTATTGTTCTCAATTCTGCACACTCTCCTATAGTAATAGGATATATCCATGTTATCTGCCATTGAAACTTGAAATGCTTCCCACAGATTATATTTTCACATCATATTAATGTTGGGCTTAGCCATGTGACTTCCTTTGGCCAACAGAATGTGGGAGAAGTGAATGGATAAAGAAGATGTGGTACACACACACACACACACACACACACACACACACACAACAGGAATATTACTCAGCCATCAAAAAGAATGAAATTTGCTACTTGTAATGATGTGGATGGAACTAGAGGGTACTATGCTAAGCAAAATAAGTGAGTCAGAGAAAGACAAATATCATATGATTTCAATCATATGTGGAATTTAAGAAACAAAACAGATGAATGTAGGGTTCATGTAAGAGAAGGAAAAATAAAATAAGGTGAAAATAGAGAGGAAGGAAGACTATAAGAGACTCTTAACCATAGGGAACAAACAGAGGGTTGCTGGAGGGGTGGTGGGTGGAGGGATGGGATAACAGGGTGATAGGCATTAAGGAGGGCACTTGATGGAATGAGCCCTGGATGCTGTATTCAACTCATGAATCACTGAATTCTACCTTTGAAACTAATAATACACTGTATGTTAATTAAATTGAATTAAAAAAAAAAAAGGAAAAAAAAAAAAAGAACGTGGGAGAAGTTGATAATGTGCCAGGGTTGAACAAGACCTTGAGGGGTACTGCATGCTTTTGCACACACCTCTTGTATTCTTTCATTGCCATGACAAAAACATGCCATACATAGCAGGAGCCCCTTCAGGCTGAGAAGGAAGACCTGAGGAGCACACCTGAATCAACGGAAAGACCCCATTTCAATCTGGCCCCCCCTGAGCTCGGCCACCTTGCAGACCAATATAGGGATATATAAACGTTTGTTGCTAAGCCACTGACTAATTACTTCATAAGCTTGTTTTCAAAATTTACTTCTTAGAGTTCATTTATCCTGATGAGCAGTGAGTAATACACGAATTATTAAATCACTTATATTGTACACCTGAAACAGATGTAATACTGAATGGTAACTACACTGGAATTTAAAGAAATTTAAAAATTTACTTCTTAGGGGACACCTGGGTGGCTCAGTGGGTTAAGCCTCTGCCTTCCGCTCAGGTCATGATCTCAGGGTCCTGGGATCAAGCCCCGCATCGGGCTCTCTGCTCTGCGGGGAGCCTGCTTCCCCCTCTCTCTCTGCCTGCCTCTCTGCCTAATTCTGATCTCTGTCGAATAAATAAATAAAATCTTTAAAAACAAATTTACTTCTTAGTATAAATCCTAAAAATCAAATGACATAACCATGACATCATCAACCCTACATATTCCTAATGTTCTTTCAAAATAAATTGTCTCAAAGCCTCCAAATATAAACATGTAATTAAGTCCTAGACTAAGTTATGCTTAATATTTCTTAAACATTTCAGTTCGCTTTCTTATTATGAAGGATAAATAAACCAGAACTGGATTCCTGAAGTCAGAGCTTGAAATCATTCTACACAGAAAGTTGACTTTCATGCAGCCATTATAAAGGGAAACTCAAAACCCTGGGGCAACTCATTTCCCTCCCTTGACCATGCCAGCCCCTGGGCAGCTGCATGTGGAGAGAAGGAACAGGTGGAGAACTCGCACTCTGCCGGCTGGGCTCACTTAGGATTTGTTGTTACTGCAGTCAGACAATCATACCACACTGGGTATGGTACGTTATCTTTTCTTCTGCCAGGAGGGACCATTTCACGTGTTCTCCTCTCTTCTCAGACCCCCAAGTTTCTTAGCTTACTAAACAAATAGAAGCAGTCAGGAGAGATCCAACTTTTCTTCCCACCTCCAACTCTACTCACTTGTATGCCTAAACCATCTTCCCTCTTATCCTATCATTCCAGTAGTTTCTGTACCTGTGTGGACAACCTCTTCACTGTGTACAGAATCACCGTCCTGCCTCCTTGACCATTTTGCCTCTGCAGTCATGCCCTCTCCTTTCCACACTATCAATTTTCACCTCCTCAATAGATCATTCCCATCAGCATAAAAATGTGTGATCTCTCATGTTAAAAAAAACCTTCTGTCTATCCAAGTTCTCTTCAATTAGAGTTCTTCATTATAAAACTTCTTTAAAATGGTTGCCCGTCATTGCTTTCTTTACTTCCTCACCTCCCATCTCCCTAAAAGTCACTCCAATCTGGCTTTCATCCCCTCTGCTTCCATGAAAATATTCTCATCAGGGTCACTGGACCTCATCAGGTCACTTGTTCCCTGGTGATTACTCCTTTCTCCTTGAAATACTCTTGTCACTGGGTTCCAGTTCACTGCTCTGTCCCAGCTTCTTCCCACTTTACTGGACACTTCCCCATCTCTGCTGGTTCCATCTGATCTCCTGGCCCTCTAAATGTTGGAGGACCTAGGGACAATATCCTTGATTCTCTTTATCTGTCATACCCTTTCTAGATAATTTTAACTAGCCCCATGGTCATCTGTTTGCAGATTAATCCCAAATTTATATATTTTCTAAGCTCTGAACACATACACTTTCCTGCCTACTAGCCATCTCCACTATATGTCTAACAGACCTCTCAAGTCAGACATGTCCAAAACCAAACGTTTAACTTCCATAATCTGCTTCTTTCCCAGCCCTCCTCATCTCAATAGTAGTATCTCTAATCAATCAGTAGTTGGGCCAAAAACCTTAGTGCCACCTCTAGTGCTTTTCTTTCCTTCACTCCCCATATCCAGCCAGCAAAGCTTTCAAATTATCTGAAGTTGGATTACTTCTCAGCATCTCCCATGCTCTCTGGGTTCCTTCTGGGTCTGCTAATGGGTGGCCCCAGCAGAATGGCAGGGAGTGGGGGAAGAGAAAGGCCAGGGTACTTTTTCCCCACTCGCCCTTTGCTTCAGGCCTGTATCTCTAACAGTAGCTGCATCCCCTCAACTCCAGAGGCCCCTCCTCCATGCCCCAATTGCACTGGGCTCCCTGTGACTCTGTTCCTTCCTTTCCTGTCCCTTAACCTCTTGGGATACTGTCATCTTCCCTCTTTTGCCTTGTATTCTTTTTCATGCCTCTGTACACAGCCCCTCTGTCAGTCAAAGTCTCTTTATTTGAATCATCTGAGGGTGAAGTTCTTTTTCCTGCTGGCATGCACATCAACATACTACCCTGTCTAAATTACCATTTCTCTCTGCTTTTTATTCCTTTAACTATTTTTTTCATAAGACATACTATTAAATGAAAGTTATTATTACTATTATTTTGCTTTTTATTTTCTGCCCCCTGCTCCAAAAATTATACTTTTCAATGGGTCTCCTTTTAGTTTCACTTTTATATCCCTAGCTCCTAGAAGAACTCCTGGTACATAGTTTCATGTAAACATGTTTCTAGAGATGTTCCTGACATATTGTTTTTTGAAAAAGTAAGTTGAAAGAGACTATTTTGATATGATTCTATTTAAAAAAACCTACCTTTTCAGATATAATAATTGGGTAGTAAAAAGAATATCTGGAGGCATATTCACAAAAGTATTAATAGTAGGGTTACTTCCTGGGGAATGGAGGATGGGATCTGGTTTTCTGCTTTGTACATAACTGTATAGGTTGAATCTGTGGAAGTAAGCAGGACAACTGGAGCCCTATATGGGTTTTTGGGCAAATCAGAAAAAAATCATCCACAAGGTAATATACCACAAGGTAAACACAGCCCCACGGGCACCAAAAGAGTGAATTTTATCTTTGCTTTTCACCATTTTGAAAATACAACTGCATAACCACGTTACTTCTTGGCTTGGAGAATAATTGTTATTTTTAAAGATCAGAAAGATGTTTATTTATATATACTTTCCCCTCAATTTCTTTTCTAGCTTATCTTTTAATTTTTTTGGAAAAATTCTTGACATTACAGAACCAAAGCAAAATATATTAATAGTTCCTTATTATCCTCTTATGACAAAACAGAAAAAAAAAGCATACTCATGGAAAGAGCTAAAATAAATGATTAAAATGTTATAAAACTAAGCAGGAAGTAAATGTTAACATCTGAACATAAAAATCTATTAACAATAATTTAATTTTAAAAATCACAGTTGGTAATAACATAGAAACTTAAATTTACAAATTACTTAAAATCTGGAATTGCTGACTCTTCAGAAATTCTACAGATAGATTTTGAGTGGTAAGCAACAGAAGGGGTTCTTGGTGTCCCCGCATGGGTCAGGTCAACAGATTTATTTATTTATTTATTTAAGAGAAAGAGCACACACGTACCCCCCTCCCCCATAAATGTGAGTGGGGGGAGGAGAAAAGGAAGAGAGTCTCCAAGCAGACTCAAGTAAGCCACCCAGGCACCCCTGCTGGCAGCAGACTTAATTTGAAACTGTTCCTCAGGTATTTGACAGATCTCATTGAATTTTGATGATTTGACTCCGGATTATGCAGCCAACTAAATATTTTGGAAAAGTGAGTTCATGGGAATTCAAATGCAGGTGCATCCAATTAGAGCCAATAGCTTTTTACCCCAGGTGAGCTGAATCAGGCTCCACAGAATTCACATAACACAGAGATATAAGACTTGTGCATTTCCATTTGGTGCACTTTGGTCACCCCTCCAGGTCAAGGTTGAGGTACATAGATGGTGCCTCATTGATGGTGTGGGGAGAGTTTTCATTGTTACCTGGACTGCCTCTGTCCTGACACCTGCAAAGATGACCAGAGCTTGGGATGATACCAGATAGTCATGCATGCCAGGGAGACTGGAGAAAGTCTCCAAAAACACCGCAGAATATCTGGTCCACAAGTTCAGTGATAGATGGTGTCATAGGAGCAGGAGTGATGGCCTACTCACTTGAGTGGTCTCCAACCTACCCTGCCACTAGGTCTTGAGTTTTGTACACTCTCATATTTCCTCTGGCTTGTATCCACCTTTCCCAAAGAGAGAGCCACACTGGTTAAAAGGGATAAATATTTTGGAAAAAGTGATTGATAGAAACTCATATACAGAAGCACCCAGTTGGCCCCTAGGCTGAACTGATCCGAGTGGCTGATGTCCTCTTTTAGATTTTCAATGATAACAGCAAACATTTTATGAATGGTCAGTGGTGCGAGTAAATGTCAAAACTACGAGCTCACAATGACAGAGACAAAGGGAACCAGTTTGGAAGGAAAGGTTAGGACTCTAGAAATGGATCCATGGGAGGCTGGAGCAATAAGTGTAGGGAGAAATACCTGGTCGGGGGTGGGGAGAAAGGAGAGGAAGAGAATGGGGACAGAGGAAGTGAAAAAGAGGGTTGAATCTCAGCAAGTGGAAGGAGGTGTGGGATACAATAGCTCTAGCTATTGTTTTTACTGTGCTAGGCCAGTCCTGAATACTTCCAGCCAATATTTATCTCAGTTCAGTAGGAACATTTTCTTCTCACTCCCCCTCAATTTAAATTGTGGGCTCTTTGAGAACAGGAACCATTTAAAATAGGAAAAGATTGCTTAGGTATATTTTGACCTAGTGGCTCTCAAAGTGAGGTCCCTACACTAGCAGCATCAGCATTTCCTGGGAACTTGCTAGAAATGCAAAATTTCCAGTTGCAACCCAGACTTACTGAATCAGAGACTCTGGAGATGAGGTCTACTGATCTCTGATTTGACAAACTCTGCAGTGATTCAGACACATGCTAAAGTTGGCGAGCAGCTGTATTAAACTCCAATTCATTGACCAGCCCACTGTTCTCATTCTTAATGCATCAGCCCTCTGGTTCTTCTTCCCTTCCTGGACAAATGGGAGGATCTCTCTTCTTCATTTCCTTGACATTGGGTGTAAGATGTTGCGTGTCCCTTCCAGGTCTAAGTGTATAAGAGCCAGCATATGATTTTCCATGCTGTTGTTTCTGGCCATGGTGATTGTGAAAGGATATTTTGATATGGATGTCCATTGGATTAAAGTATGCAGGAATCCCAGGACCCCATAGGAAGGCAGTTTCACTGGAGGTCACCTGCCTGAGCTTTGTGTGAGTGATAAACATAATAATATATGTGAAGCCACTGAGAGTTTGGGATTATTTGTTACCACAGCATAAAGTGGCTTACCTTGATTAATATGCTTACTCATTATAAATATTGTATAGTTGTAGAGCTTGTATAGTTTCAGACACTTTGACAATAAGTATTAGTTAAATGAATTGAATGAAGAATGAATTTAACATTCAAACAACAAATGCCTATAATTGTGGGAGGACGTCAGCTATATTAGCTCAGCTCAGCAAACATTTATTGACTAGGACTGTGATTTACATGGGGGATACGAAGATGAATCAGACATACCTTCTAACTTAGAGGATTTCAACTGGAAGACAAAATTGGAGAGGCTGATTATTTTGCATGTGGAGGACTTTGAATTAAAGACTAAATAGTTTTGTTTCATCTTGTAGAAAATCATGTGGGAGGAGAGTGTCAGTGGATTTTGAATAGGGGATCATTATTATTACACTGTCATTTCAGAAAAATTAGTCTGTTGATGGTAGAAGAAGGCCATTTGAAAGGCTATTTCAGTAATCAAAATGTAAGAAGATTAAGGCCTAACCCAGAGCACTGGTTACTGGAAAGAGAAGGTGAAATCAGTACTAAGAGAGATTAGAAAATAAAAACAGGATATTGAGTATGTGAAGTGCAGGCAGCTGTGAAAAAAAGAATGATTTAGAAATGATTCTGAGGTCCTACATCTGTGATGCCACTGGTGGAGGTTCTTGGAGGTAGAAGAGAAGATCCTTTTGAGTTGAATGTGAGGGAGGACAGCTCATTCAGGGAGGAATGTGCTGAAGGGCAGTCCATGAAGTGGGATTGGATGGAGCTTGGCAGAGAAGTCATGCCCAAACTAGAAGGTTCTAGTATAGTGGTCATCCTGGAAACAATGAGCAGATGGGGTATGTAAGGGAGAGCTTATAGAGGGCAGCACAAAGCTTTGGGAGAAATCCACAGTTAGGGACAGAGAAATGAAGAGGAGACAGCAAGGAGATAAGGGAGTTGTCAGAAAGATGGGGTGAGTAGTAGAGGTAATTTTTATTGAGCGCCTACTGTATACTGAGAATTTTACATGTATTTTCTTATTTACTCCTCATAACTTACCTAGGAAGAAGAGTTTACCTAATTTTACAGACGAGCAAACTGAGACAGAGAAATTTAAGAATTTCCCCCAATGGTTAAAGAGCTACAAAAATGGTGATCCTGGGTCTCCTTGACAACAAAATCTATACTCTTAAAACATTGCAAAAACGCAAATGATTTGTTTTACACCAATCCATACACCAATCCATGCGTCATAGCTTGTTATTGAGAAAGGGCTGGCCAGATGGTAAAGAGTTCAAGAAGAATGAAGTCTGAGAAAAGTCCATTGATTTGATGAACAGAGCTGTGAGCAGAATGGCGGACAGGAGCTTTGCAGCAGGAGGCAAAGGCTTCAGTGTGCCTGGCAGTGACAGGGAAGGCCCTAGCAGGACGGCCAGTCAAGGAATATGGGGTGAAAGGAACAAGAGAAAGGAGTAGATCCCAGGAGGATCACAGGGCTATGTTAACACGTGCATTTATTTCTAAGACAGAGGGGCCACTTTCAGGCAAAACTGGAGGATTCTGGAGGGCCAGAATGAAGGCGCCACAAAGAGGGTGTCAGTGGAGATGGTGATTTTTTGAGGAGGATGAAAAGACTGGATCTAAAGCCTAGGATCTAAAGGCCTAACTCTAAAAGGGAGAAGGACGGCTACTTACTTCCAGACCAGAAAGAGTGGCTGAGTTAAGTATTATTCAATGTATTTGAATTTACTGAAGTTTCCTTTCTTATGTTGGTACCAAATAAAGCCAACTCTCAATTAGATTAGCTCAGAATTAAGTTTTCCAGCTATTAAAATATCTGATAGTTTTTGAAAATGTGCAGACTTTTCCTTATAAAAATGGATTTATAAAACAAAATTATTAAAGGTCTCTGAGTTATGCTCTCAAGTCCTTCGTACTTTATTTCAGGAAACAGCTATTCCTTCACCTGCTGAGCCTGATTTCACTTCCAGTGCCTGCTTCGCTTTCTGACTTTAAAAAAATACTACTTAATAAAATACTCTTATTTTGGATACATCTTATGCAGCTGTTTTTAAAAACATTCTTTATTAAAAACATCTTTGCATCTTAAGTTTGTTTTGGCAACTTTAAGTCACAATATACAAGTTTGAATTGTTTCCGTAATAACTCTTTGGTTTCTTATATAAATTCCAAGGCATGTCTACGAGTCTGTCATTGCAATCTAAATCATTTTTTTTCCGAGCAAATAATCAGAAGGGCTTTAGGATTAATTACATGCTTATACATTTAGTAACTGCCCCTCCAAAAAACTCCGTGATGTGTAATGTCTCGAAATTGTCCCCTAGGTGTTCGAACTAAAGCCAGCCTTATGGAATATCCTTGGTTTTGTCATGATTTAAGGAGCATAAAGATTGCTGGGGAATTTTTAGAAGATTTAAAAAAGAACAGGAACATTATGATATAAAACCTCGGAAAGGAGCTCAATATTCTTGTCAGAAGCAAGTTTTCTCATATGGAAAAAGAAATGTAATTCAATTTGCATGACTTTCTGTAGACTCTGGTGGATTTTGCTGCTTTTGTTTGTTTATTTGCTTGGAAGGTTTTGGCTGTGAGGCCTTGGACTAAGGCCTGAAGAACTGTGAGCTCCATTGCCCTTGAGTTGCCAAGGGGTGTAAGGAAATTGCATCTTTTTATATTTGTGAATTCTGGGACAAAGGGGATTATAGCACTTGTTTTTTAGAAAATGTTTGAGGGTTTTTATGTAAAAAGCTGAACCCCCTCATCTGCCTGGGAAGCATTCCAAGACCTCCAGTGGATGCCTGAAATCATAGACAGCACTGAACTTTATATATACTATGTCTTTCTCCTATGCATGCATACCTAGGATAAAGCTTAATTTATAAATTAGGCCCAGTAAGAGATGAACAACAATAACTAGTAATAAAATAGGACAATTAAGACCATGTACTGTTATAAAAGGTATATGGATGTGGTCTCACGCTCTCTCTCAGAATATCCTGATGTTCTGTACTCACCCCTCTTCTTGTGATGCTGAGAGATGACAGAATGCCCCCGTGAAGAGAGGAGCTGAGGTGAAGGATGGAGGCAGCCTGCTGTGGCTTTAGAAGACAAGTCAGAAGGAGGATTATCTGCAAAACTGGAGAAGCTGGGATTGCTGTTCTTCAAACTTCAGAGAGCAGCTGGAGAGAATCGGGGTGGGGCTGGGGCTAGCTCACGCAGCTGAACTTCTGGGGGCTCCCAGAAGGAAGCATGGCTCCCCCTGCATTTGGGCATTCATGGCTGCCTCGACCTGTAGCTACCAGAGCACTACTTTTTCTCCAGAGGCTCTTACCATTCCTCCTCCGATCCCTTTGCGGATTCCCCTTCCTTGACCCAGCCCTGAAATGCAGGTTTTCTCCAAAGTTCTGCCTCCCCTCTCTTCTCTTCTTGTGGTACCCACGGAGCAGTCTTTTTCACTCAGGAGTTTCCAACTATATTTTCCAAATATCACTCTGACATCTGTAGCTGGACACCTTACAGGTATCTCGAACTCAACACCTCCAAAATTTAGCGCGTCTTCCAGCCCTCAACCAACGTGCCTTCCTTCTTGGGCTCCTTAAGTTCTTTAACCAGATCAGCTTTTCCTAGTCTACGAAATTAGAAACGTTTTCACCTCCTTTGCCTCCCACCCCCAGTCAACAACCAGGTTCGGTAAATGCTATCTCAAATGATTTTACCGCCTCCCCTTCTCACACCTGATAAGTAGCCATCTTGTGACTCTACCATCTCTAAATTGCTTCCAACCCTCTCCAGCTTCCCCCATTCTAACTTCTATTGACCTTGTTCTGGCCTCATGACCTATTGCATCAACCAGCTAATTAATCTCCCCACCTGCTGCCCTCTTCATTCCACCCTGCATTTGGCTGCCAGTTTTGCAAAAAACACAAAGGTAATAATAACGATCTTTTGCTGATAGAGCAATAGCTCCTGCAGCACAGTCTGTGTTGGTCTTTTGTTGTTGTTGTTGTTTTTCTGTGTGTTTTTTTTTTTGCTTGTTTGTTTGCAGTTTAAATCTTTAATCTTTATGAGATTTACTTTGGTATAAAGAGCAAGACGGAGATTTTCCTTAATTATTTTCCAAATGGTGTCTAGTTATGCCAGTTCCACCTGCTGAATAATCTTTTCCTCACTAGTCTTAAATGTAGCTTTTATGTTAAATTCTCATGTATGGTTAGGTATACGTTCGAACTCTGTACAATTTAATTAGAGACAGTGTGTCACTCCCTAAACACCAGGTCAATAGATCCAGCATTAGATCAATGTTACTCTGGATCTGGATCTTTTAATGGGTATAAATACCACAGTTATAAAAATCAGGTGGGCAAAGATGTACCTTCATTTCTCAACAGCTGAATCCAGATTAGCCCTCGAGCACCGTGTCTATCCTATGGCAGAACACTGGATTCAGCCAATTCAAGCTCTCTCTCTCTCCTGTAGGTGATCTAAGCTCTGCAGTGTTCAGGTGACAACAGCTTCTCTTTCGTCCTGACTCTGGTGAAAGAAGTGAATTTTCTGGAAGCCATCTTCTTCGTCTGTCTTCTGCTGGGATCTACAACATATAACTCCCTCTGCTTGGTCCTTATCATTGTGCACTACCAGCTGTTTTTGATTCTGCCATGGGCCTTTGTTTGCTCCGTGTCTCTGGGCTACTGCCTGCGAAGTGAAGCAGAAGTTTCTTGTGTTCTCAGGTCCTCCTAAAAAGGAATTCTCTTAGAAGTCCTGACTCCAGCACCATGGATTTGAACCTGGGATGTGCAGGATTATGGAGGCCCTTTTCTCAGGAATTCATATCAGTTATTCCTATCTTGCTCTCTTTCCCCAGTATCTTCTTTCCTCCAAATTGAGATTTTCTGCTGGTCTTGGGGGGTGGGGACAGTGGCTACAGTGGTAGGAGGAAAACAGCTTGTTCATCACCTTGCAATCTCTCCAACTCTGTTGTTTATAGTACAAACTTTGACTATAGTATGAACTTTTTGTTCAGAATATTGGATCCTGATATTCAAAGCCATGCTTTTGGAACCAAAACAATCTTTTGTCTTTCAAAAGTCCAATTCATACAAGTAAAAATACTTGGGCTTTTAATAAGATCATTTCTATTATGAATTTTAAGAGCCTATTTTGGAACTCACGGACAAGGATTTGATTCTTTGTTCTTGGTGAATCATAAAGAGTAATGGGCAGAAAGAGGCCCTGGGGAAGGATGCTTGGGAGGAGCCTTTGTTAATATCTCAGAAAGTTCCTTGCAATCCTTGATTTGGCATCAAGACTGCTGTCTCCATCCTCATGATCACTCCATTGGTTATGGGATCTATTTCAGTTAACTGCCTTCTGGTCCTCGCAGCTCCTTTGGTCTGCTCTTGCTTAGTCCATATTGTTTTCTGAACTGGGGTTCTGCCAGGTTTCCCTCATCACCAATCTTCCCAGGGAGCAGAGCCTAAGAATATACTCTCTTTGGCTGGCCCATCATTTTGATTGCAGAGCTGTCTACTTTTAAAAAGTTTGCCTACTCTCTGTTCTGGGAGCCTTCTGATAAAGTTCTCCACCTGCCTCCTGTTGTAGCTGCTGGATCTTCCCAGATTATCTCCCCACATCACCAACCCCCCTGCCTGATAGAAGGGCAGACAGTGTGTTCTAATGCAGGAGGCGGGCATGTAGGGGCAGGAAGTAGTATGTGAGGAAGGCACCAAGGAGAATTACTACAAGAAAGTCTACATGGGCAGAGGTGGATCACCAAGAACAAAACATCATAATGTTGCCCAGTTGAGCCCGGCATAGTGTGTGATTCCTTACGGGCTATTGCTTTGACGTAGTCTGTAGTTAGTGACTCTTTTTCATGACATTACTCTGTTTCCTCCCATTACATCTCCTATTCCTGAATATTCTTCAGGTCTAACCCAGTATTTAGTTGTTATTGGGATCTTCCTTCCCATCAGTAAGTAGTCACTGTCACAGTTTTGTCTTGTTTTTTTGTTTTTGTGCCCTGAATGGCTTGACTGTATTCCCTAGACATGTGTAAATGAGACTTTTGAAAACCATTCTTCTCTGACCACTTGTTTTTATGCTTGTTCTCTTATTTTCCATTTCATAAAAGGCCTTTAACACACAAGTTTTGATTTTGAAACAATAATTAGGAAAGAAAACATGTCATGTGGGGGTGGGAGATTATAGGGAAATGGCACAGTCTTCTTCCTCAGACCAATGCACGTTGCTAAATGATCAAGTTCAATAGGGCACATTTTCTCCAAAATAATAATATCCTCTTTCCCAAATTCTGTCTCATGAGATCTACTAGGAAAATTCTGTCTTTCTTGGTAAGTCTAGGATTTAATCTTTTCTCTTTTTTTCTTTTTGGCTCTGCTGCTTCTTTGACTCAAAACAAACATGGAGTATAATCTTTAAGCGAGTGTATTCTTACATTGAAAGAATATGGAACTTGCTTGAGACCTGGGATCACTTCAAATGGCTTCATATTTTGCTGTTCCCAATTAAACTTCTTGGAATGTGCCCAAAGGATGCCCTCCATATTTATTAACTTTTTCAGTAATCCAGGAACTCTTAGAATCTGATAAAGTAAAGGAATTTAGGCAGGAGCTTCTCAGATATGAGGAAGATATATGTCTCTTTTATCTGGATAGTGTGACTTTCCTAATCCCAAAGCAGTTGTGCTCTGACTTAGAGAAATAATGGTGGTCATTACTTATTGATAACTTTGGTGGGAAGAAACAACAGCTTGTAGACTTCTTTTTCTGTTACCATAATAGACGAGATACCCTGAAGAACCTCTCAATACAAAACATCTAGAAATGATGGATCAAATGTAACAGATAATCTTTAAAATATCAAGCTCTCTAATAATATACAATATGTTAACTACCTTAAATTTAAATAAAAACAATTATCAAGCTCTCAAGAAAACAGGAGAAACTTCCAGACACCAAAAGTGGTGAGGTGGTGCTAATTCTAGCCCCAACCCTGCTTTGGGGACATTTGGTGGATCTTGGAAATCATGAAGTTTGGGTTTCTGACATGTGGGGACAAAAGTCCTTGAGACATGGTGGGGAGGTAAAAGTAAGGCTCTACCTAATTGCTAGGACTCCCAAAGATACTCCCAGAAAAAAGATGTCCAGGCAAAGTGAAATAACAAGAAAACCTGTCTGCTTCATCAGGGCTCTGGGTCAAAAAAAAAAAAAAAAAAAAAAAAAAATCAATCAATCAATCAGATATACCTATACATGGTTTTGAGATTTGAATTTATATTGCCTGAGTGGTCAGAAATCCTGAGTTAAGATATTAAAATGAAGTGGTTCTTTTTGTTAGCTCCTCTGCCAACTGGTAGAACTTGAAAGTGAAAAAAATTTCTTCTGGCAGCCATACATGCTCAACAAGGGTTCCCTGCCCTGCTCTCCCTGCAAAATGCCCCATAAGGCTATTCTGGTCACCTCTCACCCTGAGGCAGCCCCATGAAGATTGTAATGTGGTGATTCCATGTTGTGGATAGGGAGGAAAGGGAGAAGGAGTGCACATGGGTTTCTTATCTCAAGCTCAAATCAAGGGGTAACTCTATCCTCAAAAAGGGCCAGATCCCAGGCTTCCCTTCTCTCAACAAAGAAATCTCTCAGGTCCTCAGGGAATCCAGGTTAGGGCAGAGTCCCAGTGTTCAGAATGGGGGTCAGCTACTATGATGGGTACTAGCATTGTCAAAGTGACAGTTTGGTCTCCCCAGTCTCCCTTTCCCTGGCTACCAAGGACAAATATTCCAGGATGGAGGGACTCTCTAGGAAATCCTGCCTGTTGCTCAGATTGAGACTTTCCTGTGGCAGGCTCCAAGCCTCACTTTGCATCTCCAGTTCCAGAATGGGGCGGAAAAGCAGTAAATTAAAAAAAAAAAATGTAGATAGATATGTATACACACACATACACATATATACACATGATCAAAATAACAGCATAAATCCCACAGATAAACTTTTCCAACATCAAAAAAAAAAACCTTTTCCAACATCAACTTATAAATCATGAGGAAATAAACTACTAAAGACCGAGAGTTAGTAAAAACAGTAACAATGTGATGAGAGCTCCCGCCAAATCAGAAAATGAAAATATTGAGTACAGATATTTTATTTTAAACAATCAGGGCAGTAAAACCTGGACTAAACAATAAGAGAAAGGAATAAGATACTACTTAAAAATACCAGAAAATTCAAAAAAGAAATGAAAGAGAAATCTTGGAAATGAAAATGCAATCATTGAAATGAAACTTGGTATATGTAACAAGTAGCCAGGAGATAACTCTTTTTTTTTTTAGATTTTATTTATTTATTTGTCAGAGAGAGAGAGAGCAAGCACAAGCAGACAGAGTGGCAGGCAGAGGCAGAGGGAGAAGCAGGCCCCCCACAGAACAAGGAGCCCGATGTGGGACTTGATCCCAGGACGCTGGGATCATGACCTGAGCCGAAGGCAGCTGCTTAACCAACTGAGCCACCCAGGCGTCCCCCAGGAGATAACTCTTAAGAGCTCTTGTATAACAGTACAAAGAGATGGGGGAAAAAAAAGGAAAAATTAAAACATATGGAAGACAACATTTGTAGGTCAAACATAAATTTAGAAGGTGTTTCATTCCATTCCTCAGTGTTTTACCCAGAAGGCATGATAACACGTTACAAAAAAAACCCCAATACAAAACAAAACAAAAGTGTACAAGAATGTTCATGGCAGCTTTACTTGCAATAGTCCAAGACTGGAAACAACTCAGATGTGTATCTGCCGGATAATGGATGAACAAAGTTTGGTATATTTATACAATAGAACTGTATTCAGCAGTAACAGGAAATGAACTACTGATACACATAAACACATGGATGAATGTCAGAACATGTTGAGAGAAAAAGCCAGACACAAAAGAACATATGCAGATATGATCCTATTTATTTGAAGTTACAGAAAAGACTAAGCTAATCTATAGCGGTTGCTTCTGCAGAGAAGCATGAGAAAATTTCTGGAATGAGAGTAATATTCTAATACATCTTGTGTTGGGTGTTGATAACATGGATTTATACAATTGTCAAAGCTCATGAACTCAACGTTTTCATTAGGTACCTTTTCTTGTATATAATTTATATCTCAATAAAAAAGTAAAAAATTAAAGGTGAAAAAAAGAGAAACCAGGTAGGATACATGCCTGGAAAATGTGAATTTTTTATTCAAAAATTAATGTGAAAAGACAATTCAGTAGAGGAATGGGCAAAAAAATGTAAGCAGGATTTTTAAAGTAGAGAAAATCTGTAGAGACAATAAATACACAGAAAATGCATAATCTTAGCAATAATTGGAGAAATACAACACTTAAATGCAACACAAGGAAAACAACACTTTGACTCTCATTAGGTATAAAAAAATTTAAGCATGAACCAATTTCAAAGTGCTGGTAGGAATGTAAATAACAGGCATTCTTATATAGTGCAAGTAGGAATTTAGATGCAATCATTGTGAAGAATAATTTGGAAATACTTGGAAATACTTGACAAAGATAAATTACAACCCAACAATTCCACTCTTGGGTATATCCTACATCATCAGTTCTTAAGCATTCTGGTCTCAAGACCCTCAGACCTTTAAAAATTATTGAGGATGCTGAAGAGCTTTCATTTATATCTACCAATATTTATTATACTAGAAAATAAAACTGAGAAATTAAAAATACATTTATTAAGTCATTTAAAAAGCAATATAAGCCTATTACAAGTTAATAGGAATAACACACTTCTATAAAATAATTCTATCTTCCCCAAACAAAAATTTTAGTGAGAAAAGTGGCATTATTCTACATTTCTGCTATTTATGGCTAGCTTAAAAGAAGAGAGCTAGAGTCTTTTTCCACATTCGATCTATTGTGGTGTATTGTTTTGATTGAAGTATGTGAAGAAAATAGACTCACACAAATATGGAATCAAAGAAGGGAGTAGTATCTCAATAGTCTTTTTTAATCTTTCTTTGATACTATGCCCAAAACTCAAAAAGTAGTAGCTTCTTTTTTCTTTCTTTCTTTTCTTTCTTTTTTTTTTTTTTTTAAGATTTACTTATTTCAGAGAGAGATAGAGAGAGAGAGAGGGTATGAGTGTGCAGGGTCAGAGGGAGAGGGAAAAGCAGACTCTATTGAGCAGGGAGCCCAACGTGGGGCCTGATCCCAGGATGCTGAGATCACGACCTGAGCCAAAAATCAAGAGTTGGAGGCTTAACTGATGAGCCACACAGGCACCCTAACAAGTAGCAGTTTCTTAAAGGTTAGTTGAACTGGAATTTAAATCATGTCAATGAACTTTTCATACTCTGTTAAATTAAAATCTATGATCTTTTTTTTTTTTTGGAAGATTTTATTTATTTCAGAGACAGAATGCAAGCATGAGCAGGAGGAGGGGCAGAGGGAGAAGTAGACTTTCCGCAGAGCAGAGAGCCCGATGTTGGAGTCAATCCCAGGACCTTGGGAGCATGACCTGAGCTGAAGGCAGACATTTAACCAGCTGAGCCACCCAGGCACTCCGAAAATCTATGATCTATCTTGCACTTTGAATGGATCTTTGTACTCATGCATCATTTTGTAACATTTTGCAGTGGAAAAAAATGGTATTGGCATAATTGGACAGCCATATGCAGAAGAATGAGACTGGACTACTTCCATACACAATACACAAAAATAGACTCAAAATGGATGAAAGACCTAAATGTGAGACAGGGATCCATCAAAATCCTTGAGGAGAACACAGACTGTAACCTCTTTAACATTGGCTGCAGCAACTTCTTCCCAGACACATTGCCAAAGTCAAGGGAAGCAACGGCAAAAATGAACTATTGGGACTTCATGAAGATAAAAAGCTTTTGCACAGCAAAAGAAACAGTCAACAAAACAAAAAGTCAATGACAGAATGGGAGAAGATATTTGCAAATGACAAATCAGATAAAGGGCTAGTATCCAAATTCTGTAAAGAACATATCAAACTCAACACTCAAAGAACAAATAATCCAATCAAGAAATGGGCAAAAGACATGAACAGACATTTCTGCAAAGAAGACATCCAAATAGCCAACAAACACATGAAAAATTGTTCAACATCACTCAGCATCAGGGAAATACAAATCAAAACCACAATGAGATACCACTTCACACCAGTCAGAATGGCTAAAATTAACAAGTCAAGAAACAACAGATCTTGGTGAGGATGTGGAGAAAGGGGAACCTTCCTACACTGTTGGTGGGAATGCAAGCTGGTGCAGCCACTCTAGAAAACAGTATGGATGTTCCTCAGAAAGTTGAAAGTAGAGTTGCCCTATGACCCAGAAATTGCACTACTGGGTATTTATCCCAAAGATACAAACATAGTGATCTGAAGGGGAACCTGCACCACAAAGTTTATAGTAGCAATGTTCACAGTAGCCATACTGTGGAAAGAGCTGACATATCCATTGACAGATGAATGGATAAAGAAGATGTGATAAACTCACACACACACACACACACACATGAATATTATGCAGCCATCAAAAATGAAATCTTGCCATTTGTAACAATGTGGATGGAACTAGAGGGTATTATGCTAAGCGAAATAAGTCAACCAGAGAAAGACAATTATATGATCTCACTGGATATGTGGAATTTGAGACACAAGGCAGAGGATCATAGAGGAAAAGAGGGAAAAATGAAACAAGAGGAAACCAGAGAGGGAGACAAACCATAAGAGACTCTTAATCTCGGGAAACAAACTGAGGATTGCTGGAGGGAAGGGTGGGTAAGGGTTGGGGTGGCTGGGTGATGGATACTGGGGAGGGTGTGTGTTGTGGTGAGCGCTGTGTATTGTGTAAGACTGATGAATCATAGACCTGTACCTCTGAAACAAATAATACATTATATTCTAATAATAAAAACAAGAAAGAAGATACTGGTTTACTGAGTTACACAGATTTTCTAAATGTTGATATGTTTAATTATATTAGACAATATCAGAAAATCACCACCATCTCATCAGGGAATTTTTGAGATATTGAGAAGCTGTCAAGCTCGCATTTGGATTGAAGTTTTCAAAAATTCGAGTTTTTCCTCATCAATCTTTTGAGAAAACGTCTGCCAGATACCAGAGACTGAATGAATTGTGGTTTGTCTGCCAGTCATTCTTCCAAATGAAAACACTATTCCATGACAAAGTGGCAATTTGTCTTGCAACTCAAACAACCACAGTGATTTCGGAACCACTATTGCACTCGGGTAGGCAGCAAAAGTACTTTGTGCTCACTTCCCATTTGACAGACAGAATACGAAATAGATGAGTATGTAAGAGTTGAATTTTAATAAAATTAATATTCTTAAGTGATTTATTAAAATCCCCAATGTGCAGTGGTAATGAACACAACGACCACGAGTACGGCTGGGTGCCATTGCCTTGATCTGTGTGAGGCACCAGCAGCTTTGCCTACCGTTGCTTTTATATCATCAGTACAACTGACAACACAATGAACATGGGAAACATGTCTCTGTGTTATTAGGAAAATGGTTTTGACCTCATGGATTGCCTGGGGGTCAAGAGGTCTGGGCAAGTCGGGGATCTTTGGGTCACAAAGAAATATTTGACTTTGCACACCAAGAACCAGAGTTTTCCTATATTTTTGATCATGGCAAAGACCAGAGACAGACACCACCCAGAAATGAATACGGAAGTGGGATGGTATGCAGAGGAATAATGTACAGCAAAGAAAATCAGCTAGAGATATATCAAGATCAGTAAGTCTCACAAACAAGAGCCTTAAAAACAGAGCAAGTTTCATGCAATAAGACACCATTTATGTAAAGTCTAAATGCGTATAAAACAATACCATGTATTTCTTAGAAATGCATATCTATGTAGTAAACTTGTATAGAAACGTATTGGAATGATAATTACCAAACTCAAGAGAGTCGATATCTGTAAGATATGGAAGGAATTGCATTTAGGGAGGGGATACACAGAGGGCTTCCAAAACATTTTCAATGATTTTTTTTTTTTTTTCTGAAGCTGAGTGGTGGTTGTAAGGGGTTTATTAGATTATTCTTTACAGCTCTTTCTATTTTGAGGAATTTCATCATAAATACCAGGCTATCTACAATCATATTCTTTCTTGCTGTGGAGTTAAGTGATCACAAAGGAGAATTACAATTGAAACTTCAGCAAGCAGACACGACCTAAGGGGCGAACTTCACAGTAACGGTGTAATTCTCTGTAACAGTACCTTCCCCCACAAAATATTCAGCTATACGGGTTTGCTTGTTGTCCTGGGATAATGACTAGCCAAACTCATTCTTTAGATAGTCTAAGATTACCCTCAAGGCATCCATTCTCATCAACAGAAATCATCTCTTACCCTCTCTGTTTGGTTACAGGTATAAGCCTAATATGTCTGCTCCCACGGCGTTCCAGAACATCAGTTTTTTTTTTTTTTTTTAAGATTTTATTTATTTATTTGACAGACACAGATCACAAGCAGGCAGAGAGGCAGACAGAGAGAGGAGGAAGCAGGCTTCCTGCTGAGCAGAGAGCCTGATGCGGGGCTCGATCCCAGGACCCTGGGACCATGACCCGAGCCGAAGGCAGAGGCCTTAACCCACTGAGCCACCCAGGCGCCCCCAGAACATCAGTTTAATCTCTTGATGTTTTCAGCATTCTCAGCACACAGAGCTCTGTGTACATCTGCTATTTTAATTCCCTCTTCAGGGGGCCCCCTGCCCTCTTGACCTTTGCTCTGTTCTCTGGACTTTCACCCACCACTGCCCCGTCCCCCCACAGCCTGTCCTCTCCGTGGTTTGAAATTTAAAACAAAACTCGCTGGGTTTAGTTAGTGGAGGCAGAAAACAAAATAAACAGAATTTTCATGATAACTTTTTCATTTGGGGGGACAATCTTACGTTTCTTTCAGGGGCTTTTATTTGAAACAACAAAGACAAACTTTTACAACTCTGCTTTTTTGAAACAGATATCCTAAATATGGAAAAATTGTATAAAAAATAATAGAGAATTCTCACTCCACTTGGATGGTCCTTGTGAAAGGTTGCTTGGAAGTTACACAGTGTGTCCATTCCTCTTTTCAAAAATGTATTCCTGCCATAATTATGACTTACAGATGCTGTCTGTCTGGGTTATACACCAGCCTACACCCAAATTACTTTTATTTGTTCCATATACTAGTGTTGTGCTATTGATTTTCACCTTAGAATGTTATTTTTTCTTTTAATGGTAACAATCCATTAACTAATATGGTTTAAAAAAATCCCTTGTTACCCATTTTGTTTCCTGTAGACCATTTTGCCCTTTCTGTCACCCCTAACCCCTCGTTGACACTAGGCAGGAGGAGTTCATTGCCTCAGAAGAGGGAAGTTGAAAAGGAGTTACAGAGAAGTAACAGTGAATTGTCAGCTTTTGAATTTCAGAATAGATTTCTGAGACTCACAGTCAAGGTAATACTTTGAGGAAATAGGATTTTGTCTCAGAAGGAAAGATTTTGATGTTAAAAATATTCGTGATTCTGAAGAACCAGCATATGAACCTTGTTGCATAAGTAATACATTTGGGAGTACTGTGGAGAAGAGGGATGAGGAAAAACCCGAATAAGTGGAGAATCCTCCAAGTTTACCACATTTCCCTTGATTTGACGAAGATTACTTTTTTTTTTTTTTTTTTTTTTGCTACCAGGTGAAATGGAATCCAGGGCTTAAGACATAAATCAAGTTCAAATACAAAGAAATAAAGACGGTTATGTTATTTACATGTTTAAATTCATGAGCTGGTGTCTGTACCTTACACATCCTTATAAAACATGCTATAGTCCTTATCAAGGAGATATTAAGGCCATTTAAAATTTTTTTTTCTTTAAATTCAAGTTAGTTAACATATAGTATATGATTAGTTTCAGAGGTAGAATTTAGTGATTCATCAGTTGTGTAGAACACCAAGCGCTCATTACATCAAGTGCCCTCCTTAATGCCCACCCAGTTACCCCATCCACCCACCCACCTCCCCTCCAGCAACCCTCTGTTTGTTCCCTATTGTTAAGAGTCTCTTATAGTCTACCTCCTTCTCTGTTTCACCTTATTTTATGTTTCCTTCCCCTCTCCTATGTTCATCTGTTTTGTTTCTTAAATTCCACATATGAATGAAATCATGGTATTTGACTCACTTTTTTTGCTCAGCATAATACCATCTTGTTCCATCCCCATAGTTGCAAATGGCAAGATTTCATTCTTTTTGATGGCTGAGTAATATTCCATATACATCTGTTTCTATATCTATATATCTATATCTATATCTCACATCTTCTTTATCCATTCATCTGTCGATGGACATCTGGGCTCTTTCCAGAGTGGACATTGTGGACATTGCTGCTAACAAATGTTGGAGTGCATGTGCCCCTTCAAATCACTATTTTTGTACCCTTTGGAAAAATACCTAGAAGTGCAATTGTTGGATCATAGCGTAGCTCTATTTTTAAATAGAGGAACCTCCACACTGTTTTCCAGAGTGGCTGCAGCAGTTTGCATTCCCATCAACAGTGTAGGAGGGTTCCCTTTTCTCCGCATGCTCAACATCTGTTGTTTCCCGAGTTGTTAATTTTAGCCATTCTGACTGGTGTGAGGTAGTATTTCACTGTGGTTTTGATTTGTATTTCCCTGATGCTGAGTGATGTTGAGATTTTTTTCATGTGTCTGTTGGCCATTTGGATGTCTTCTTTGCAGAAATGTCTGTTCATGTCTCCTGCCTATTTCTTGATTGAATTTTTGTTACTTGGGTGTTGAGTTTGATAAGTTCTTCTTGGATTTTGGATACTAGTCCTTTATCTGACATGTCATCTGCAAATATCTTCTCCCATTTCATAGGGTGCCTTTAGTGTTTTGTTGATTATTTCCTTTGCTGTGCAAAAGCTTTTTATCTTGATGAAGTCACAATAGTTCATCTTTGCTTTTGTTTCCCTTGCCTCTGGAGACTTTTTTAGCAAGAAGTGGAGGCCATTGTTGATATATTACAGTGTTCTCTTTGTGAGGCCCTATGGGAAAAATTTCTTGGGTGTTAGTTTTGGGAATATTTTCTTCCTTTGGGTAACTCATTTATATTTAGTCTGGGAAATTGTGACTTATAAATCTGACTGAACATCTCCCTTAAATTTGCTTGCATGAAAAGACAGAGTCAGCTCTGAACGTTACCTACCTTTTGCGAGTGAGTGGAACCTCATGGCATGCATGAGTGAGTGGAACCTCATGTTACCTACTTACCTCATTCTGGTGACTATTCTTCTTGTCTTGTTTCCTTTTGTCCTATGCCTTTACTTACTTTCAATATGGTTGGACTTTGTGGGAAGCAGACTCTTAGATGGAATTTAAGGTGCAGAATGTTTCTTAAGGAGTCCCTTTAAAATCAACACTTAGGGAAGGGAGTGAAGAGGAATCAAGATTGGGGAGGGGAAGAAGTTGAGCTTGGATACAGTCCCAATAATAGCCTCAGAATACCTCAAAGGGAGCTCTGGAGCTAGAATGGCCCCCAGGGTTGTCCCAAATTGAGCACGAGTAGCCACATCTTTATATTCCTCCAGCAACCATTCATTAGATTGTCAAATGCTCTGGTTAGAGTTGTGACATTGGGCATGCTGAGGCAATCCTTGAAGGGAATGACAGTAAAAGGGTATTTACCAAAAGTACTCCTTGCAGCTAGAGGACCAAATTCTTCATTCCAGGGGCCGTTGGTGGTACATCAGTGCTATAGTCTGAATATTTGTGTCCCCCAAAATTCACATGTTGAAACCCAGTCTCCAAAGTGATGGCATTTGGAGGTGAGACCTTTGGGAGGTGATTAGGTCATGAGGGCAGAGCCTTCATGAATTGGATTAGTATCCTTACATAAGAGACCCCAGAGAGATCCTTCATCCCTTCATCCCTTCTGTAATGTAAGAACACAGCAAGAAGACACCATCTATGAACTAGACACCAAATCTGCTGGCACCTTGATTTTGGACTTCCTAGCCTCCAGGACTATGAGAAAGAAATTTCTTTTGTTTATGAGCCACCCATTCTGGAGTAATTTGTTATAACAGCCTGAATGGATTAAGATAGTCACTTATTTTTTAAATCTAGAATATATTTTAAAAGAATGATAGATAATTTTTGGAACTGGGCACAAATAAAATAAGCAGATAGAAGTGAGTGATCCTTGTTCTCATCCTCACCCATTGATGTTGTCTCTTACCTTAACTTTGATCCTGAATCTTTGCATATGCTCTTCCCTAAGACTTCTTCGACTTAAAAAGTATGAATGTGAAAAAGAAGAGTGGATTCCTTCTTTAAGATCCAGAATATCATCACCTCTTCAGTGGAGGGTTTGATGACTCCCTCCAGGCAGGGCCATCTGCTTCCCACTCTGTCTCTGCCATGGCCCCTACATCACAGCTCTGTGATACTTTCTTTGCTGACAAGGCTTCCCCTCAAACCTCACCCTCTTTGGTGTTCTCCTTATCATAAACAGTGCTGCCACCAACCCAGAATCCCAAGGGTGCTTCCTATCTGTCACCAAGTCCTGCAATATTTTTTCTTAAATATCTCTCTGGCCTTCCATTTCTCTCCATTTCTGGTGCCCCTCCCTCCTTTCAAGCTCTCAATACCTCTCTTGCCTGTACTATCTTAATAACCTCCTTTTCTCAGTTTCTATTCTTGCTTTCCCAATGGAATGGGTTGCATTCTTGACACAGCAGCTAGAATGCTCTTTCAAAAATGAAAAAGAGGATTAGAGGTACAAACTTCCAGTTATGAAATCAACAAACCACAGAGATGAAAATTACAGCATAAGGACTATAGTTAATAATACTGTAATAACATTGCATGGCAACAGATGATGACTACATATCTGTGGTGAACACTGAGAAATGTAAAGAATCGTTGTAATCAATATGTTATAAACCCAAGACGAATATAACGTTGCATGTTAGTTATATTCCAGTAATAATAATAATGATAATACTACTACTACTAAATGCTGATCTAGTTGTGTCACTCTGTTCTAACCTGTCAATAGCTCCCTCTCTGGGCCTGCATGACTTGTCTGCCTCCCCAGCCTCACTACCCTCATCAGTTTTCCTCTCTCTGCTGCTGTTTTTTGGACACAGTGGCCTGTTTTGATTTCTCTGATGGGCTGTGTACCTTCTCTTCCTGGGATCTTCTCTCATTGTGTTCTTTCTTGTCTGCTTTTTCTCCACCTCTTCCACAGATAAGAACTCCTGTTTCTTTTTCAGATCTCAGATTAACTGTCCCTAAATCCCTGACTAGGTCACATGTCTCATTTCATGGATCTCTATCTACTGTGTTTCTTTGTAGTACTGGTCACATGGCAATTTCATAGTTGATTAAGGAAAGACTTCAGCATCTTTTTCTTCTACTAGGATATAAATTGCACAAAGGCTGGGACACCTGATCATCTCAGCATTCCTAATCCATAGTCCAGGACATAGGAGGTGCTTTATGTTTTGATTTACCTACTGGATAAATATATATTTATTTACTGAGTTTCTTAAAGGAATGGACAATGTATTAGTCATCTTTGAGCCCTGATGCCCTACCATAGTATCTGGCATATATTGGATGCTCTAAATATTTGTTAAATGAATGCCTGAATCTAATTGTTTGAAGGATTGTTAGAGGGTGGGGCAGAGGGAACAGACATTTTGTGTTGCTGCAGGGGAGAGAAGCAGGACCTAAGGTTAAAAATTAGGGAAAGGCAGAATTTTTTCCAAAAGCTAATACTAATAAAAATAACATAACAGAAATCATATCTGAACAATTCTATTGAATGTGTTTGGGTTCTGGGATTATGGGTAATTGTTACTATATTTTGATAGTCTTCTTGTGTTTTCTAACTTTTTCTACAATACTGTATTGGCTTCATATGCAGTAAATAAGTAAATTCAATAACTAAATCAGACAAAAACTACTTTATAAAGATATGGGCATGTGACAAGGCAATGGGCTCTCTGTCCCTAAGAGTGTTTGAACAGCCAGGAATGACACCTGCCAATGAAGGGACCTCTCCATTGGGAAGGGGGAGATTGGAGCTCACATGCCCTAAGATTCTTCTGACTCCAATAGCCCATGATACTGTTTCCCACCCCCAAATTATTTATTTATTTATTTATTTGAGAAAGAGAGAGACTACAAACAGGGGAAGAGGCAGGAGGGGAGCGAGAGGGGGAGAAATCTCAAGCAGACTCCAAGCTGAGCATGGAGCCTGACTTGGGGCTCGGTTTCAGGACTCTGAAACCAAGAGTCTTGGAGGCTTAATCAACTGAGCTCCTCAGGCACCCCAGCCCATCATACACTATTACCTGAATGATAGATGCTGAGTCCCCTTTCTTGGAAGAACTTGGTCTAGTGTGCTTGGCTGCCTTCCAGGCTTCCAGTATTTCCTCACATTGGAACCTCACCATGACAGGATAAGCTGCAGTGGAATTTGATCTGTATTCCACTGAGGCTGATATACAGCAGGAGTTAGTGATGGCCAGAGCATGAATATGTGGGTGAGAGGTGTTTGTGTGAAGTGTAAGGTATCTCTCTGAATTGTTTGAGTGAATCCTGATTAAAATGTTCTCAAATCAGCACTTGAATCACACATACCCTAAGTATTATATTTAATGGCTAATTTTTAAAAAGAGACATTTCCAAACTGTGGTTTTGGTTAAATTAAAAAGATGGGCTCCATTCTGATTTGTGAGTTTATAGGCTAGTTTGGCAAACAGGACCATTGTTTTTCACTCTCAAGAGAAAGGGTATTTAGACCATTTCCTCCATATTACAATAGTTCAGAATTAAAAGGGAACAGAATACTCCCAGAGGAAATCTGGTGTGTGGAAGTGAATCTCTGCCCAGAAAACAGTGGAACTCACATAAAGGCCTTCTGATGACATGAAATCCCAGCCTAGACAGATAAACAGAGACGAGAGAGAGAGAGAGAAAGAAATTTGAGATAATGAAATAAGATTGATCTTTATAATGCATGCATGAAAACCATTGTGTTACTGTCATCACACCAGTGTAAAAGAATATATGTGTGTACATGTGTATCAAGGTGTACTATGGACATCACTGACGTGAGTAGACTGATGGTCAAAGAACAAAACAAGGCAAAGAGGAATTCAAAAGGGAAAAATGAGAAGTCACTGTTATTACCACCCCCTCCTCCTTAGTTTCCAGTGAGATCTTCAGGAGCATTGTTATTCTAATGAACAAATGAGTCTGTCACTTGTTATGAATATTTTCTATTTTTACATTATTTGACTTCTTTATAACTCTTCCAGGTTCTCAGTATCAAAGTGAATTCTAATTATTTTATTGATCGAAGGAGGAAATGCATTTTCTTTCTATTGGACGCAAGATTCTAAAAAGGTTTGCCCACAAAGCCATAAGGAATCATGTAAACACAATGTGTCTGATTATCATCTTACAGAAAAATGCTTAAGGAAGTTCTAGGATTTCCAGCTCCCCCTCTCCATACCCTCAGAAAGTTTTTCTTTGAAGTAGACAAGTTCAATATGTGCTGGGTTGGGGGTATAGAATGAGAAGAATGTCCATATGCAAAGTGCTCTGCAAGGCTAGAATCTCATGGTGCGACCCAGGCTCCCTAAAGCCTCTGGGGGGGCTAGTCGCCTGTTCTGCCAAGTACATGGCTATAGGGCCTTACATAACCTGGTAATAGGAAAACAAATGGGGAGGTAAAGACCTGTCTCATCAAAGCACATTGAAGAGAACCCTCCTCACCTGGGCAAGTACCGGAGAACAGGCAGCCCTGGGAATTAGCGTGCTCCGTTAAATGTCCTACAGACTTCATCATTTCCATTTGCTCTGCCCTGTGCTCCCTCTACTCTTCCCTGGTTCCCCAGCTTCCAACTTGGCTTGAGGCCCTGCCTCCCTCATTTTGTCTCTGGTGTGGTTGACCCTGAGGGCCTCTTCTGGAAATTCTCCTATGTGGTCTGGAATTTCTCCTTAGACATCATCCTAATTTCACCTCCAGGCTCTCCAATTTGTGACAATGGGTAAAAGACACACCAGTGCCCTCACCCTCACTCCTGACACCTTGGCCCATTCCCTATT
This sequence comes from Enhydra lutris kenyoni, assembly GCF_002288905.1. Classification (NCBI taxonomy): domain Eukaryota; kingdom Metazoa; phylum Chordata; class Mammalia; order Carnivora; family Mustelidae; genus Enhydra; species Enhydra lutris. Next base: position 32,169,436 of record NW_019154086.1, on the reverse strand, counting down.
AGCTTCCCTGCCAAAAAAAGAGAATTTGCATAAAGGAGAACATGGAAAGGCAGATACAGAGGCATTGGGAAATGGCTTGTGTGTGGATATTAACCATCTTTTTTTCCATCAAAAGAGAGTGTATGATGGTTAATTTTATGTGTCAGCTTGACTGGCCAAAGGGATGTCCAGATAGGGTAAAATATTATTTCTGGGTGTGTCTCTGAGGATGTTTCTGGATGACATCAGCATTTTGAATCATTAGACTGAGTAAAGAGATTCACCCTCACCAATGGGGGTAGACATCATCCAATCCATTGGGGGCCTGATTGGAACAAAATGTCAAAGGAAGGGAGGATTCTTTCTCTCCTCTTGAGCTGGATGTCCATCTTCTTCTGCCTCTGGACTTCAAACTCTAGGACTAACACCAGTGCCTCCCTGGTTCCCAGGCCTCTCAACTTGGACTGAATTACACCACTGGCTCTCCTGGGTCACCAGCTTGCAGATGAGAGATTGCGATTTCTCACCCTCTCTAAACACATGAGACAATTCCTATAATAAATCTCCTCTTACATATCTATCTCTATATATCCTGTTGGTTTTACTTCTCAGGAGAACCCTGGTAATACAGAAGGTAAGCATTCACAGAAATGGCTGATCCCATACCTTGGAGAATGGATGCATTGGATGCATTTTAACCATTTAAAAAATTTAAAAATTTCTTATATATGCAATATGCTTTATTGTTCACAAAAATGTTTACATACAGTTTTGATTACTATGAAACAAATCCGCATAGAACTCTTAAATTAATACTTACTTTCACTCATTTACTTAAAATTTTTTCTCCCATACTTTCAGTTCTGAAACCAGGAGGTGTCTTATATTCAGTGGCGTTTGGCAGTTGTCATCTACTAGGAATGAATGTGACCAGGTGTCATTCAAACTTGGTCCCAGTTCTTCGTGTTGTCATTTCAAATGAATTACCTATATGGTCGACACTATATGTATTGATTGCTGTTTAGTATGTCCTAAAAATTATAATATGATTTGACTTTGAAACAAAAAGTTACCAGGTACACAGAGAAGCAAAGAAAGAGTGGAATGAATTGTGATATTTGGGAACCAAAGAGCCATCACAGCAGGTCCCTATGTCTTGCAATATAGCCACTAAATATTTTACCCAATGAAGGAAGGTATAAACATGTAGAGAAGGCCTAGTTTCATTTTGTTGCTGAAATAGATACAAAAGAATGACCTATCACACATCACTCAAGGTACCCAAAGTCAGAAGAAACTGCCCAAACTCTCAGAATATGTAAAAGACATTTGGAAGTAAAACACCACTGATTAGACTATTATTAAGACATGGCATCATAATTTCATTTGTAGGATTTTTTTCTCTCTTGCTGTTCTGTAAGAAATAACGTGCCATCAAGTACCTATTCAATTAAAGGTTCTCTACTGGATGTTTGTACTTGACATTTAAGCCTCGCACCAATTCTTCTCCATCAACGTCATTATCCTCAACCTAGAGATGAGAGATGAGTCATTTACTCGGTTGGTCATTTAGTTTTGGTAGAACTAGGACTTGAATCTTCATGTGCCCATTACCAGAGCCTGTGACACCTTCTCTAGCCTTCACTGCCTTGGTAGAAGTCACCCTGATTTCTCAACTCCTCTGTCCTTCAGAAGCAACTTTGGGGAGGAATGGTCCCAAGATGCCTATAAACTGGAGCTATTCAGGATCAAGATGAAATTTTGGGTTTTTCTTAGTTGTTCATCTAAAAACTTAGATTTTGGGACTGGAAATCCTGGCTTGGGCTTTTAAGCCTCAGATTTAAAATCTTGCCTAGGGTCGTTTTGGTTTTGACTTCTCTGCAGTGTACCACGAATACCCCTCACATGTTCTCTTAAATCATCTTGCAATGGTTTCCTAAAGGCAATATGTAAATGTAAATTTACCTTTAAATTTAAACATAGATCTCTCAAAGGTAGTTTTTCAACTGGGTACTCTTCATTTATGCCTGAGAATAAAGTTACAATAATAGATCCAAAAGTGCCTACAGAAAATAGGTGAATTGGAGATAACCCAATAAATGTCTCTAAATATCACCAGCCAAGGATTTTTCAGAAAACTCATGTTAGAAAAGTATTGAACACTTATTTTTACCGAACTCCAGGTTCTCAAGAAATAACCAGATGAGAGTCTCACATATAAACATTTGTTTCCACAGCTATCTGAGAGGGAAAAAAAGAACCAAAATAAAATGAAAATGAAAACCACTTGAATTTCTAACCATGATTATAATTGTATTCATCCCAACATTTTTAAAGGTTTAAACATGTTTTAAAAAGTGGTTTCTTCTTAGATCAGGATCAGGAACTGCGGCCCTCTTGGGAAAGGCCAGTCTGTGGTAAGCTAGCTGGCAACAGGGGTGGAATTGCCAGAAATATCAGTGGGAAACCAACCAGTCTGGGATTCTTGTCTGATTCTAAACCCAGGAGAATTTGCTTGCATTTGGAATTGCTACTACCTCGTGGAATGAAAGCAGGAAGATCATTATTCACACTTCATACATTTCTTTCTTTCTAGATTTGGTTTAAAGGCTCTGCGATTTGCATTCTAAACTAGAGGTATCCGGTTAATTAAATCACAAGGTCTTTGTAACAAGTAACAAAGATAATTCATTTCTTCCAAATTGAGCTAGTAGGGCCATTCTCTTCTTTCCTAGGACAAGCATTCAGTGAAAACAGAATCGGTATGCAACCAGGTTGAGTGTTATTGTAATTTTCTCTGCTATAAAATGTTTGAGCACATTGTTAGGTTTAAATTATTAATAACTAATGCAGTGTTATTTGATATTCTATTGGTCTGTTACCAGTTTTTTCTAATTAACAGTGAGGTTTACTCAAGAGATTCTTAAGAATGGGCTGTTAGATTTCAAAATAATATTTAGAGACTCATTTACAACTATATCTTCTTGCCTTTTCCTGCCTGACTTCATCACTGGAGATGTCTCTCCAGTCCATGATGAATCACCAATCTATACTCTAAATGTATACACTAAAATTGATTTTACAATTGGGCTCACCTCTTAAACTGTTGTTTTGGAATTTTCTCTCAGTAAAATGCTACCATCATACATCAAGTTTCCCAAGAAAGCACCCAAGGATCATCAGAGACACTTTCCTTCCCATTCCTGTACCTAGGCTCCATCCTTCCACCAGTGTCCAGTCCGTTTTACTATTTCAATATTTTTCCTGCCTTTCCATTCCCCTCTATCTCCTCTGCTACTAGAGCTCACCACTTCCAAGAACCTCCTAAATGATCTCCCTGATATAATTTTTTATATCCCTACAATCCAGTCTCTATACCACTATCAAAATTATTTCTCTAAATGCAAGTCTTAAAACCTTTTAATGGTGTTTTATCATTTTAAGATTCCTTAGCATAGAACCCAGCCCTTTATGCTATGGCCCCGTAAGCCTCTCTGGCATCATCCCGCACCATTCCTCAACGGTCTCTTTATGTTCCAATCTTACATAAGGACTTGCTGTTTTGCAAATGGACCAAGTTTTGTTCACTTTCCCTCCTGTGCTTTTGCAGCATGGTCCTCTCAACTGACCATTTTCTCCTCATCTGCCCATGACCTTCTCACTTAGTTCTTTAGGACACGACCGTTCTCTAACAGCTCTGAGAAAGAGTGAAGGTGCCCATGTGTTGAGTTCAAAGTCAATTACAGGGTTTCCTCCTCCTGCATTTCCACAGGCCCCAGGGCAAACCTCTATCAAGGCATTTGCCTCTTAGCATTTCAATTTTTGTTGTCTACGATGGTCTCCTCCACTACCCTATAAACTCTTTGAGGGGAGGAGCTGGGTATTTTTGTATCTCCAGGACAAACATGGTACCTGTTGCTTGCTAGCTGTTCCGTAAATTGATGTGGCATGAATTTTAATCCTTTTCCATCACTTCTAGAAACTGTGCTCAAGCAAAGTTATTTTTCTTCTTTCTTTCTGTATGTTAGACTCTTCCCCCTTAAGTCCAATACATCTTTAAAACAAACAACAAACCACTTTTCTGTATCTTAGCTCTAACTTTTTGAAAATATTATCCAATTATTGCTTTAAACTCCTAACCTCCTACTGATTCTTCAACCCACTGGAATTTGACTTTTACTTCAACACTCTGATGAAATTGTTCCTACCAATGATACAAATTGCTTCCTAACTACAAAAGTCATTCTTTGTCTTAAGTGATTACTCTAGGATTTTACGTTGTTAATCTCTCCCTTCTTCCTGAAACCTTATTTTTGGGGTTTGTGACATTGTTTTCCCTGGTTTATAACATCTCTGAACACTGACTGGCCAATCCAGTGGCACATTGTTTAAATGTTGGGTATCCCAAGGAAGCCCTTATTTGTTCTTTTGTTTTATTCTCCCTGAGTAACTTCAGCTAGTTCCACAGATTTAGTAACCATCTATATATCCAGTGAGGCAAAACCTTGACCTTCAGAACTGTTTCCAATTTGTAATACCTTTTGTGATTCACAATACCCTCAAACTTTACATACTAAAATCCAAATGTTTCTCTCCTCAAACTTGGCCTCTTACATATTTCCTATCCTAGGGAGTTGGTAGTAGAGTCAAGGTAGAATTAAGAATATTGACTACTTAGATTTTTTTTCCAGGTTTCTATACTAGACTACATGGTCAATAAATTTTAAAAGAAAAAAGTGACCCTTTATATGTGTACTAAGTTAGTGTTTGTATGAATTATCTATTGCTATGGAACAAATTTTCACACACTTAATAGCTTTAAACAGCATGTATTTATTATCTCAAGATTACTCTAGGTCAGACATTTAAGCACAACTTAGCTGGGTTCTCTGTCCAGGTTTTGCAAAGCTGTGTTGGCTGGGGCTGGGATCCTCTTCCAAGCTTACTGGTTCTTTGCAAAATTCATTCCCTTGAAGCTGTAGAACTTGTGGCAGCTTGCTTATTCAAGGCCAGTGGAAGAGAGAGTCTCTGACTTGTTCACTCTTTTTAAAAAGTCCCATCTGATGGGGTCAGGCCCACCCAGTGTCATATCCTTTTGACTTGTTCAAAGTCATCTGATTAAGAACCAGAAATCTCTTCACCTTTGCCATGTAATGTAACATAATCATGGGGGAGACTGTTCTATTCTTTCTTCCATAGTTTATTAGTTAGAAGCAAGTTACAATTTCCACCACATTCAAGGGGAGGGTCAGAGTGTAGACCATTGGGAATCATTCTATAATTCTGCCTGCCACAGCTTAATTTTTAAAAAAGTATGAGTGAAGGGAAAACCATTGAATGTAATTTTGAGATATTAAAAGATTGAATGTAAAGAAAAAAGGTATAGAACTTTAACATCTCAAATTTTAATGGAAATGGCCCATATTTTGAAGATGGTGAAAATGGTTTTCTATGCCTATCCTAGCTTATACTTACTGCCTTGGGCAGGGGATATATCCAAGAACCAACATTTTAGATCATATTATATGAATCTAAATGGAATAATCAGATAAATGTCTGAAAGACATTTAATTATGTAACTTTTTTCACTTGAGGGCCATTTTACCATATGTTAGCCTTATTTGCATTAGAAAGAAAAAACACAATTGTATGTCTATAAATAAGTTCTATGTTTTCCCTTAGGGTTGATATTTTGACTTTTCCCAATAGGGCTTTTTTTTTTTTTTCCTTCTAATACTTTTGGCAAACTGTGGTTTTCATCAGAAGTATTTAATCTTTCCTCAGGATAGGTATTTCAGGTATCTTGTAGAGTTGTGTTCTTACAACGTACAATGGCATATCTTCAGAGCCTCCTAGATCCCCAACTCTCCCCTTTCTACCCCATACCATTTGTAGCTCCTTTTCCTGTAGGGTCACGCAGATGTTCTAGAGTTAATGCAGGCGCCATTAGAATATGAAATGCGTAAGAATCCCACCACTTTTAGGTCCTGCTTCTTAGGGAAAACAATTCCACTGGTACTTAGAAAAACACAGTGTGACTTGGTGAATTTATCTCTTTTTCTTAACATTGGCAATGATAGCGCAATGCCCATTGTATGTAATCAGTGAGTGTGAGGTCGGCTTGCAAATCCCTACAGATATGTGGTTACTTCTCTACTTTCCCTCTCTTTTGCTTGGGCAACTGCCACATTGATGCACTGGAGCCACTCTTCTGCATTCTTCTCATCCTTGGCCTTGAAAACATAGGTTTTATTGCCTGTGAAGATTTCAAAAGCTCGAGGGAGGGAGCGGTCCCTGCGTTTCCTGGCCACAACTTTCACACTCTGTACTTTGCTGAGTTCTATTGGGGAGTCATCAGGATCATCTTTCTGAAATGCATATGGGAAGGAGAGAACATGAGCTGGCTTCCAGAGTATGAAAAGATCTCTGGCAACTGGAGAATTTTCTAAGATCAGAATCCTTTCACTGCAAATGGTTCATAGCCTTTGTTATTTTGAATGCTAAGGCCTCAGTGAGTCATTCATTAGAACAATGGAGGGAGTGAGCAATTGGTCCTACGTTACAGTATATTAAGTTGGCACAAGATGGCCAATTTATAAGAAATTATTATTCAGTGGGATTTGGGAAAATGTTTAATTCATACTTCTTTGATTTTATGTCATGTTTGATTGGTATCAACACTATCAATAGAGCAAAATGCAATAGTACAATTGGAGTACTATTAACTCAGAATCTGAAATAATTTGGGAAGTATGAAATTGAATTTTCCTTTGTGTTATTTCTGAGAAAGGTGTATTAATTGAATAAACAGGGTCCTAATGTTTAAGCAGATCAAACTGTTTTGAGACACACTGGAGTTCTGGAGGATTCAGACAAATCTGAATGATTTGTCTGCAAACATTAAGTGAAAGAATACTTAATGATTTACATTTTTCTGGCATCAAAACAGAGGCTTACAGATCACAACTACAACGTGAGGGTCATCCCAATGGGCTAGTATGAGTAGTTTCAAAAGATCAAATACTTCTTTACAGAAATGTCTTTAACATCCCTGAATATATTTGTCTCCTGGAAGACGTGCCTGTGCTTGAGGATCTGGCCAACTCTCCTTTCCCATGCCCCCTGTACAACCCACTCTCCTTTCATTCTGCAATGGAAAGGCAACCTTCTCACTCATCCCAAAGTTACCATGGTGTATCGTCCAACTTGGAAAAATCTCTGGAGGATCAAAGAACTGGAAAGATCAACTCAAAATATTGATGCTAAGGAAGTGTCCTTCAAACAAAGCAACACAATCACTCCCCAACTACTATATCAAGAGGTGCATTTCCAATAGCATTTCCCTTTTTAATGTTTAGTAACTATTTATTGCATTTGGTGTTATACTTATGACTATAAATTAAAATTATAATTAATTTTAAGATAATAATAATGAAAAATCTTAACATTTAGAGATTGATAGTCACAAATTATTAAAATAATTAAATTTCAATTTATATACATAGTTTCATTGCAGTGAAAAATGATTGGATGATCAGGATAAAATACTGTGGGTTAGGTAGAAAACAATATGATTTCAAAGAAAAATGATACCATGTAAGCATTGCGATGGTTATTAAAGAGAGCAGATGTTGTGATGAGCACTGGGAGTTATACTCAATAATGAATCGTTGAACACTATATCAAAAATGAATGATGTACTATATGCTGGCTAATTGAACATAATAAAAAAAGATGAACTAATTTATGTATTTTTTTAATGGATGGTGTTAGGTGTGAATTGCTATGGTATCTTTTTCCGATGGTTATACTTAAAGGAGAGGTATGAACTTTTTATTTCAAAATGATAATATTTTCAATTCTACAGAAATTACAGTTTGTGCAACTATTTAAAACTTATGATAAACTTAAAATGTGGCAAGATATTACACAGATTTTCAAGATTCTTTTAGGGAATAGACAGAATAAAGTTTGAAGATGCCTGTACTAGATAATACTTTGTTAGCTTAATTTGGTTTATGGTAAATATCTGACAGCAATAAAGCTGTATTTCTTTGAATTAGTCTATAGAATAGAAATTGATACATGGAAGAACTGATCAAGAAAACAAAAAGTTGTCATAGTTCTCTAAAGAGAGACAGTGAATTACCCAAGAGAAATGGACAGGAAGTCAAAGGGCACCATTGCCTAGCTGGTTGGTGGAGATCAAGACTTTAGGAATGTGAAAGTAAAAAATAACGCTACTGTCTTTCAGTCCTTATTAAAAATGCACATTTTACCATTTTTCTCATTTATAAGAAAGGTTCCTTATTATGGGCCTAAAGCTTCAGCTGGACTGTTGACCTCTGCTAGGTTACTGTGTCCCTGGGATGAGAGGAAATTTGTTGTGGTCCTTATAGTACATTATATTATTTCTCAATATTTGAGCCACATGTGCTGTCAGATTTCTGAAATGTCAAACCATTATTTCCCTATAAAGATGTCAAACAAGTTAGCCAATTATAAAATAGCTTATTCTCTAAGTTTTATTAAAAAGCTCTGAATCAAGATGTTTAAAGATCATTATTTGAGTTCAGGAAAATATTCTTATGCACTAACTCTCCTCCATCTCAAGGGATAGGAGAAATCACTACATCTTAACTTCTATTTCTGATTTCTTTAGTAAAAATGGGAAATTCAGACAGTCATTTTAAACACGTTGAAAATACTTCAATGTGGAGCTATGCTAAGAAAAGTTTCTTTAAACCTCCAATAACTGTCTGAATTGAGAATACCATTATACTTCCCTTTCAAAAAGATCTTCAGCTACAGAAAAGTCCATCTGTATATTTAATAATACACATAGATGAAGAAAGTAGCATGAGCTTAGGGCTTTTTTTTTTCCACTCAAAAAGTTAACATTAAGTTTTATTAATTAAAAAAATGGTCATAAAAATTTGTCATAATTCAGATACACCATACTTTATTCCTGTTGAGCAAAAAGTTCAAATAAATTTTATAATGAGCACTCTAAAGATATAGTGCCCATATTCTCAGTGAATCGTAATTTTAAAATAATTTAAAATCTTTGATTAATTAATTCAAACACAGTTCGGTTTGCCACTGGCTCTGTATTTTCAGTGTTCATAAGAAGAGGGACAGTACACTCATTTAACAGCAAGCTTTGATGTCACACTGCCTTATATCTGACTCCAGTTTTATTTCTTTTTACCTTACTGACTCATCTGTCAAGCCAGTCAGAGTCTCTGTCTCTCTGTCTCTCTCTCTGTCTCTCTCACAAGGGGAAGGGAGTGAGACTGGGTCTGATGTTACATGATGTAAAAGTACCATATGGTGGAACAAGTTTGAGATATAGTAGTGAAACAAAATTAAGTGGGCTCTTTCCTGCAGAACTTGTTAGAGCCTTAAGCTCCTTTGTGTTTCCCAGATATCTTTGATTAGGACAAAGGCCAACTCCTGGTAATGACTGACAGACCCTGGGTCCCAAATGCCACAAGTGGGGAATGATGGATATAAAGGCATCAGCAATGTGTTGTATGTGTGTTCTCTGGGCATCTTTGCACAGGAGTGGATGACCATGTGTACATATGCTCATGTTTCCCCCATCACTCTGATTCTGGGGTTCAAATGATACCTGTAAAAGTGGGATAAGACAGAAATCCAAAGGCCAGGATCTTCCCTCCACTGCTTGCCTGGCAGTGAGATAAAGACCGAAAGTGCCTTCACTGCTAAAGTCTGGATGCACAAGGCTTTCTTGGCATCAGACCTAACCTGGTGCCTGCCCATCCTGGGACCCAGGCTCTCAGGGCCTGTGCACTGTGCAGAAGGCCACAAGGATCACCTAGCCCAGAGGAATATGCTTCCATCTGCCAGCAGGGAAGGAAAGAGGGAGGGAAAGGCACCCCAGATTTACCCATCTGGAACATGGCAATAACAATAGTGCTAACCTTAAAGGACTGTTTTGAGGATTCTTTAAGACAATCCAGGGTGGCGTGTGATAAGCTATTATTATTATATTCAAAATACCCAAGAAGTAGATCCACATTTCTTTCTCCCTGATCCTGAATGAATAGAATTTAATGATAGATAAAGCTGACTTGAAAAGAAGGGAATAACTCTGCATTGCTGATTGGAATAAAATGCTATTTCAGAAGTTTCCCACTGAAAATTCAGAGTATAGATATTTACTGAGCAGCCTAGCTCAGATTGAATATTATATTAAAAGAATATTTATTCATTCTTTTTAGGACCCTATTATATTTGTTTTTTGTTTGTTTTTAAAGATTTTATTTATTTATTTGACAGATGGAGATTACAAGTAGGCAGAGAGGCAAGCAGAGAGAGAGGGGGGAAGCCGACTCACTGCTGAGCAGAGAGCCCGATGCGGGGCTCGATCCCAGGACCCTGAGATCATGACCTGAGCTGAAGGCAGAGGCTTAACCCACTGAGCCACCCAGGCGCCCCTTATTATATTTGTTAACTGAGTATTAAGTGACTGAAAGATGATAATGGTTTTCCCTAACCAGAACTGAACTTAGTTGACTACAAAAAGTACTCATAATAAATCATCCTTTGTTTCTTTCTCCCAGCCTTCTGTCCCTCTTCCCTGTGTCCCTGCCTCCAAATATAACCTTTAATTATAAAGGGAGTCAGGGTCAATATCATAAGCTATTAATTTATGGAGGTGATCTATAAGGATACAAAAGGCACACTGTTCAAGCCAAGCTCACTGGGTGGTCCTTTGGCAGTTCATCTTCAAAACTTAAGCCAACTTTTAAAAAGATCTTCCATAACAAACTGAAGAGAGACAGTGAATCAACTAAGGTAGGACAGAACAGAACAGACAGCCCAAGGGATGTATGCAAAAAAAAAAAAAAAAAAAAATGACACTGTAAAATTATAAATGGAAAAGGACAAATTATTGGCGTATTAACTCAGGACAAAATCCCTACCTGGTTGGTGGAGATCAAGACCTTAAAAATGAAAGTGTAAAAGACAGGGGGGAAACTTACAGACTTTCCTTTTTGAAACAGAAGTTGATTTCCAGCCAGCGTAAAATAACGAGTTTTCCACCTTTTGATGAACTTCCATCTGACTTGCTTCTCTTTAAGTTTTCCTTCTATGAGAGGCTGGCCATCTTGATTTACAACTGTTGAAGGTAAGAGAATGATCATTTATTTCCCATTATTTATTTGGCAAGTGATCAAAAGTCAGAGTTGTACAATGAACCAGAACCCAGTAAGCGTATTTGGAAAGTACGCTAATAAATTATGAATTTGGTTAACCTTTCCCCTTTTTCCCTAAAGGAATGCACAATTTAGATATGACAATGGGATCCTGTAGAAAACCCTCATTGAGATTTTCAAAAGGAATATGTTCACAAAAAGAGCATCTGGTTAGCAGTTTTTAAGGCATATTCCAATATCCAGCTTTCTGTGCTTCTTAACTCTTATTTCATGAAATTCTGTTCACATGAACTGCTTAGAAGCACGCTTTATAACTAATCACAAACCAAGTACATTTAGCTATTGGGCAGCCAAAGCCCAAGCAGTGTCTCCAAAGATGTGTTTTTCCTGAAGACACAAAGTTGCAAGGGCAAATATAACTCTTCTGAACACAGTATTTCCACTCTGGAACACATATACACCCTCTCCTTTCTGCATATGTCCATCTCTGCCCAATCAACAACTAATCATTCCATGAGTCAACTCAAATGTTGCTTCTTTGTGGGAGAACTTCCCCAAACTCAGGCCAGAGTGGATTCACCTGCCGTATGTTCTCACAGCCTCTGGCCTGTTTCTTTTACATCAAGCATCATTGGTAGACTGTTCTTGGTGTTTATCTGATTCAGGTTTGTCTTTCCCATTGAACCGAAAGCTCCATGAGGGCCTTTGCTTTGTTCACTGATATATCACCAGGGCATTAATATGGTACCTGGCAAATACAGGGAATCTGTAAGTATTTTTTATGTGAAAAGGTTAATTTTACAGTGAAGTAGAGTGTATAGAATTGCACATAATCATAGAATTAGAAGATCTGTTACAATGTCAAGAGTCAGAAGTTACAATGTTGAACTGAAGAATTTCATTCATTTTGTCAATTACATAAGATTCACTCTCCAGGATGTGGACAAAGGGAAACCTCTTACACTGTTGGTGGGAATGCAAGTTGGTGCAGCCACTTTGGAAAACAGTGTGGAGATTCCTTAAGAAATTAAAAATAGAGCTACCCTATGGCCCTGCAATTGCACTACTGGGTATATACCCCAGAGATACAGATGTAGTGAAAGAAGGGCCATCTGTACCCCAATGTTCATAGCAGCAATGGCCACAGTCGCCAAACTGTCAAAGGGCCAATATGCCCTTCAACAGATGAATGGATAAAGAAGATATGGTCCATATATACAATGGAGTATTATGCCTCCATCAGAAAGGATGAATTCCCAACTTTTGTATCAACATGGACGGGACTGGAGGAGATTATGCTGAGTGAAATAAGTCAGGCAGAGAGGGTAAATTACCATATGGTTTCACTTACTTGTGGAACATAAGGAATAACACGGAGGACATTAAGAGAAAGAAAAGAAAAAGTGAATTGGGGGAAATCAGAGGGGGTGACAAAACGTGAGAGACTGGATTCTGAGAAACAAACAGGGTTTTGGGTGGGGTGGGGTGGGGGAAGTTGGGTGAGCCTGGTGGTGGTTATTGAGGAGGGCATGTATTGCATGGAGCACTGGGTGTGGTGTATAAACAATGAATCTTGGAACACTGAAAAAATAAAATAAAATAAAATAAAATAAAATAAAATAAAAGATTCACTCTCTAAATATATAAGTAAGCATCTGATTTCTAGGGATTATGATGATATATACTTACATATATTATGTTTAATTTTCATAGTAATAAAATGTGTTTCATCATTTGGAAATTTAGACAATGCCTATTTGACCATATAAACACAACCTATTCTCTCTAACCTACCATTTCTCTTTTCTAATGTAGATCTCATAACTACTTTAGACAAGGAGGATTTATCCACCTTGACAGGATTTTCAGGATAAGAATGATGAAATGTATGAAATGTATAGTTTTCACAAAGTTCTACTAAGGCAAGTTTGACATTCCCCACCCCATTTGATGACTATTCAATCAGATATTCTTTTGTCAATCCCAAATTAAAGCTAAAATTGAAAATACTATCAAATAAATTATTAGATAGTGATAGGACTATGATGAAAATAAAGTAGGGAGTGACCTGAGGATTAGTGCACACTCACATAGGTGGTCAGGAAAGAGCCTGGACATTTGAAAGGATCTTCAATCTGAGACTTTAGCATTGAGAAGTGTCTCCCATCTTATAAGAAGCTTCATGGTGACCTGTATTGTGCATAGCAGAGTATAGGGAAACCAGGAATTCAAGAATTATTGACTATCAATTTCAAAAAAATGATTTCAGGGGTGCCTGGGTGGCTCAGTCAGTTAGGTGTCTACCTTTAGCTCTCAGGTCATGATCCCAGGGTCCCAGGATCAAGTCCTGCATCAGGCTCCCTTCTCAGTGGGAAGTATGCTTTTCCCTCTGCCTTTCACCCTGCTGGTGCTCTCTCTCTCTCAAATAAATAAATAAAATCTTAAAAAAAAAAAAGAAAAGAAAACTATTTCTGCTTTGCTTTACTTAGGAATCATCTGATTTAAAGTATTAAAGACGATATGCTCTTTGCAAATTTAATTGTCCCATAAACATGGTGCTTGCTTCCTTTGTGCGGTCTCTACACTCTGCAGTTACCTTGGATAAAGCATTTAGGACAGATGCTCTGTCTTTCTTGTGCTGTATGTCCTAGAGAGCCAGATCAGCCTTACAGTGTTGGCCTGGACCATGGGTTCAGTGTTTACTAACAGTATGCTCTTGAGTCATGAAGGGGACAACAGTCTGTCTCAGAGGAGGAACAGAAGGTCCAAAGGTAGATCCAAGATAAAAAGAAAGCAAACTCTAAACAAACAAACAATGAAAGACCCAGGCTGAGACTTACATTAAAATCTTTCCTAAAACATCAATTTCCTATGCTTTTAAATGAGAAAAAATTGCTAATCTCATTATGATGGTCAAGGATTTTTTAATAAGAATTCTGTAGAGTTATACTTGAATTCTTTCAACTACAGTTTTCTGATCAGCAAGATCCCAACTCTTCACAAAGATGATGAGATCAAAAGTCAAAATTAAGAAACTTATGTGAGTACACCAGGTAAGTAAGCACTATGGACCCCTCCATACTCCTCTTTTATTAGACTTTACTTCATAGTTTGTAATCACATTGCTTCCTCGCCATGGTTTTAATGGTAAGATGATTTAATGTAATGGCTTCATAACAGTACCTTTCTCTAGTTTCAATCTTCTATAGTTATTCAAAGAAGCATTAGAAATAGTCATGATGCCTGAGCTGACTAGAAATCGTGGTTGATTTAGATAATATTTATGCTCATGGAACCTTCTGGATCTGACATAGGGTATTAGCTTCAAATATTTCTCCTCAAGGCAGATCCAAACGTTGCACTTGGGTGCCTGGGTGGCTCAGTTGATTAAGCATCCGACTTGATTTCAGCTCAGGTCAAGATCTCAGGGTCGTGAGATCCAGCCCCACATTGGGGCTGCATGCACTGAGTGTGGAGCCTGCTTAAGAGTCTCTTTCTCTCCCCTTCCCTCTGCCTCTCCCCCACTTGCCCACATGTTCACTTGCTCTCTCTCTTTCTCTTAAAAAAAAAAAAAAAAAAAAAAAAAAGACTTTACAAGTGTTGTACCCGAAGAGTATGTGACAGAAGTTTGCAAGGAGCACTTGGGAAAATAATTGAAGGAATTGCTTGAAGACACAGAGTGGATAGGATATCATACCCACAGACCTACATAATGACTATGTGACCATAATGACCATGACAGACTCAAGACAAAATGATAGGCTTACTGGAGCACAAAAGGATGAAGGACTGTAGAGAAATGCTGCTAAACAGAGGCTTTTCACTGTAGGGCCCCGCCAAAATTACCCCGGGGGAAAAGTCCATGGAAAGGCTTGTAGGAAGGGAATGTTAGCAGAACTTTTTTTTTTTTTTATTTTATTTTTTATAAACATATAATATATTTTTATCCCCAGGGGTACAGGTCTGTGAATCGCCAGGTTTACACACTTCACAGCACTCACCATAGCACGTACCCTCCCCAATGTCCATAATCCCAACCCCCTCTCCCAACCCCCCTCCCCCCATCAACCCTCAGTTTGTTTTGTGAGATTAAGAGTCACTTATGGTTTGTCTCCTAGCAGAACTTTAAAGAAGCTGCCTGTGAGGGCCCAATTTAGGCATCAGAGTCAGCTTCAGATAATTTTATAAATACCAAGCTATTTGTAGCTTTAGGATTAATTCAAAAATAGTTTCAAAAGGCAAAAAATAAAAAGAGTTAAAATTTTTTCACTTACTATCCCATGTCTTAATTTTTTTTTCAATTATATCTAACATAGGCACAAGATGCCATGTGTCATTTTTATAGGTCTATTGCCCATATCATGTCCTTGTAAGCAATAATTCTCATGAAACACTGTCTTCATGATCAAAACAGGGAACCAATTCTTTCTAGGGATGATCATATTCTATTTCAAAAATAACACATGGAACGAGACTGTGAGAATGATCATGTGTCTGAAACTATCTTGTTCGCACATAACACATGCAGGATAAATAAATATTTTCTCTCTTGCCAATTAATTCATTAGTTCATTTAAAGTGCAACAATTTGACTAAGTATTCTCTACCAACCTGGATCTGTTCTTCTTTTTGTCAGTTGGCTGAAAAGCTATGGAATACTAAACTGAATTACTTTGAGCAATCAGAGCCCAAACTGTTAACTGTGTTTATCAACTTAAAAGTCTTTCTGAGTGTCAACACAGATGTGTATACATTAATTGTATTTCTTTTGTGTAGCAAGAGTTGAAGATATTTATGCTGCTAAAAATGAATTTTGAAGGTATTGGTTTTACTCAGCATGAAGGTGGTGAGTCAGAGCAAAGTAATACCAGAGACCTTAAGCCTAAGGAGCCCCATGGCAAGAAGAGCAAAGCAATAAAGAATAGTCCTCTGTTCATCCTTCAACCACCCAGCCATCCCACCGCACTTTTGACCACAGATAAGCTGTAAGGCATTATGTTTAGATCTGAGGGAGTTAAAATGCCAGGTTCAGAGTTCTTGGATTTATCATCTTGTAGGGGAGGTAAAGCATTTTACAAATTATACAGCTCAATGTGAATTTGGCTAGTGCCACTGAAGAAGGAAAAGCCAAGCACTATGACACTCAAAGAAAGGAAATTCTACTTCTGGCTGGAAGGAGGTGACATGGTAGCTGGGCCTGTACTAGGGAAGGAAAAAGGGTATTTAGGAAAATGGCAGAAAAGGGCCGAAGTACAAGAGGGATGTGTAAGAGAGAGAACATGAAAAGAAAATAACCTAAAGAATATGGAAGGATCCATGAACTCAGAAGAAACTTCATAAAGCAGTTGCTCTGGGACAAAGCCATAGGTGGAGGGGGGCGGAGAGTGTGAAGGCAATGCAAGATTTTCTAGGTGTAAGATCCAGGAAAGAGACTGGGTAACAAACTGTCATGGTGAGGTCGTATTGGAGTTTAATTGCAGGTCTTTTTGAAGACTCATTAGAATGGACTTTGCTTTTCTTAAGGACTAAGCAGGAGCCTAGAGCCTGTGAAGGTCGAGCCAGCGCAGGCATGAAGTCCCCCTGGGCCCCAGGATCATTTATGTATCACAGAGCGTCTCAGCAGGAAACAGAGGACACCTCAAGCTGGGTAATTGAGGGGAGTTAATGAAGGGACTATTTACACAGATGTGAGCAAGGTGTAGGAAAAGCACCATAGTACTCTGGGGTCAGGAAGCGTGGGAAGGCATAACATGCCTCTGTGTGAAGAAGAGATGGGAGAGAACAGTTAGGACTCAGATGGAAACCTGTATAGAGAACTGACTGACAGGAGCTGTGGTCTTGGGCATAGGACACAGTCAACCTGCAGCGACCAAGCAGAGGGCAAGCTGGGAATAAATAACCCAACCTCAGTCTTCTCCCTCCCTCTGATCGTCTGCCTTTGTCGCTAGCGGTCAACTGTAACTGAAAGCCAGAGGTAAGGGAGACTTAGCACACCCTGGAGAGGTACCTCTTCTTAACTGGGCAGAGGGAGCAGGAAATCTTCTTGGAGTAAATGAGTCTGAAGAATTCTGAAGAACAAATAACAGTGAGGAAGGTGAAGGAGAAGAGGTATACTGAAAACACAAAAACAGAAACAAAAAACAGGCAAAAGTCCAAGGCTTAGAAAAGGCTCATGCAACGCCTTCCAGAAACTAACTCATTCTATGTGATGGGAACCTGATGGGACTTGGAAGGCCAGAGTTGGTGTGAAAGTCAAGGAAGTACCAGTCCTAAAGATCCTTGGACAGGATTTTGTCAGTTTTATCCAACTCTCTAGAGGTGTCATGCTTTACAACAGGGCCACCATGAACCGGTTTGTAGGTTGTTCACTGCACAAAAACAGGCAGCCAAGGTGGTGAGTAGAGGCTGAAATTCAGCTTGTATTTTGATGCTCAAGCCATACACCCCCAAGTGGATTTCATCCACCAGAAATAAAAACACACAAAAGTGTCATTAAGTTAACAATGGCCTTGCTTAACCAAATGCCTGGTGCATTGTAAGGGATCTATAAGTAGTAGCTACTATCATCATGATCATGATATCATCATCACCAACAACATAAAATGATCATCATCATGCTTTTATTGTGATGATGAACACTTGGTTTTTATAAATACCATAACCCAATGGCTCCAGGATAAAACCTGTCTCCCTCCCTCAAATCAAGAATGTAGTAAAATCTACATGAAGGTGTTAGGAATAAGGAGAGAATTCTTAGATAGTCTTTCCTGACTATTAAAGGTAAATATCTTCAAAAGAAGGCATATTCTGGAAGAAAAAAATTATAGATCTCAAATACTTCACTTTTAAATAAGAACTGAGAAAAAGTGTTTTTTGTTGTTGTTTTTTTTTTGTTGTTTGTTTTTTTTTTTTTTTTTTCCAATTTCCCTTGAAATTACTGCTTCTGGGAATTATAACTCTGATACCGTCTGTGGGGAATTTCTTTGTATGCATTGAGAGTCTCAGATTTACTTGAGTTCCCTTCCATGGCTTTACTGATTTTTTGTATGCATGCCAGTTCTAATAAAGCCAACCCTAATTACAAAGGAAATGCCTAAAGAGGGACAGAAGCATTAGATGAGGAGGTCATAGAAGCAACATTTAGTAAACTCACTGTCTGTGGTTTTAGAAATCACTATGGATCATAACAAATGGTATGTTTCTAATGAATATCTAGGCAGTGTTTTAGGGGGTCATATTTCTTTATCAGTAGTGAATGAATGAGGAGGCATAATCCAACATAGATTTTGAAACATCCTACAAGATGCTGTGTGGTCCAGAATATGACAGACAAACTCAATTTGACAGCAGCCCTTTGAGGAGGACACTTTCACATGTAAATGAATGGTTTCCTTCATCAATAATTTTATATCCATCAAAACATAGTATGCTAAAACAAACAAACACAGGGCACCTGGGGGGCTCAGTCAGTTAAATGTCTGCCTTTGGCTCAGGTCGTGATCCTGGAGTCCTTGGATCGAGCCCCACATTGAATCCCATATTGGGCTCCCTGCTCAGTAGGGAGTCATCTTCTCTCTCCCTCCACCCCTCACCCCACTCGTGCTCTATCTCAAATAAATAAATAAATAAAATCTTAAAAAAACAAAACAAAACAAACAAAAAACATAGTATGCTTTTTAGGCTTCTCTGTCAATCACTGAACTATTTATCTAAAGAAACCTCAGAACTACTATTTTAGAAGCTTATAGAACAATGTTTTCCAGACTGTGTTCTGAGGACCACCTACACTGGAGTTACTTGCTGGTTTGTTAAATGTCCATTCCCAGGTGCTGCCCAAATCTACTGAATCATAATTTTGGGGTGGGGTGAGGGGGCCTTATATTTTTAACAAGATCCCCTGGTGATTCTCATGTAGCTCAAGAACTTCTAGGAAATAAAAGCAACTTCATGGTAGATGACAGTAATAGGTCACATAATACAAAAACTAGTTAAACTGCAAAACCAATAATGGGACAAAAATTGTTATGACATTTCCATAAAATTAAAAAACAGGATAGCAGTATAAGATAACATGCATGTCTTTGGATTAAATCAATTGAGTTACAGAAAAAATGCTCAGAAACAGTATTCATGGAATTTGGCTTATTTTTTATATCATCAGTGAAATAAAAATTCTAAAGCCACTTGCTATGAAGGTAATCCGTTCACTAGTTTTGTTTTGTTTTAAGATTTTATTTATTTATTTGACAGGCAGAGATCACGAGTAGGCAGAGAGGCAGGCAGAGAGAGAGAGAGAGGAGGAAGCAGGCTCACAGCTGAGCAGAGAGCCCGATGTGGGGCTTGTTCCCAGGACCCTGGAACATGACCTGAGCTGAAGACAGAGGCTTTAACCCACTGAGCCACAGGCACCCCCTGTTCACTAGTTTTGTGCAGCAAGCATGATATACTTTAATGCCTTCATGGGAAGCTATCAATGAAGACTGGCCCAGACTTGCCCATTAGGACTGTAGGGACCAATGGGAAAATATTAGGGAGAATGGAAGTGGATAAAGATAATTGCTCAACTTTAGGATGGAACTTTGAATGGGAAGGATTTCACACACGTTTCTTGGGTGCACACTGCCATTCCATTAATACGAATTAATTGTCTTGCTGGCAAAACTGGCCATAGGATTTAGACAGTTGTAAATGTTGACTGCCTGTGTACTGCAGAGCTGCTTTCCTTGCACAGGGAAAAACAGATATGACATACTTTCTTGTCCACTTGTTTGGGTTGTGTAAATTGAGCACATCCTAGCCATTGTCCCAGCTCCTTGTACATTCTTGGCATATTAGAACATTCTAAGGTGTTGTCTGCAATGCTTTCATAGAATTGATTAAGCACAAGTTCCATCTGTTGTGGTTCAAATCTTTTGGCAATAAATAGAAGTTGGAAGCTTTATCTGTAACATGTATACATGTATGCCATCATGCTTTGTGTGTGTGTTTGATATTTATATATATATATTTATATATGATATTTGGATATATTTATATATAATATATAATATGTAATTATTATATATTTGTATTATATATAAATAAAACGATATCCCATATTACTTTTGAAAAGAATTTATTTAAGAAGATACTATTTATTCAAAGAATATATTTGGCACAAAAATTATACTCAAAATGTTATCATATTAATACCTTTGTCTCTTAAAATGAATCACTGTGAATTCATTAATTTGTTTTTTGCCACCATTTACCTGAGAAAAATTTTACTAAAAATTTTCTGAGATGATACAAACTTTGGATGTTCACTTATTTGGTAAATATTTATTGAGCATTGTGTGCTAGGGGCTGAAGATGGATGGATGAGGAGAGCTCCCTTCATAGACTTTACTATTTACCAGAGGAAATAGACATTAATCAAATAGCCACAAATAAAAACACAAGACAGCAGGTGTAACAACTGTCATGAGTAGAAGTCTGAAAGGCTTTGAGGACCTTAGTATTAGGGAGATCACAGAAGGTTTCCCTGTGGCAGTGAATCTGAATTGTAATGGGAAGGCTAAGATCTCTATTAACCAGATAAGGAGGGGAGGAAGTGACAGGAAGAAGCATGGTGTGTATGGGAAACTGAAAGAAGATCCTTCTAGCCTGAGTGGAAAGACAATAGATGACACATGGGAAAAGATGAGGCTGCAGAGGATGGGAAAGACCATTGCATGTGAGGCTGTGAGGGGCATATTATAGAATCTGGTCTTTAAGCTAAAAGCTGTGGAAAGCTGTTGTAAGGTTTCATGCAGGGGAGTGGCCCTATCAGAGTTGCATTTTGAAGAGACCATTCTGGCTGCAACATGGGAGGCTGACTGGCAGGATCAGCCAGACAAAGGCCTTATCAAAAAGGAGAATTACAGACCAATATCACTGATGAACATGGATGCAAAAATTCTCACCAAAACACTAGCAGATAGGATCCAACAATACATTAAAAGGATTATTCACCATGACCAGGCGGGATTTATTCCTGGAATGTAAGGATGGTTCAACATCTGGAAATCAATTAATGTGATACACTACATACATAAAAGATAGAACAAGAACCATATGATTCTCTCAATTGATGCAGAAAAAGCACTTAACAAAATACAGGATCCTTTCTTGGATTAAAACTCTCCACAGTATAGGGATAGAGTGAACATACCTCAATGTCATAAAAAAACATCTAAGAAAAGCCCACAGCAAATACCATTCTCAAGGGTGAAAAACTGAGAACTTTCTCCCATAAGGTCAGGAAAATGACAGGGAGGCCCAATCTTACCACTGTTATTCAACATAGTACTAGGGGTCCTACCCTCACCAATCAGGCAACAAAAAGAAATAAAAGGCATTCAAATTGGGAAAGAGGAAGTCAAACTCTCACTCTTTGCAGATGACATGATGCTTTATGTGGAAAAGCCAAAAGACTCTGCCCTAAAATTGCTAGATCTCATACAGGAATTCAGCAATATGGCAGGATATAAAATCTAGGCATAGAAATCAGTTGCATTTCTATACACTAACAATGAAACAGAAGAAAGAAATTAAGGAATCCAATATACTAGTGCATTAAAAACCAAAAGATACCTAGGAATAAACCTAATCAAAGAGGTTAAGCATCTGTACTCTGAAAACTACAGAACACTTATGAAAGAAACTGAGGAAGACACAAAGAAATAGGAAAACATTCCATGCTCATGGATTAGAAGAATAAACATTGTTAAAATGTCTGTGCTACTCAGAGCAATCTACATATTCAATGCAATTCCTGTCAAAATACTGGTATTTTTCACAGAGCTGGAACAAATAATCCTAAAATTTTTATGGAACTAGGAAAGAGTCCAAATAGCCAGAGGAATATTGAAAAAGAAAAGCAAATCTGGGGCCATTACAGTGCTGGACTTCAAGCTCTATTACAAAGCTGTAAACATCAAGGCAGCATGGTACTGGCACAAAAACAGACATAGATCAATGGAACAGAAGAGAGAGCCCAGGGGTGCCTGGGTGGCTCAGTGGGTTAAGCCTCTGCCTTCGACTCAGGTCATGATCTCAGGGTCCTGGGATCAAGCCCCACATTGAGCCCCTCGTTGAGCCCCGCATTGGGCTTTCTGCTCAACAGGGAGCCTGCTTCCCCCTCTCTCGCTGCCTGCCTCTCTGACTACTTGTGAACTCTCTGTGTCAAATAAATAAATAAAATCTTCAAAAAAAAAAAAAAAAAAAGAATAGCGAGCCCAAAAATGAACCCCCAAATCTATGGCCAACTAATCTTCAACAAAGTAGGAAAGAATATCCAATGGAAAAAGGACAGTCTCTTCAGCAAATGGTGTTAGGAAAACTGGACAGCCACATGCAGAAAAATGAGACTGGACCATTTTCTTATACCATACACAAAGATAAACTCAAAATGGATGAAAGGTATAACTGAGACAGGAATGCTTCAAAATTCTAGAGGAAAGCACAGTCGGCAACCTTTTCAACCTCTGCCACAGCAACTTCTTCCTGGACTTGTCTCCCAAGGCAAGGGAAACAAAAGAAAAAATGAACTTGGGATTTCATCAAGATAAAAAGCTTTTGCACATCAAAGGAAATAGTCGACAAAATCAAAACACAGCCTACAGAATGGGAGAAGATTTTTACAAATGTCTTAGCAGTAAAGAGCTAATACCCAAGATTTATAAAGAACTTAACAGACTCAACACATACAAAACAAATAGTCCAGTCAAGAAATGGGTAGAAGACATGAACAGACATTTCTCCAAAGAAGACATACAAATGGCCAACAGACACATGAAAAAAAAATACTCACCATCCCTCAGTATCAGGGAAATACAAATCAAAACCACAATGAGATATAACACCAGTTAGAATGGCTAAAATTAAGCAAGGAAACAACAGATGTTGGTGAGGATGTGGAGAAAGGGGAACTCTCTTACACTGTTGTCAGGAATGCAAGCTGGTACAGCCACTGTGGAAAGCAGTATAGAGATTCTTCAAGAAGTTGAAAATAGAGCTATGTGCGACACAGCTATTGCACTACTGGTATTTACCCAAAGAATACAAACATACTGGTATGTACCCAAAGAATACAAATCTTGTATTTGTATTCTACTACTACTACTACATACCATACCATACACTATTGGTATGTACCCAAAGAATACAAATCTTGAGATTCAAAGGGACACCTGCACCCCAATGTTTATAGCAGCAATATCCACAATAGCAAAACTATGGAAAGAGCCCAGATGATCACTGACAGATGAATAGATAAAGAAAGTTTTATATATAAATATATATATATAATATATATATAATATATATAGATATATATAGATAAAGTTTTATATGTATAAACTTTTATATGTATAGTATATACATATAAAGTTATATGTATAGTATATACATATAAAGTTTTATATGTATA
>NW_019154086.1:32127671-32145420 GCF_002288905.1 Enhydra lutris kenyoni | reverse complement strand
TATATGTATAGTATATACATATAAAGTTATATGTATAGTATATACATATAAAGTTATATGTATAGTATATACATATAAAGTTATATGTATAGTATATACATATAAAGTTATATGTATAGTATATACATATAAAGTTTTATATGTATAAACTTTTTATATGTGTAAACTTCTTTATATATAGCTATATGTTATATATATACACACATACGGTGAAAGATATACATATAATATATACATATAATGAAATATTACTCAGCCATCAAAAAGAATGAAATCTTATCTTTTACAACAACATGGATGAACTGGATTGTATTATGCTAAGCAAAATAAGTCAATCAGAGAAAGACAATTATCATATAGTTTTACTCATATGTGGAATTTAAGAAACAAAACCAGAGGATCATAGGCAAAGGGAGGGGAAAAATAAAATAAGACAAAATTGGAGAGGGAGGCAAGTATAAGAGATTCTTAATTCCAGGAAACAAACTGAGGGTTGCTGGAGGGCAGGTGGGTGGGGGGATGGGATAAAAAGGTGATGAGCATTAAGGAGAGCACATGATTTAATGAGTACTGGGTGTTAAATGCAGTGGGTGAGTAACTGAACTCTACATCTGAAACTAATGTTACACTATATGTTAACTAATTGAGTTTAAATAAAATAAGTTAAAAAAAAAAAGCCAATGGGAGGATTCGGTTGGGAAGAAGAAACAGAATATGTAAGAAAGGGTGATGTGTATGAGAAGGTGGGAAGGATGAGATCCTTCACAAAATATCACCACCTTCTTGAGATATTTGATGACTTTCTGTGGCTGCTAAAAGCACCTGTATGTTATTTATATAGGTGAATGCGTGGCTGAAAAACAAATTTCTTTCCTAATGTGTTTATATAGGTAAATAAGTTAGGGTTACTCTGAAAGGTGATGACTAGAGTTCCTTTGAAATATATTAAGTGCTTTATTTTGGAGGGACATAAAATTTTTTTAAATCAATGTTATCTTAAGCCTGTGTAGCGATAAGAGACTGAGTTACTCACTCTAGTCTGCCTTTTTTTTTAAAATTTTATTTATTTATTTCACAGGCAGAGATCACAAGTAAGCAAAGAGAAAGGCAGAGAGAGAGAGGGAAGCAGGCTCCCTGCCGAGCAAAGAGCCCGATGTGGGGCTCAATCCCGGGGACCGGAAGATCATGACCTGAGCTGAAGGCAGAGGTTTAAGCCACTGAGCCACCCAGGTGCCCCTCTAGTCTGCCTTTTGAAAGCATGTTTCTCCTCCTGGTAGATTGGCTGGAGTCAACTGATTCTCCAAGTGGAAAAGGACACATTTCTATGTACGATGATTTATTTGTGGAGAACCACAGGGTGACTAATGCTTGACTGCCAGTATAAGGCCTATCAGACACTTTTATCTTATTTCAAGATAGGATTGTTGACCTGACAGGAAAAGGCAGAAGGATTAGGTAGTGATGGGAGACGAAGAATAGAAATCAAGCCCTGTAGGGGGCTAGGTTACTGATCTCAGCTTATTTCCCACTGAGGCTCATGTGTTACTAGCAAGTTTACTATGGACTCTGTGTGTATGTGTGTATTGAAAGCTTTTAGTAAAACATTAGATCTGGGTACGATAAAATCCCACGTACAGTAACATTTTCTTCTTATAAACATTTATTTCGCAAAAGTTGCTCCTTTAAGTTTTCAGTTCAGGGTTTATTTAATTTTGAGAAAGCATTAGATTTGAAATTTGCATTTCACAACAAATCCTCTATCTTCCATAGTCATCCTATCACTTAACACTCTCCATGAATTACTCAATAGTCCATCCATACGCCAAATACTTGTTGGGCACTACTGTACGCTGGGTACTGGGTAGGGCATACAAGGATGAAGAATCACCCCTGCTTCACTGTTCAGTGGGGGAGATTGATAAGAACAAGCCCAGAAGTGTGGGCAGAGAATGGAAAGAACAGAGGAGAGGAATCTATTATCTGGGGTGGTGGTGTGTCTGCGTATACTGTGTGTGCGCCCACGTGCAAGCATGTGTGTGTTGTGAGAGAGAGAGGTGAGTGTGTGGTGGGAAGGTTTAAAAGAGAGAGGCATGCCCATGCCAGAAAGGCATAAAACAGGAAAATGGGAAGAGGAGGAAAAGGAAAATGATTTTAGGATAATGATTTATCTGAGTCAATATGTGTGTCTTTATTTTGTCATTAATAGAAAGTATCTTTGCATAACAAGCTGGGGTTCAGTTTGATGTAAGGAATGCGTATTCAGTAGTCACTAGCAGTAGATAAATATGAACACAAGCACCACATTGCTTTTGGTGCTCAAACAACACTGAGCACGTAAGACAGTGTTCTAACATATGTAGTAGGAGGGAAGGCCTCACATGACAAACCTAGGCACCACACAAATCCAAAGTGGGGCTTTCTTCTTGTCACCTCCAAAGTACTGTGAATGTTGACCATGAAATTCAATGGAAAAGTTTCATATTAATGGACTCACAAAGCTATTTGCGGCCTCTGACTTCGGAGGTCATAAGCCTGTTCTCACATGGGCATCTGAGTGGAGAGTTAGCCAGCCCACGCTGAAGGCGTCTGGCAAACGAAAGCCACAAAGGCTATTACCAGTTACCCAGCAGGTGTGAAGAAAATCTCCTCACAAGAGGCCTTTCTTTACTTGCTATCATTTGGAAACCAACTCTGTTTGCCCGTGTGATAAAACAGACAACATGGTTTTATAGCACAAAGATTTGAAATCAAGTTCTAAAGAGGAATCCTGAAAGAAGGTCGTCTGAAAAAAGACATGCTTTCATTTTCTTTCATACGCTAAGGAGCCCTCCTACACAAATACATTCAACATCCAAGTATCTAGTGACTAAGAGAGTAATCACACGGGGAAGCAATCTGATTTACAGAGGAGGACACCCGTGCCAAAACCGAGACGTCTCTAAGTTATTTTTTGTTGGGTGTAAGAACAAGAAATGTCTCAAGTGTCTCAAGAAATAATAGTGAAAGTCACGACCTAGTTCTTCCTTCTCCTTTTGACAAATGTGACTGAACAGAGAGCCAGATGTGTTCCAGGATGGCCGAGCTGACTCACTGTTACTGCTAACATGCACTTGCAGTTCCAAGACATGAGGCCAACTGATAAAGGGGATTTGCTTGGTTTTCCAGAAGGAAGTTCTGTTCTGTTTTATTCACTTGCTCAATCTTGATTCTCTCATTCATGAGGAGTACAGGGATGGGCAATAAACACCACCAAGCAAATCTCAGAGGATTCTTGAGTTATTCCAGTGATTTGCTAATCGTGGACTCTGTACTTTTATAAAATGATTATCGGAAACTGAATCAGCAATCGGAGGGATTAGAAATAGCTTTCACTGTAACCGTTTCCCTCACATAATCATTTCCCACACATGATCACACCAAAGCCCCTCTTCTTTAAGTGGAATAAGTCAGCAGGGAGGAAGATATTATAACATTGTGAAATAATCGGTCTTGGAATTTCAAATAGTCCATGTCCTTAAGTTGGATTTGCCCAAGAGGCGGGAATTTCAGGTTCAGGAATTAATCTGCATTAAATCTTGGTTCTACCTCTTGGTAGCTTTGTGACCTTGGGGAAATTACTTAACTTCTTTGTGTTTCAGTCTCCTCATCTATAAAATGGAGTCAATAATAATGAGAAAAATGTTTAACTCATAGTTAGCATGATAAATGACAGTAATTATAATAATTTTAGGATCTTTAGCCTATTCTAGCCTTCATTTTCCTCTGAATTCATCTGTACCTAACTAGATTCAAAGTGCATTTTACTGACTTAGTAGATATTAAATGCCTGTGAATTTCTGTATGTTGATAAGCGTGTTAGTGGGTGATAAGATTTTGATCTGAAGAAGGGAATGTACTTAGGTGACCACATAAGCCAGATGATTTTCTGTCAATTTCTGAATGAGTCCCATAGTTTAGGGTACACAGTGTTAAGAAGGATTTATATTTTAGGATGTCTTTCCTGATGTCTAATTGAAATTTTCTAAATGCCTCACGTTTTATTCCTCACTTATGGAGATACTGAATAGCATCTTTTTTTCTATACTGGAACAATGAATACTTGACAGCAATTGTTGTATCATTTGTCAATACTTAAATAAAAAACACAAATCCATTTAAAAAATTTCTTTTGCCTTAGACTCCAATCCTGCTTCTTCTTTTTTTTTTTTTTTTAGATTTTATTTATTTATTTGTCAGAGAGAGAGAGGGAGAGAGAGCAAGCACAGGCAGACAGAATGGCAGGCAGAGGCAGAGGGAGAAGCAGGCTCCCTGATGAGCAAGGAGCCCGATGTGGGACTCGATCCCAGGACGCTGGGATCATGACCTGAGCCAAAGTCAGCTGCTTAACCAACTGAGCCACCCAGGCGTCCCCCAACCCTGCTTCTTTAAACCCCATCCTCTCTGAGGCTAAACCTTGTGAGGGGCATCTGGATCCTTCAGGGGCACTGATTAAAACCCAGAATGGTAACAGGACTCAGGCACAGTATGTCAGGTGCTACATTAGGGAAGTGGGCCACTTGTTTTATATCTACTGACTTCTCTCAAGGAGGAAAGAAGCACCAACCTCCATTTACTAGATTCACAATGCACTGAGTATGGTATAGTGATATATTTGATTTGATTAACACATAACCACAGTTTTGAAACATCTTATTTTAACACTCGAGGTGTATCTGATGTTGCCATTCCCAAATATTATTCATTCATTCAATCACTCAGCAAGTATTCATTGCGTGCCATAAACATATGAGGGTGTCTGCTAGACTTTTCCATATATACTGGCTGACCCTAACTGGATTCTGAATCCTTTCAGAGTGGAGATTTTGCACCTTACTCATATTTTGTCCCAAGCCACAGCCTGTAGAAGACATTCGATCAAGGCAACACACATACTTACATAAATGAACAGTGGGATGCAGGTACTATGCTTGCTGTGTGTAACCAAACAATAAAATATTTATTCCTAGTTATTCCTTGACCATATTTAAACTCACAATTGAAGAACATGAAGGCAGCCATCGTCTGCATGAATAATGTGTTAGCGGTATTATGTCAGACCTTTCATTTATATGAAATGTATAACCTATACCCTTATATCAAAACAAGATGAGATCAACAACCTACATAAATTTTTCAGGGAATCGGGAGTTCTTGGTGAAAATTATAGTTTAAAATAAGATTTCTTGCAGGCTTGCATCCCCTTTTATGTAGCAAAAGGAAATGAGCAAAGAAATGTAACCACACGGAAGTTTTTGGGGCCAAACATTTTGATTCAATATGTTCTGTTATAAAATATTTGGCTTTGTTTGAGTCTTTATTGCTGTGTGTTCTCAGTCTATATTTAACGGTGAGAAACACAAGTAAGAAAGAGTAAATTGCAAAATGTCCTTTTCAAGTGTATGGCAGCGAATTTGAGAAAACATATATTAAAGGAACACTTTGTGTTTCTAACTTCCAGACCCTTCTCGGAGGCCTCCATTGGCCAGAAATGCTGAAATGTTTATTGAACTAAGGACTCAGCTGACTTGGAATGAGAATTCTTAAGAGTCTCTCAGAGCCACCTAAGATAAGTGCCTTACTTCGCCATGTTCTCAAATAAAGTTTCTTTTACGCCCTGTCTTTTTCATAGGTGAAGTCAGGTTTAATTAGAAAGTTGTATAATGGAGACTTTCAATTCCCCAATTTCTTATTTGCCCAAATTAACTTATTAAAATTGGGTGTTCACTCTGGCATCAGCTCAACACAGACTCTGTAATGGGCCAACAATCTGTGCCTCACAGGGGCCGCCATCCTTCACTGCCAGCTTCCTCCAGCCACAACCTTTTCTGTGGGGGAAGACCTTTTAATTGGTCCCTCTCAGAGCCCCTCTCATCCCCATCTGGCCAAATAAAGACACTTTTTTTCCATTCAGCCTTATCTTCTCAGCAGTTAGCAAGAGAACAGACTTGCCACAATGGATAATCTTTAAGAGGTCCCCAAATCCTAAAATGGAGGTTACGGATATAAGGGCTGTGGGGGGGGGGGTTGTCACCCGTGACTCTCTAGAGAATGGATCACCTACAAAGTGGATTTTCAACGGGGTTTGAACACTGTTCTCTTAGTTGAAACTGCAGTTCGTGAGCAGTGTCCGTGTTGAGAAGTCTGGGTCCTCTCAGAAGGCAAGTGAGTGATGAAATAGTCCATTTCAAAGGACAGCATAACTTTCTGAAGACAGACATATTACCGACCTAATTCCACTGGTCCGATTGGGACATGCGTAATGAGGAGGCAGAGCGGTGGAATGTTAACCATGGCCCCTGGAGTCAGCTTGGGTTCAAATCCTACTATTGTTCATTTATTACCTGTGTGACCTCAGTTAATCAAATTGCTCTGTGCCTCAGTTTCCCCATCAGTGAAATGGAGATAATGTTAGTACCAACCTGATAAGATCATTATAAATGTTAATGAACTATACCTAACACATTTAGCAAGGGCTGGGCTCATATTCACTAATAATTGTTACTTTTAGGCAAGGTCAGTAGACCAAATTCCTTGGGCAGCAGAAAGGGAGTGAGAGGGCAAATAACAGCTATGAAGGTATTCCTCAAATCCTCACTCTTCAAAAGTTTCACTTTTTATGTAGCTCCATCACGAAACAGGAGTGTGAGGGATGACCTCGAGATGACAGGGTTGGTGCCTGCATTCACTCCCTGAGTCTGATCTCCTTCCTTCGGGGCTTTTGAGAGTTTGGTTGTTTTTCTCTAACCCTTGGGTCACCTGGGCTGAAATGAATGCTTTCATGGAAAAACAGTCTGTACAGTTTCCTTGATAACTACATACAGGTAAGGTGTCGCTTCTCTTGCTTGTTTCTGGCTTATGTGTCTCTCCCTTTCCACATCTTCCCTTTCTCTCACTCCCACTTTGGTGAGATACCTTTCCCAGCACAAGGCAGAGGCGATCAGGCACCCCTCTGTGTATTATTACAACGTAGGATGTGAGACGAAGGCCAATGAGAAATGCAGGGCTCAGAGGTCCCTGTGAATCCCAGGGGCACGAGCGATTCTGAGCAGCAAGTGGACAGGAGAGGTCTCTCACCGGTCGCTTTCTCGGGATTGTTGCACATGAAGCATTGCCATGCTCCTGCCGCTTCGCTGAAGCCAAATACATCAAAGAATCTCACTTCTTCCAGATGGAGCTGTACCTGGTCCAGATCCTGTTCCAGGAACACAAAGCACAAAGAACCCATAAGCTGATCTGCCTGCTATGTAGCATTCTGGGACTTAAAGAAGGGACATGGGAGTAGGGTGGCCAGTGCTCAGACTTGGTGCTAAGGACAAGGAAGGAGCAGTGAGAAAACCTCTACTGGCCCATCCTGCATGACCGCAGCCATCTCAAGCCCTTCCAAGGGAGTTCTCTGCAATGTGGAGGGCAGTGAGCTTGGGCCTCAGGGTTGGGGGTGAAGCCTGAAGTGGCCCAGCATTTTCTTGCATCTAATGTCTGCTCCAGACATTAGAGGGATAAAAAGGAGGGGGAGCCATGTGGCAATGTGGTTGAAAGGAATGCTACGGGGGAGTTTGTCTTTTATGTACAGTTTGCGTAAAGTTGAGAATCGAGTATCCATCTCAAAAAATTATTTTTGTTAGGCTAGCTTTGCAGGGGGCTGATGGGAAATGTGTGGGAGAGGGTTTAATCCCTCAGCCCTTGGCTCTGGCACTGTTTCAGTTCTACCTTTTATCTTAAGATTATATGCAAATCTTGCATTATATTCCATGATATGGCTGTATTGATTTTAATGGAAAATAATGTCTTAAACTACTTATCAGTAAATTAATTAATTTTCCCCCCCAATAGCTGAATTGAATTGATGCACCAAGAAGACTGTCCTTGTCTTATGTGCCCCGTGTCATTGTGCCAATGCATTCCTGCTTAAGAGGCAGAGGAGAGAGGTTCCATTACACTGCAAATGGATGGAATACGATTAGCCTAACCAAATTAAATAGCTCTACTGTCCTCCTGAGGCTTTCCTATTATGTAAATGACTTGTAGCCTCTGCTACGGGGTGGTCAGAACCTCACTCTTAAAAGCTTGCTTTCCTAAGAGGGATTTAATGTCTTTGCCAGCTAGCCTTACACGTGCCCAGTTGACGGATGTGTTTGTCCTCTGTTGAGATTTTATTCCCTTTCCTCTGGTCCACACGCTGTGATCTTCTACCCAGAGTAACAGCGTAAGCCCGAAAGCCCCAGGGATGGAGGCTCTGTGTGTGCTGCTTCTGATGGATCTAAAATAGAGAATGGGCAAGTGGCTTCCTAGTTTCTACTCCAAAGTTCCTGTTTCCCAGGTCTGCATTTCTTGACAGAGGTGAGAAATATGCCAAACTCTAAGATTCTTGGGAGAATGAACATCCACTTTGTTCAAAGTTGTAGTCCGAGAATCTAGTCCAGCATCAGGAATGGATTCACAGCAATGGCTTGCAAGCCCAATGTAAAGTTTTCCAATGACCTACGTGAAAGTATTATGAACATTTAAAGGGGATTATTTAAGAGCACATTTATATTCACTGGAACATAAACACAATGAAGGCAGGGATTTTCTCTGTTATAATGGCTATTATGATCTCAGCACTAAAAATGCCTATCACATAAGCAAGCATTAAATAAATATTTGTAGAATAATGAAAGGCATAAACTGGGACTAGAAATAAATACTTTTCAGCACTCTTTATTAAGACCATTATGGCTTGTGTTCTGGGATTGGACATCTTGGAGGCTCAACATGCTGAATACGGCATTTTCAGTTGCAAAGTTTAATACTTTTTTTTTTTTTTTTTAAATCATGTTCCCAAGATAAAGGCTGAAGAAGCACCTGGGAGTTTTGCAGGTTTCAAAGGATGAAATCTATATTAAAATTTATGGGGAAAAAGCAGATGTTCATAAATATCAGTTTCAAAACTGCTAAGTCTCTGAAGTCTATGCTTGGCCATTGGCATGCAGATCACTTCTCTATTTCTCACACAACTAGGGATCAATTTCTCATTCACCACAAACACCGCTAACAAACAAAGTACTTAAAATAATACGTAAGGGTTCCTTTATTTTTCCTGTTCAGAGGCCAGAAATGTCCCAGGTTGTTTACTTATAATCCGCATTTGTCTTGGCAAAAAGTTACTTGAAAAGTTTAGGACAGATGGTGAGCTACATTCCAGTATTCAAGTGCTGAAGTCAAAAGCAGACTTACTTCTTCAGAGGATTAGGTGTTGTGCGAAGGGAATTGACTGAAGAAGGTGGATGGTAATTCTATGAACTGTTGAAATCAGCTGTAACAGCCAACTTTGGATATAGACAGATGAAATACACGTAGTTCCATATTGTTGGAAAATCAAAGCAGAATCAATTACAAAATAAGCAAACAAAACCCGTCAACCAGTAATACCTAAGTTTTTGGAGTTTCGGTTTCCTGACTGTGCGTGATGTCATTATTTCTCTCTCTTACTTAACTTCTTTACCCTTCTGGGTCCTATAGCTTCCCAGGCCTTGCCCAAGATCGCTTATACGGCTCTTTTTTTTTTTTTTTAAATACAAGGGAACTAAAATTGTTTTGTTAAAAGAATTATAAGCTTCTTTTAAAACAACTAGATTCCAGAAGAACAATAAAAAGCATGCATATCTAAGTATAGTCCCTCTCTGAGTATTCTAGTTCAATGCGATTATGGTGGACAGACCCTAGTGTGACCCCCCTCCACTGCCCCCAATAATTCCCCTCTCCTGGTATTCTTCCCCTCATCTAATCCCTTTCCCTTATGTGTGGAAGAGACCTATGACTTGCTTCTGAGAAAATGGCAAAGATGGTAAGATACCAATCCCATGTTTACATTATTTTTTTTTAAAGATTTTATTTATTTATTTGACAGACAGAGATCACAAGTAGGCAGAGAGGCAGGCAGAGAGAGAGAGAGACGGAAGCAGGCTCCCTGGTGAGCAGAGAGCCCGATGTGGGGCTTGATCCCAGGACCCTGAGATCACGACCTGAGCCGAAGGCAGAGGCTTTAACCCACTGAGCCACCCAGGCGCCCCCTATGTTTACATTATTATGTGTATACACACATGCACCACATACACTGCTCACATATGCATACACACCACACACACCCCTATATTGTAAGCAGATGCAATTGGGAGACTCTTCTGCTGGCCTTGTGGAAGCAAGCTGCCATGTTGTGAAACACCTGTGGAGAGTTACACCTGGCAGGTAACTGTGGGTTTCCTCTAGGACATAAAGGCTGCCTTCAGCCAATAGTCAGTACGAGTCCCAGGTCTTTATAGTCTTACCACCCCAAATAAATAGTAACTGCCAACAACCTAAGCACTTTTGGAAGCAGACCCTTCCCATTCAAATCTCCAAATGAGACCATAGCCAAACCAATATCTTGATTTTGCAGCCTAGGGAGACCTTGAACAGAAGACCTGGTTAAGTCACAAGCAGATTCTTAACCCAAGGAAACTGTGAGATAACAGATATTGTTTTAAGTTGCTAGGTTTTGGTAATTTGTTATGCAGCATTAAGAATCAATACTGAGGAGGAAGAGGAGTCAAGATGGCGGAGTAGCAGGCTGAGACTGCATCAGGTAGCCGGAGATCAGCTAGATAGCTTATCAATCCATTGCGAACACTTACAAATCCAACAGGAGACCGAAGAGAAGAACAGCAACAATTCTAGAAACAGAAAATCGACCACTTTCTGAAAGGTAGGACCGGCGGAGAAGTGAATCCAAAGCGACAGGAAAATAGACCGCAGCGGGAGGGGCCGGCTCCTGGCAAGCGGCAGAGCAATGGAACACAAAATCAGGACTTTTAAAGTCGTTCCGCTGAGGGACATCGCTCCAGAGGCTAAACTGGGGTGAAGCCCATGTGGGGTCAGCGTGGCCCCAGGTTGCGCGGGGTCAAAGAAGGATCGGGGGTGTCTGAGTGTCGCAGAGCTTACAAGTATTAGAGCGGGGAAGCCGGCTACAGAGACAGAGCCGAGGAGTGAGCTCTCAGCTCAGGGTTACCTTGAACCAGTTGCATGCTGGGTGAGCTTGGAGCATGGCTGGAGACCAAGGAGACAGAGTGATTGAGCGCTTTTCTCTGAGGGCACACTGAGGAGTGGGGCCCCGAGCTCTCGGCTCCTCTGGGCCGGAGACTGGGAGGCCACCATTTTCATTCCTGTCCTCTGGAACTCTACGAAAGCGCTCAGGGAACAAAAGCTCCCAAAAGCAAACCCGAGTGGATTACTTAGCTCTGCCCCTGATAAGGGCGGTGCAATTCCGCCTGGGGCAAAGACACTTGAGAATCACTACAACAGGCCCCGCAAAAGATCAACAAGAAATCCAGCCAGGACCAAGTTCAGGTACCAAGGAGAACAGCAGAATTCCAGAGGAGGAGAAAGCAAAACATGGAATTCATGGCTTTCTCCCCATGATTCCTTAGTCTTGCAGTTAATTTTTTTTTAATTTTATTTTTTTTCTTCTTCTAAATTTTTTTTAACTTTTACCCTTTCCTCTTTTAACGTTTTTTAACTAGTTTACCTTAACAATACCTTTCATAAAAAAAAAATAATCTTCTTTGAAACTTCATTATTATAGTCATATTTTATCCTTCATTGTATCTAACTTTATTTTTTATATACACGTAGGGTTTTTTCTTCTAAAAAATTTGGGGTACAACTTCTCCTAATAGATCAAAATATGCCCTAAATCTAGCTCCGGGCTTGTTCTAGTCTCCAGCCCGAGCAAAATCTCTCCACTTTCTTTTTCTTTATTCTCCCAACCAACTTGCTTTATCAACTCCTTTTTAAGAAATATTTAAAAAAATTTTTTTTTCATCTTTATAGGCATATTCCATCCCTTCATTGTGTTTACCCTTATATATGTTTTTCATTCTTTAAAATTTTGGGAAGTAGTTTCTTCTAAGAGACCAAAACTCCCAAAATTAAGTGGGTGACCCTGTTCTAGTCACCAGTCTAATATATATATTTTTTCTTTTTTATATTTTTTAAAATTTGTTTTCTTTTTTTTTTTTTTTTAATTTTTTTTTCTGAACTTCTTTTTATCCCCTTTCTCCCCCCCATGATTTGGGATCTCTTCTGATTTGGTTAAAGCACATTTTCCTGGGGTCTTTGCCACCCTTTTATAATTTTATTTGCTCTTTCATATATTCTTATCTGGACAAAATGACAAGGCAGAAAAACTCACCACAAAAGAAAGAATAAGAGGCAATACCGAAGGCTAGGGACCTAATCAATACAGACATTGGTAATATGTCAGATCTAGAGTTCAGAATGACGATTCTCAAGGTTCTAGCCGGGCTCGAAAAAGGCATGGAAGATATTAGAGAAACCCTCTCTGGAGAGATAAAAGCCCTTTCTGGAGAAATAAAAGAACTAAAATCTAAACAAGTTGAAATTTAAAAAGCTTTTAATGAGGTGCAATAAAAAATGGAGGCTCTTACTGCTAGGATAAATGAGGCAGAAAAAAGAATTAGTGATGTAGAAGACCAAATGACAGAGAATAAAGAAGCTGAGCAAAAGAGAGACAAACAAATACTGGACCACGAGGGGAGAATTCGAGAGATAAATGACACCATAAGATGAAACAACATTAGAATAATTGGGATTCCAGAAGAAGAAGAAAGAGAGAGGGGAGCAGAAGGTATATTGGAGAGTTATTGTAGAGAATTTCCCTAATATGTCAAAAGGAACAAACATCAAAATCCAGGAGGTTCAGAGAACCCCCCTCAAAATCAATAAGAATAGGTCCACACCACGTCACCTAATAGTAAAATTTACAAGTCTTAGTGACAAAGAGAAAATCCTGAAAGCAGACTGGGAAAAGAAGTCTGTAACATACAATGGTAAAAATATTAGATTGGCAGTGGACCTATCCACAGAGACCTGGCAGGCCAGAAAGAACTGGCATGATATATTCAGAGCACTAAACAAGAAAAACATGCAGCCAAGAATACTATATCCAGCTAGGCTATCATTGAAAATAGTAGGAGAGATAAAAAGCTTACAGGAAAACAAAAACTGAAAGAATTTGCAAACAGCAAACCAGCTCTATAGGAAATATTGAAAGGGGTCCTCTAAGCAAAGAGAGACCCTAAAAGTAGTAGATCAGAAAGGAACAGACAATATACAGTTACAGTCACCTTACAGGCAATACAATGGCACTAAACTCATATCTCTCAATAGTTACCCTGAATGTTAATGGGCTAAATGCCCCAATCAAAAGACACAGGGTATCAGAATGGATTAAAAAAAAACCTATCAATATGCTCCCTACAAGAAACTCATTTTAGACCTGAAGACACCTCCAGATTTAAAGTGAGGGGGTGGAAAACAATTTACCATGCTAATGGACATCAGAAGAAGGCTGGGGTGGCAATCTTTATATCAGATCAATTAGACTTTAAGCCAAAGACTATAACAAGAGATGAGGAAGGACACTATATTATACTCAAAGGGTCTGTACAACAAGAAAATCTAACAATTTTAAATATCTATGCCCCTTGGGAATGCAAGCTGGTGCAACCACTCTGGAAAACAGCATGGAGGTTCCTCAAAATGTTGAAAATAGAACTACCCTATGACCCAGCAATTGCACTGCTGGGTATTTACCCTAAAGATACAAACGTAGTGATCCGAAGGGGCACGTGCACCCGAATGTTTATAGCAGCAATGTCTACAATAGCCAAACTATGGAAAGAACCTAGATGTCCATCAACAGACGAATGGATAAAGAAGATGTGGTATATATACACAATGGAATACTATGCAGCCATCAAAAGAAATGAAATCTTGCCATTTGCGACGACGTGGATGGAACTAGAGGGTATCATGCTTAGCGAAATAAGTCAATCGGAGAAAGACAACTATCATATGATCTCCCTGATATGAGGGAGAGGAGATGCAACATGGGGGGTTAAGGGGGTAGGAGAAGAGTAAATGAAACAAGATGGGATTGGGAGGGAGACAAACCATAAGTGACTCTTAATCTCACAAAACAAACTGAGGGTTAATGGGGGGGTGTGGGGGGGTGGGATTATGGACATTGGGGAGGGTATGTGCTATGGTGAGTGCTGTGAAGTGTGTAAACCTGGCGATTCACAGACCTGTACCCCTGGGGATAAAAAGATATTATATGTTTATGAAAAATAAAATTAAAAAAAAAAAAGTTAATGGTCATAACAATGAATTCTGGAACACTGAAAAGAAATAATAATAAAAAAAAAAATATCTATGCCCCTAACTTCGGTGCAGCCAACTATATAAACCAATTAATAACAAAATCAAAGAAACACATCGACAATAATACAATAACCGTAGGGGACTTTAACACTCCCCTCACTGAAATGGACAGATCATCCAAGCAAAAGATCAACAAGGAAACAAAGGCCTTAAATGACACACTGGACCAGATGGACATCACAAATATATTCAGAACATTCCATCCCAAAGTAACAGAATACACATTCTTCTCTAGTGCACATGGAACATTCTCCAGAATAAATCACATCTTGGGTCACAAATCAGGTCTCAACCAATATCAAAAGATTGGGATCATTCCCTGCATATTTTCAGACCAAAATGCTCTGAAGCTAGAACTCAATCACAGGAGGAAATTTGGAAAGAACCCAAATACATGGAGACTAAACAGCATCTTTCTAAAGAATGAAAGGGTCAACCAAGAAATTAAGGAAGAATTGAAAATATTCATGGAAACAAATGATAACGAAAACACAACTGTTCAAAATCTGTGGGACACAGCAAAGGCAGTCCTGAGAGGAAAATATATAGCGGTACAAGCCTTTCTCAAGAAACAAGAAAGGTCTCAAATACACAACCTAACCCTACACCTAAAGGAGCTAGAGAAAGAACAACAAAGAAAGCCTAAACCCAGCAGGAGAATAGAAATCAGTAAGATCAGAGCAGAAATCAATGAAATAGAAACCAAAAAGACAATAGAACAAATCAACGAATTTAGGAGCTGGTTCGTTGAAAGAATTAATAAGATTGATAAACCCCTGGCCAGACTTATCAAAAAGAAAAGAGAAAGGACCCAAATAAATAAAATCATGAACGAAAGAGGAGAGATCATAACCAACACCAAAGAAATACAAACGATTATAAGAACATATTATGAACAACTCTATGGCAACAAATTCGACAATCTGGAAGAAATGGATGCATTCCTGGAGACGTATAAACTACCATAACTGAACCAGGAAGAAATAGAAAACCTGAACAGACCTATAACCAGTAAGGAGATTGAAACAGTCATCAAAAATCTCCAAACAAAAGCCCAGGGCCAGATGGCTTCCCAGGGGAATTCTACCAAACATTTAAAGAAGAACTAATTCCTATTCTCCTGAAACTGTTCCAAAAAACAGAAATGGAAAGGAAACTTGCAAACTCATTTTATGAGGCCAGCATCACCTTGATCCCAAAACCAGACAAGGATCCCATCAAAAAAGAGAATTACAGACCAATATCCTCGATGAATACAGATGCAAAAATTCTCACCAAAATACTAGCCAATAGGATCCAACAGTACATTAAAAAGATTATTCACCACGACCGAGTGGGATTTATTCCAGGGATGCAAGTTTGGTTCAACATCCACAAATCAATCAATGTGATACAATAATAAAAGAAAGAACAAGAACCATATGATACTCTCAATAGATGCTGAAAAAGCATTTGACAAAGTACAACATCCCTTCCTGATCAAAACTCTTCAAAGTGTAGGGATAGAGGGCACATACCTCAATATCATCAAAGCCATCTATGAAAAACCCACCACAAATATCATTCTCAATGGAGAAAAACTGAAAGCTTTTCCGCTAAGATCAGAAACACGGCAGGGATGTCCATTATCACCACTGCTATTCAACATAGTACTAGAAGTCCTAGCCTCAGCAATTAGGCAACAAAAAGAAATTAAAGGCATCCAAATCGACAAAGAATAAGTCAAACTATCACTTTTTGCAGATGATATGATACTATATGTGGAAAACCCAAAAGGCTCCACTCCAAATCTGCTAGAACTTGTACAGGAATTCAGTAAAGTGTCAGGATATAAAATCAATGCACAGAAATCAGTTGCATTTCTCTACACCAATAACAAGACAGAAGAAAGAGAAATTAAGGTGTCAATCCCATTTACAGTTGCACCCAAAACCATAAGATACCTAGGAATAAACCTAACCAAAGAGGCAAAGAATTTCTACTCAGAAAACTATAAAGTACTCATGAAAGAAATTGAGGAAGACACAAGGAAATGGAAAAATGTTCCATGCTCCTGGATTGGAAGAATAAATATTGTGAAAATATCTATGCTACCTAAAGCAATCTACACATTTAATGCAATCCCTATCAAAATCCCATCCATTTTTTTCAAAGAAATGGAACAAATAATCCTAAAATTTATATGGAACCAAAAAGACCTTGAATAGCCAAAGGAATATTGAAAAAGAAAGCCAAAGTTGGTGGCATCACAATTCCGGACTTCAAGCTCTATTACAAAGCTGTCATCATCAAGACAGTATGGTACTGGCACAAAAACAGACACATAGATCAATGGAACAGAATAGAGAGCCCAGAAATAGACCCTCAACTCTATGGTCAACTAATCTTTGACAAAGCAGGAAGGAATGTCCAATGGAAAAAAGACAGTCTGTTCAATAAACGGTTTTGGGAAAATTGGACAGCCACATGCAGAAAAATGAAATTGGACCATTTCCTTACACCACACACGAAAATAGACTCCAAATGGATGAAGGACCTCAATGTGAGAAAGGAATCCATCAAAATCCTTGAGGAGAACACAGGCAGCAACCTCTTCGACCTCAGCCACAGCAACTTCTTCCTTGGAACACCGCCAAAGGCAAGGGAAGCAAGGGCAAAAATGAACTATTGGGATTTCATCAAGATCAAAAACTTTTGCACAGCAAAGGAAACAGTTAACAAAACCAAAAGACAACTGACAGAATGGGAGAAGGTATTTACAAGTGACATATCAGATAAAGGGCTAGTATCCAAAATCTATAAAGAGCTTAGCACACTCAACACCCAAAGAACAAATAATCCAATCAAGAAATGGGCAGAGGACATGAACAGACATTTCTGCAAAGAAGACATCCAGATGGCCAACAGACATATGAAAAAGTGCTCCACATCACTCAGCATCAGAGAAATACAAATCAAAACCAGAATGAAATACCACCTCACACCAGTCAGAATGGCTAAAATTAGCAAGTCAGGAAATGACAGATGCTGGCGAGGATGCAGAAAAAGGGGAACCCTCCTACACTGTTGGTGGGAATGCAAGCTGGTGCAGCCACTCTGGAAAACAGCATGGAGGTTCCTCAAAAAGTTGAAAATAGAGCTACCCTCTGACCCAGCAATTGCACTACTGGGTATTTACCCTAAAGATACAAATGTAGTGATCCGAAGGGGCACATGAATGTTTATAGCAGCAATGTCCACAATAGCCAAACTATGGAAAGAACCTCGATGTCCATCAACAGATGAATGGATAAAGAAGAGGTGGTGTATATACACAATGGAATATTATGCAGCAATCAAAAGAAATGAAATCTTGCCATTTGCGACGACGTGGATGGAACTAGAGGGTATTATGCTTAGCGAAATAAGTCAATCGGAGAAAGACAACTATCATATGATCTCCCTGATATGT
>NW_019154086.1:32084217-32127571 GCF_002288905.1 Enhydra lutris kenyoni | reverse complement strand
AGCAGCAATCAAAAGAAATGAAATCTTGCCATTTGCGACGACGTGGATGGAACTAGAGGGTATTATGCTTAGCGAAATAAGTCAATCGGAGAAAGACAACTATCATATGATCTCCCTGATATGAGGAAGTGGGGATGCAATGTGGGGGGTTTGAGGGGTAGGAAAAGAATAAATGAAAGAAGATGGGATCGGGAGGGAGACAAACCATAAGTGACTCTTAATCTCACAAAACAAACAGGGTTGCTGGAGGGAGGGGGGCCGGGAGAGGGGGGTGGTGTTATGGACATTGGGGATGGTATGTGCTATGGTGAGTGCTGTGAAGTGTGTAAACCTGGTGATTCACAGACCTGTACCCCTGGGGATAAAAATACATTATATGTTTATAAAAAAATAAAAAAAATTAATAAAAAAGAAAAGAATCAATATTGAGGGGCACCTGGGTGGCTCAGTGGGTTAAGCCTCTGCCTTTGGTTCAGGTCATGATCTCGGGGTCCTGGGATCGAACCCCGCATCAGGCTCTCACTCAGTGGGGAGCCTGCTTCCCCCTCTCTCTCTGCCTGCCTGTCTGCCTAGTTGTGATCTCTCTCTCTCTCTGTCAATAAATAAATAATAAATAAATAAAATCTTAAAAAAAAAAAGAATCAATACTGACATCGTGCTGTGAAGAAAGAAAGGTGACAGAGACCCTGTTGGCCAATTCTCGGTGAAAATGAGAGGGGTCACATTCTTCTGAGAAAACTCTAAATCATGCCTCAATAAAAAGAAGAACATGGAGAGAAAGATATATAACCATCATAAAGATATGCTAAGAAAGATTTTCCTGATAAACACCATATGATTCAAGGGGTAGAAGCCCTTGGAGGAAAAATGATGTTTTTAAACAGCTGATGAAATGAACATTTCTCCAGTTTTTTTTTTTAAATCATTAATGGGAACAGGAATTTGCAGAACTATATAAAAAATCTCTTGCAGAGCCTTAGGGGAAAAAATAAGCCAGATAGCATGGAAAGATGAGAGGATATTTACAACATTATTTTCATGACAGTGAGAGCATGAGTCAATGATGTGGATTCCGTGAAAGTGAAAAGTGGCCTCTGGATCTTATAAAGTAGTCGATGTACTGTGAGAGGGTATGGGGAAGCAATTTTCCAGAAATCAGTGAAAGCATACATCTGGAAGAACTTTAGGTTCTGGTACATTTAAATTCTGTTTAAAGCTATTTTTGCACAGATACAAAACATAGGATTGCCTCATGTGCTCTGTTTGCCTATGGTTAACAGGATCAACTCTAGGCATATATTTCAAGTATGTTTTAAGAAATGTAAACAAGAGCTTTTTTTCTTTTTTAACGATCTCCAATATTTGCATATAATAGGAGGGCTTTATGACTTTATGGTTATTTCTAGTGCACAAATTCTAACTCTGTGGAGTCCAGGGTGTGCAATAAACTTATTGAAGGAAAAAAAATTAATGAGGCATCCTTTTGCCGTTTATCTCTATATTATTTATATCGTCCTACATTGCGCAAGCATAGTGTCTTGTAAGAAACATACTGTATGATGAATAAACCAGCAAAAGAAACTCTGAAGAATATTTATGCTGTAATTTGGTTTTTTAAATTTATTTCAACTTCTGAAAAATATTACTATTGAATTTAACTTATAGCAATTAGTATTTATAGCACCTGTGTCAGGAACCAAGGATAAATGGAAGAAGGAGACATCATCCTACATTCCAGAATGTAAGACAGTAATGCACTGGGTCCATAGTGTTTCTCACAGAGGAAAGCTGGAATACATCTTTGTGTTTAGTTGTGGTCATTATTAAGCTTCTTCTGGTGTGACTCTTTTGGCTCTCAACTGGATTAAAGCCCCTCAGCAAGAAAACTTATTTATTTATTATTTTTGTAGCTTCTGAAAGTACTAAGTATAGTGCTTTGCTCATATGAGATGTTCAGTGAATCTTTTATAAATTTTTGCAAATTGAGACAT
This sequence comes from Enhydra lutris kenyoni, assembly GCF_002288905.1. Classification (NCBI taxonomy): domain Eukaryota; kingdom Metazoa; phylum Chordata; class Mammalia; order Carnivora; family Mustelidae; genus Enhydra; species Enhydra lutris. The sequence continues at coordinate 32,125,580 of NW_019154086.1, read as the reverse complement.
AGAGATTTTACCTGTAATTTATATCAACAGTAGCATTTAGGGTTTTTTCTTTCTTTTTTTTTTAAAGTAGGCTCCATGTCCAGCATGGAGCTCAGTGCGGGGCTTGAATTTACCACGCCCGAGATTAAGACCTGAGCTGAAATCAATAATTGAATGCTTTTTTTTTTTTAAAGATTTTATTTATTTATTTATTTATTTATTTATTTATTTATTTATTTATTTATTTATTTATTTATTTATTTATTTATTTATTTATTTATTTATTTATTTATTTATTTATTTGTCAGAGAGAGAGAGAGAGAGAGAGAGAGAGAGAGCACACAAGCAGGCAGAGAGGCAAAGGTGGAGTGAGGAGCCTGATGCGGGACTAATCCCAGGACCCTGGGATCATGACCTGAGCCGAAGGCAGCAGCTTAACCCATGAGCCACCCAGGTGTCCCTAATTGAATGCTTAACTGACTGAGCCGCCTAGGCATCTCAGCATTTGTTTTTAATTTTCTCATCAATTATGCCCACTAAGCTCTTTCAGAACATTTTTATTTAAAAAAAAAAAACACTTATATTTCTATGTGTATTGTAGGAATTCATTTTATTTAATTTTATAAAACAAGTTACTAGAATAAAATGTTAATAACTGAAGAGTGCTTGTCTAAATTCTTCAATATAGCATGTTGCCTGCTTGTTCTCAGCTTTTCCAATCACCAGTTCTCAGAAGGTGTTGGTATCCGGAATCCCAGGGAAACTTGTTACAAACAACAAATACAGGTTCCATCCCTGGAAACCTAAAACAATCAGCAGGTGATTGTGCCTGGGAATCTGCATTTCTAAACAAATTCTCAGGTTATTCTGATGTACAAGGACTGGCAGTTAATCCTACATCCTTGGAAACAGATGAAGATGACTGATTTGTTTCTATTAATTGGCATCTGAGGAAATTTTCAATCCTCATGTGCATACGTTCAGACTTCTCCACAATAGTTTGGTTTAAATGACAACATACACAATCTGGTTGCAAGAGTAAAAATTCCCTTCTTGAAGATCAGAGACAAAACTTGGAAGGAAGAGAGGAGGTGTGAAAATTGAAGTTGTTGGGGCTTATTTGAAAATTGGCAGAAATGCTGGGATGTGTGGGGAAGGGGCGAGCAATAGGTGGGAGACAGACTCTGAGCAGAGGCCATGAGGGTGCTGCCCCAGAGGAATGCACAGTGTGATCCAGTGTTCAGTGTGGATGTCATGAATGAGCTCTGTTCCATTGTTTCTCCTTTTTCTATCCCAGATTAATAAGGGAACTCTAGGTACACACGGGTATATGAGGTCAGTGTGGCTAGCTTTTTACCATCACTATAGATCATGAAACAAACTTGACTTTCATCCTATCCTTGAGTACCCACGTGATGGGAAGAACTGAATCATTTCTTGGCAAGTCATGGTGATTCTAACCATGGATCTGGCTCCAAGTGACTCGTTTGATTCATTTCACAGAGAGGCTCTGAAGAACTCTTTCATGTAAGAACCAACAAATATGATAGAATATTTGATTCAATTAAAAAAGTCAAAGTTTTCTCACTTGCCTAAGGATCATGAAAAAATAATGTGATTATAAAATGTTGGCAGTAAACATTACAAGTGTTTAAATAAAGAGGTTTTTGCAAAAGCTAATGTAAGTCTATGAGTTGAGTGGAAACTAAAGGCGGAAAATTGGGTGAAGCTTTATACATGTTTGATAAATCCCTAATGACTTTCTTTAGGAACCAAATTTCTTCTAAAATTGAGTCCATTAAAGCCAGCAAAGTATTTTTAATCAGAGCGGAAGCAAGGGCAAAAGATTACCAGTGTTCAAAATGTCATGAAAATTCGACATTTCTACAGTGGTGGTAGCAGTAAAGTGTAATCACTGGAACTGTTGGCATGACAGTCAGCTTTCCCATGGGATCTCCTTTCACACTGGAAAGCAAAGAATTGTAGTGTTTTTTTTTTCCTCCCAACTGATGCTTGCCATCTGCCTGTAACAACGATATATTGAGCATCTCACACCACAATGTCCAGTAGTCCCCCCTTATCTGTGGTTCCACTCTCCACACCTTCAGTTCCCCACTGTCAACCCCAGTCTGGAAGCAATGATCCTCCTTCGATATCAGAGGTCGGTAGTAGCCCAGTGGTTCTCCACCACACTGCGTGTGTCCTTCACCTTACTTCGTCTCGTTCACTACATGTCATTACAAGAACAGTGAGCACAGCATGTTAAGATATTCCGAGAGACCTTATTCACATAAGTTTTATTATAGTACGTCGTTATATCATTTTATTTCATGATTAGTTTTTATTGTTAATCTCTTTCTGTGCCTAACGGTATGTATGCATAGGAAAACAGCATAGTCCATATTTGGTTCAGTACTATCCATGGTTTCAGGCATCCACTGGGGTTCTTGGAACATATTCCCGAGGATAAAGCGGTGTGGGAGACAACTGTACTACCGCATGGTACAAGACCACCGAGGGTACTGATAGGGAGCAAGCTCAGTGAAGGGGCTTTCTTTTTCTCCTCTGGAAATCAATTACTGAGATAGCCATACTCTTCAGCCATGTAGGTTATTTTGTTAGGGGTGAGGTCCTTCTCTTATTTTTCTCTAGTTATCCCTAATACCACTCTCATTCCCAGATGCTCCTCCTACCTCCCCTTTATATAAGCTCTTGTTCTTTTGGGTTTGATCTATTTCTTTGAACATGTCTTGATTCTCAAAAAATATGGAGCAATGTTTAGTGTAGTTTTCATTTTCACAAATGATGTTCTGCCATGGACCACATTCTATTTCTTGTTTGTGTCTCTCAAGCTCTGCACATGGCCTTGTGTGTGTACTGGGTTTGTTGCCATCACTGCTACAGAGTGATTTCATAGTGCACATCCGACACCGCCACATTTTTACTTCACCATTTCCCCAGCCCCCATCTTTGCATCTACACGTACCATGCAACAATGAGTACCCTCATACATTTCCCTTTGTGATGCGAGTAAGAATTTTTTCTGGGATAATCATTCAGAAGTGGAACTGCTGCATCACAAAGTGTGTTAAGGGCTGTAGAGAAAATATTTTTTTATGTTTCTCCATAGACTTTCTGGATAAATTTTACTAAAACCTGGGACTCGGGCTAAACTTGAGAAGTTGATTTATGCCTAATTAGAAACTAAGAAACAATCTAGAGAGATTTATCTTCCCAGAAATATGTGTTTACATCTCAAGGTGGTGATGAGACCCAGGATTTGGAGACATCTTTAAGCTGTCAACCTGGAGATACTGGTCTTATACTCCCCTTGGAGAGATTTATTTATATCTCACAAGGTAGAAGAACCCAGAATCCTTCCCAAAGACCAACATTTTTTCTCCCCTTCTTTCAGATGAATGGGGCTGCTGGCCTTCCCCTATATAAGTATCCAGATCCATATTTTCAGGGTTCTTTTACCTATAGTACAGACCCTTGTATGTGTACGATGACACCCGGCTCTCATTGTGTGTCCCAGGGTTAATAACTGAAGCAAAGGGGAGCTGGTGAGGTTATTGGCTGTAAGTCATCTGCTCTGCTCCAGAAATCTTGTTTGCACAAAACATTAAAAATTAAACATTATGCATATCTTTAACTTCACTAAGTTCTATTAAATTACTTTCCAGAATGATCCAATTTACATTCCCACCAGCACAGTATGAAGAATTCCTTTTGTGCTTCACAATGGAAGGCCTTTCTGGGCTCTGAAACTTCTGGAAGGATTACTATCTAACAGTCCTTTCTTATATCTGAACGAGGCCATGCATTTGGTGACCACAGTCATTGGTCTGATTGCATCGGGGACTGGCAGTTGTCTCCAGTGACTCCTTAAACCAGGGGAACAATCAACCACATTTATATGGCAAACATTGCATTTTTCTTCATCTTCATTGCCTTTCACTATCATAAGAAGCATTCCAGGTTCTGGGAATCAGACCACCCTTTCTAGGTGCAATTATTTTAATACATTAGTACACATCAACATTTGGTTAGGGTCTAGTTTTATTTAAGAACTATCATTTTGTTGGTGTGTTTACTACTTGGAATAAAAAAAAAAGGGAATAAAAATGACTCTGCTGTGGATGTGCGGGGAAGGCTTTACTCTCCACGATGTGGGAATTTCAAATGTCTCCACTTAGTTATTCAAAGGCCAGAGCACAGCATTAAGCACTGATGAAGTAATAAGAGATCAAGGCAGATGTGATGTTGCATTACCCATAGAGAAATGGATAAAGTAAACTCTTGTCTATTTACACAATGGAAAACTTTGTAGATACTAAAAGGAATGAGCTAGCTCCACATGTGTGAACAGATAGATACATTTTTAAAACATATTGGTAAGCAGAGAAAGGATATTGCAAAAGATATGTGCAATATGATAACACATATATAGAAGTTTAAAACAACAGTACCAAAATATCCATGGAAATAATACACACCACCCTCCAGAGAGTATTTGCAACAGTTTCTTTCTTTTTGTCAAGGGGAATATTTGAAGTAAATATGGAAGAAATGTAAACATCTCTTCTGTCTTGTGGTGGGAATGGGCATCATTTTTCTGCACTTTTCTGAATTTATGAGCTATTCATAATTTAATAAAAAATAAAAGTGAGGCAGAGGACACAGTTCAATGAAGCAGAAACTGGCCGGGGTTATGATCTCTCCGAAGAAAGGTTCTGCAGTTGGTGGGGGGTGGGGGAGCTTCCTTAGTACGCCTCAATTCCCTCATAGGGAAGTCCCCTTATTTTGCCTGTGTGAGGCTGGCCTTGGTGGTGAAGATCAGTAAAGGACCATCACTTTTTCCTGATTTTTGCATTTTATTCCATGTGCATTTAGTCTTGTTGGGGGAGAGGCTCCACATTAAAGCTTCTTTTAATCTGGCTCTTTGAACTCAGAGATAAAGAGATAAACAGGAAATGCAAAGTGTCTGATTTCAAAGTTTGATATCACATTGTTTTGTTTTAGAAAACAAAACAAAGCAAACCTAAAGCATGCTAACCCCAGCTTCCATCATAGGGTAATGTTATGGAATGGCTTAAGTGATGCAAGTGATACTTAGAAATAAGGGTATTGTTTTGTTTTATTGTTTTTTGTTTTTGTTTTGCTGGAGAGTAGTATGGCAGAAAGAAGGAAGGTTTTGGAACCAGAAGATGGGAGTTTGAGTCCTGCCACTGTCATTCACTAGCAGGTCTTGGGAAATAATTTCTTGGCGCTTTCAATGCACTTCTCCATCTGTAAAATGACGTGATCCCTAAGCTGTCTCATGCAGAGACTTGCCGCTTTAAATAAGTTCATGGATAATTGCACCACTTTGTACACTGTAGAGAAATAATACAAAGTAGTGATAACGATGATGATTTGAACAAAACGAGATAAGAAGCTTTTTTTATGCATATAAAATACAGGTTTTTTTGGTCTCTTAGCTAGATAAATATGTAAACATTTCTGAAATGAATGGGTTGTTTAAGAAACACTGATGTTAGGCGCCTGAGAAACATATTTTGTTTTCTAAAAGCAAGTAACATACTTATCTGTCTTTGTTAGTTTGTTGTCAAACCTCAGAATATTGGACGTAATAAGATGCAAACATAGAAGGATGTAATGCAATGCGAATACTTGAAAGGGGAGTAATGCCATGTGTATGTTTGATGGAGCTGTAATGAGATGTACAAACAGAAATGCACATAGAAATGTGCATGGGCAATAGTGTAATGAGATGCATAAATGGAGGATGTAATGATAAAGCATTTGGGGGCATGTAATGTGATTTATAAATGGAAGCATTAAATGGGAAGGGTGGAAAGGGCAGGTCGTGATAAGAAGGAGAGGGAAAGAATGCAGTGCTATGCATGAATGGAGGAGCTAATAGTATGTGCACGGTGAGGATGTAACGAGATAAAAATGGGATGGCATAATGAGGTTCACAGATGGAGGCATGTAATGAGCTGTGCAGAAAGGAAGGAATCACGACAAGCATAAAAGGAAGGATTTACTATGATGAATAAAGAAATGGGCATAAGAAGATGCGAGCATTGAAAGGAAAAGCAAAAAAAAGCGGGGGCATTGGTAAGGGGATGGGAAATAACAAGGTGGGCAAATGGAGCATGCTAAAGAGATGCTAAAATTGAAGGATGCAATGAGGTGTGCCCATTTGGAGCATGATTAGACACATAGATAGGCCTATAATGAGGTACCTGGGCCCTGATCAGACACGGGCCACAGCGTTCAGTTCTTATGAAGTAGGTGAAGATGGAAAATATTCAGCACAGGGCCATAAAGATACCTAAATTGTTACAAATCCCAAAAAGAGAAAACTAAACAGGTGATTTCACCACAGCCACAAAATTTATGAAGCAGTGGTTTTATAGTTGCTGTTTATGGGGCACTCACTCTGTGCCAGCTGCTCTTCTGGTTGTTTAACGAAATGCATCACCTCGTACTACCTTCCTAGCAACACCATCGGGCAGGTGGATCTGTTCCCAGTTTATAGATGAAGCAGTTAAGTTTCAGTGAGGTTAACCAACTTGCCCAGATTCCCAGAATGTGTTGGTGGTAGAGGTGTGACTCAAGCCAAGTCAATTGGATTCCAGTTGCTTTTGACTCTCTTTCACTATTTCCATAAGACTGGTCCCTGGGAGATCTTGTGTAAGACTGGTCCCCGGGAGATCTTGTGTTGGAGTTGCAGGCCCACTCCGCCCTGCCCCTGCCCCCGAGATTACCATTTGCAAAATCCTCAGAGGTCCCAATAATTTGCATTTAAACAAGGTCTCCTGGGACTCTCACTTGTGCTAGGATCTGGGAACTACTCTGCAGCCCTCCGACTCAGGTGTTCTAATGTTTCCCATCAGGGCTGGTGAAAGATCATGAAAAAAGGGGCTTACACTCAGCACGAACAATTTGGGTTGGCTACAAGGGCAACTACAGAAGGAATTATCAAAGCCTGGAGTGAGGCACTAAATGATTCTGTTGGCTGTAGTTAGCAAAAGAATTTTTTAAAAAGGCCCCTTCCCCTCGGAATGGTCTTCAATTAGAGCCCCAAATCGTAGTGAAGATAGTAGAACAATACAACAATGTATTGAAAATAAGTAGACTTTAGAAAATACTTGTATACTGAATTGAAAAAAAAAAAAGGTTACTTCATAATCCCTAAAGGAAAGAGGGTAATTTAGTAATGTGTCCTCAGAGATCTAATCTACATGCAACATACAGGATCTTAAAGAAAAAGGCAAGTAGTGACACTGTTCTCTTTCTTGATTTATTTAGTATGAGATATCTAAATTGCTATGATTTTTTAGATTAAAAAAAACAGGATCTATATTTTGAAATGAGTGTTAAACTTGGATGTCTACTCACACTTTAGTGACATGGTCTCTGCTCAAACCATTTTTAGAAGTCTCTTTCAGGACTGTTCTGTAGAGTATATACATTAGGCACGTGCAAAAAAAGTTTCATTACTTGAGTAAAACCCAGCTTTTAACTATTACTTGGTTTGAGTCGTCTCCTTTTATAATAGATCTGGGCCTACAGAAGTTTTTTGGCTGTTGTGAAAATCAATCTCACTCTCAAAAGATGAAACCTTGGTCATTCACTTTGTTGAAGGCGTCTTGCAGAGGAAGCATAATAACATGATACTAGTTACACTTGACTGAGCTCTTTACCGTGGGCCAGTTGCTGGTCCAAGGATTTTACATGTATTATGTGTTCTAAATCCCCCAACATGCTTGCCAAGTGTTTCCTGCACTCTATAGGTAGAGAAGAGGAAGTACAGAGCTCTTAAAGAACCAGTAAGTGCGGGTCAGCATTCAAACACAGAGCCTGGGTTTCTAACTATCATGCTTCCACTTTGCTTGAAATAAAGTGCTATTTATTATCATAGTTTAGTGCCCATGGTTTGTATGCATTCACACAATATCCTTGATAGCACTGAGGGGGGAAAAGATACTGTTTTACTCATGGGCTCATTAAGAACCCAAACCACTACTGGATTGGAATAGACATTTTGGAGGAACTATGTACCTCTGTCCCCCCAGGAATAGAGTTATTTTGTTAACTATTTGCTAAAGTTTTTTTTTTTTTTTTTTTTTTTTTTTTTTTTTTAATTTCCTTGACTGATGCAGAACATCTGGCTGACTGTGAAGGAATGTTCACTCCAGTAGTAAAATTGACATGCTTCATCATAGGACAGTTTGGCTTGTGAAAAACGAAAGAAATACAATACATGTGATCAACCAGGTTTTAAACTAAACTGAGAAAGTATTCCTTCTGCCAATTTTAATTTCTTTAAAAAAAAATGTACAACACAAGCATAATATGTGTGGCTGGTAGTTAGGGAGATATTAATTAGTGTATATTAATTAGCCAAGTATAAGGATAACAATTTCTAGTTTTTAAATAGTGAATCAAACAGTCACTTAGGTTCGTTGTGTTTGTAAAGTCATGTGTGATCACTTAGTATGAGTTGAGTGTATGGAATTGTTTAAATGAGGGGCCCTACAGGTTATTATGATGTATAGCTGTTAAGGGGGAAAAAAAAGAATCTGAACGAAGGTAGAGGCAGTATTTAGGGAGGCAAAGTTGAGAATCTGGCTGGACTTCCAAACTCTCTGGTACTAAGGCATCAATAAAAGTCCTGCTTATACAAGTCTCCAGAGGATGTGTCTGTTCTCAAGGACTCTTTTCACCTTGGAACCTGTCCTCTTATGTTAATCACGTTAATCCCTGATGAACTATAATGTGGTTCTGGTGGGGGGGGGGGATTGTAGGTATCCGGACAGCACATAAACTATGATAAAATTCATCTTGTGAATAAAAAAGCTAATACTCTCCCAGTGTTCCCTAGCATTGCAAGTCTCACACACATAGCAAGGTACACCCTTGGTCACAGTCACGCACGGCCAGGCTCATCTTGCCTAGTGGCTACGGGCTGTCTGCGTTAGCTTTGGTCAGCGCGTGAAGAATGGGCTTGTGCCCTTGCTTCCAAGGTGAGTGGTAGAGCATGGGTTGGGGCTGAGAAAAGAAGCCGAGGGTTCTTGTGAAAAGAAGTTCAACATAAATCCATCCTCTTCTTCATTCAGAAAATAACTTTTTTTCTGGGATCTAAAGACCATCTTTCTGTTTCTCAAATTGGGTTTCCTATGTTTTCTTTTGGTCTTTCAAGTTTTTTCTTTTGGTCTGCCCCTTGACCCTCTTATCTTCTCAAACACAGATCTCCCCTACTTACCCTAAAATCTTTCACTATTTAATTACCACCCAAACAAAAGACAAAAGCTCAAGCTTGAATGAATTCCATTATAGCACCTAAACAGCTAATCACTACTGGAGAAAATCAAAATTCCATTTTACTCTAAGTCTGTTATCTCAGATCCCAAATGGCTGTTTCTCATTGCCTTAAAGTCCTGCTATATTTCTCTAGTAAGTTCATAGTTCATTTTTCGAGAATTTCATTTTAGACTTTCTTTCCTCAAACCTCCTACATTCTATCGCTCCTCCCCCCATCATACTTTCAGATGATGGCCTCACCTCTTATTTCACTGAAAAAGATGAAAAGCCATGAAACAGCACTCATTCATCTTTCCCCCAACAACTCTACATCTTGATCTGGGTCTGTGTGCAATCACTTTTTCTCATCTGTTCACCATCCTCACCCTCTCTGTTGTGTCATCCCAACACTTGCAAACATGCGCAGGGGGCTCCCATTCTAAAGCATGGCCATACTTCCTCCATGATGGAACCCATTCAGCACCAACCTCTGCACCAGATCTCTACAGATGCTGTCTCCTTGCTCATTCTCTCCTCATTCCTTTGGCTATTTCATTTTGAACCTCTCCTTTAAAATGTCACTAAAACTGCCTTTTCCAAGTTGTGCAGTTGGATGGGCACCCTTCTGTACTTTGCTGCCTTGGTGTGGCTGCCAAATCCCGTTCACCTCTGTTCTCTCCCTTTCTTGGACTCTCTTGAGATGGGTGACTTTCATACTTTCTGGCTCCTTTTGTCTTCTGGCTGCTCTCCGAACTCACCTCTGTACTGGGTGCTTTGGCTCTCTAGACTATCTTCTCAGATTGCTTTAATCTTCACATGGTTTTCACCACCTCTGTGCCAAGAGTGCCCTTGTCTGTGGCCTAAACCACAAATAAGTCTACTAAACAATTACACTGGCACATCCCACAGGCATTTTAAATTTAAGATATTCAAAAGTCTCCCTCACCCTTACACTCTTTCAGTTAGCTTGCTATGTCCCTTTTACCTCCAAAATTTATATTGAATGTGTCATTCATTTCCATCCCTACCAGGACCATTCTAGTTCAAACTACTTTCCTCTCTCATCTGGGTGAGCAAAAGTCTTCATGGTCTCTCTGATTCTACTTTTGCCCCTTTCTGATCTAGCTTCTACATAGTGTACTGTGTGATCATTTCAAGATAGGCTTGGTAATAATGCCTGCTGCTCAAAACTCTTCAGTGACCTCCCATAGACTACAAGAAAATCTAAGCTCCTTGCCATGGCTTACAAGGCTTACATGGCTTACATGGCTTACAAGGCAGAGGTAAATTACCCCAGACCAACTCTCCTTTTAGTTCCCTGGGCTCTACCCTAATTCTTCTCCTTCTTGGAACACTGTGGAAGGGGAGAGGGTTCATTCCTGGGGTGGTATGACCATCCCCAGTACTGGAGGAGGAGGACAATATTAGAACTCTTACTTTTGTTTACTTTTCATATCATTCTTTAAGATTTCTATTTTTGAAATTTTCATAATAAAAATGATGAGTGTAATAATACATGTGTATTATTTATAAGTAAATAAATATAAACATGGAGGGTGCTTGCTCAAATTATTTTTCTGATGGGATGTATTATTTAAATTTAAAGGAGAATGCTCTAATGCACCAAGGTTTTGCCTTTCTCTTCTCATTCTTTTTTTTTTTTTTAAATTATCTGTTATTTTTGTTTTTGTAATATGGTCTTGAGGCCCTTGTGCAAATTATTCTCTTTGCCAGGAAAACTCACCTGACGCGAGGTCAGAGAAGATTCTGACCACCCAACAAACACTGCTCTTCTTCATCACTTCCTCCAGGCCTTTTTATTTATTTATTTTTTTTACAGGATCTTTCAGTGGGGCATTGTGCATTTCTTTACTTGCAGATTGCTTGTCTCCTTGGGGCAGAGCATGATTATTTATGTCTGGCCTCTGTACAGAGCTTGGCATAAAGCAGGCATTTGCCAAAAGTGCTTGTAACTTAATGAATGAACTTAGGGTTCCATTCGCCAGGACTTCACTGTGATTTTGTTGTTGTTTCTTCCATGTTACTGCTCATGTCATCCTCCTTATATGAAGCCCTGTCCCTCTTTCATTTAAAAGCCCAGACTCTATTTTAATATCTAACCTCCTTCCAGCCAGCTCTCTCCCAGTCAGGAGTATCCCAGACATTTGCATCTGCATCTATGTCCACCCTCAATCTGCCCTCTCAACCCCCTTGTCTTTGGCTTCCTATTATGAATGATATTCTCCTGGAGTTTACCTCTTAATCACTAGATTTTATTCAGGCCTTCTTTTCATTCTTGACCTCACCTTTGCTTCTTAGATAATGCCGATCAGATTTTCCTGGTTCTCAGTTTACAGCCTGGAAGTCCCTACCCTAATCTAGGCTTTTGAAATCAACAAACCCAATTCCTGTTTATCCCATTCTCACCTAGCTTGTTCTGAAAGGGAGGGCGCAACAAAACTAATGTCTCTCCAACTCCCGGATTCACCCTGCTCTCCCTGGAGGCTGACCTACATCACTTGTCACTTACATCGCACGTGCAGACTTAAATTTCTCTTAAGAATGTGGATAGTTACAGCTTATATAGAAAAGACCCACTCCTTACTTATGCATTTATTTCCTCGAGCATGATATTAACACTGCAACTCAACACATTACATCTAAGTCTTGGGGAGCATCAGAAGGTCTCCTTTTCGTTATACCCAGAACTGGTGCTTCACTTTTATTTATGCTTTGACACTACAGCCAATTATCCTGGGAACTGTCAAATGTGTTTGTAACAGTGTGGACTGAAAACAAACCTCCAAATGTTAGTCAGATGGGGCATATTTTATTTCAGCAGTAAATTAAATTTTTTTCTTTTTTGTCTCCATAATGGGCAGTTTTGAGACCTCATTTCTATGGCATATGGAACTTCTCCATGCTTTGAGAACTGGAACATGTGTGTCAATAAAGGAGATTTCTCTCTCAAATTCCTTTAGCAATCCCCAATCAACTTTGTCAACTGTTCCTCTGATAATCAGAGTGCTATTCCCTTTAAAGGGCTGGGCCACACATGCCCTGGAATGAAATTACTAATGGCATCTCTAGTTGCTCCCAGAGGCCATCCTTCTCATTTCCTAAGTAAATTAATGGATTTTCTGCCCTTTTTCTAAAATCTTTATTTTATAATGGAAATCGATGAACTTAAAATGGATTTTTCTTTAAGTAAACTCCTTATTTACATTTACTTACATGAAGCAATGTAACTAAAATAGTACATCTGTAATATCTGTTATTCCTTGATTATAAAAGAAACCATACTTATAACATAAAATTTCAAAAATGCTAATTCCATCAACCAGAGCTAACTATTGATAATATTTTTGTGTATTTCCTTTTGGTTGTTTTAATGGAATCCTCCAAATAATCCTCTTTATATAAATAATTTTGTATCTTGCAATGTGGCATTTGACGCAGCATTGTTTCATGTCACTAAACATTTCTTATAAACATGATTTTGCATGTTTTCTTAATATTCTTCCATATGGATGGAAAGTATATACGTGTACACTTTCATTCTCCCGTCTTGAGACATTTAGGCTAGTTATAAAAAAACTCCATAATATTTTTTGGTGTGCACATCTGAAGTTTTGTACACATTTCAGATTATTTCTTTAGAATAGATTCCTAGAAATGGAATCACTGTGTTAAAGGATATGAACATTTTTAAGACTCTTGACCTGCATTGCTAAATTGTTTTTTAAAAGTGTTGAAATAATTTACACTCCAACTAAAAATGTGTGAGAGTGTCTAAACTCCCTTGCTGTAGCCAGAACTGATCATTATCCTTCAAAAAATGGATTAAAAGGGTAATGTTAATGTTATTTTAAATTCACTTTTTATATCTTTGACTATTAATGAAGCAGAATACTTTTTCTGAACTCAGTCACCTTTGAGTTATTTGCTCATGTCCTTGACTCATTAATTATTGATTTGCATGAACTTATGGTATCTTAGGGATATTAATTTTTGCTTTCATAATTATTACACATATTTTCATTTTAAGTTATTGTGCATGATGGGCTCTATTTTCTATAAGTCTTACATTTTTATGTAGTCAAGTCTATCAACACTCTACTTTTAGACATTACTTATGGGGTTAATTAATTTTTTTGAAAGAAAGAAAAGCATACACAAATGATAATGTGACAAATACCTATGTGCTCACCATATTAATAAATACTGGTATTTTGCTTCTGATTTTTAAAAAATATTTATTTACTTATTTTAGAGAGAGGGAGAGAGCACAGTGTAGGGCAGAGGGAGAAGGAGAGAATCTCAGGCAGACTCCACACTGAGCACTGAGTCTGATGCGGGGCTTAATTGCACCTTCCTGAGATCACTACCTGAGCCGAAACCAGGAGTAGGATGCTTAACTGACTATGCCATGAAGGTGCCCTGATTCTGATTTTTTTTTTTTTAGACTTTATTTATTTATTTGACAAAGATCACAAGTAGGCAGAGAAGCAGGCAGAGAGAGTAGGAAGCAGGCTCCCCACCAAGCAGAGAGCCCAATGCAGGGCTCCATTCCAGGACCCTGATATCGTGACCTGAGCCGAAGGCAGAGGCTTAACCCACTGAGCCCCCCAGGAATCCCCTGATTCTGATTTTTTTAAAAACAAAATTACAGATGAAATTGGGATCTCCTTAATTCCCTTTCCCTCTCTCCTTTACACACTTCTTTGTTATCCAGAAGCAAGCCTATCAGGAATTTTGGTGTGATTCCAAATATGGTATTGTATTTTTACCACAGGTATGTACCCATGAGCATTCATAATGCTGCTTAGAATATTATAAAAATAGATCTAAGTTACCATATTGTTATACTTTTGCAATTTGCTTATTAAAACTTAATATCCTGTTTTCAAGACCGACTCCATGTTATTACATATAGGTCTAATTAATTCACTTTCACTGACTGTATGGCATGATTATACCACAACAATTTCTTCATTTCTCTACTGATGACCATTTGCATTGCTCCTGATGTTTTGGCGCAAATAATATTCAGTTGACATCTGTATACTTGTCCCCTGGTGCAGGTATGTGAAAGTTTTACCCAGAAACAGAATTACAAGATAATAGGGTACAAGGGTTTATCATATCACTAGCTATTGCCAGATTGTTTCTTTAAAAAGATTACAAAGAAAAATTTGTCTTAAACTTTGTCTAGGACAGAAGATTTTTGTATTTTATAATATAAAACCTCTTTATGGTAAAAGAGAAAATACGTATTTATGATAAAATGCCTAGGCATGTTTCTGATAAACTTGAAGAGGAACTAAGATGCTGGAAAGCTAGTTACTCACCCACCTGAATTGTCAGCTAGCAGTCATTTATGAATCTAATTAATGATTATATATAGCTTTTCTTAAGTACTTTTTTCTTTTATGAGTAGGCTAATCTTTTATATTATCTATAGTATACAAACATTCTCATTTTTTCCACATCTTTGCCAAGACTTGTATTGTCACAATTTTTCATCCTTACCAGTCTGATCATTGTAAAAAGGCATATCATTTTTAAATATTCAAATTACTTATTTCACTGAATTTTTAGTGAGACTAAACACCTTTTCTTACATTTATTGACATTTGAATTTCCTGTTCAGTGAATTTTCTGTTCACATTCTTTGCCCAGTTTTATCTTGGGTTGTTTGTCTCTTGCTTGTTGATGTAGGAAATTTTTGTGTCACTTATACATATTTCACCTTATGCTTGTCTTCAACTTTGTTAGAGTGTATTTTGCAATACAAAAATTGAAACATTTATTTAGTCAAAAATATTTATTTTTTTCAGGATTTCTGCTTATGTATCTTAAGAAATTCTTTCTTATCCTGAGGTCATAAAGATAGCTTCTCATACTTTCTTCTAATTATAAGGTTTCATTGATTACATGCAGACCTTTAATCTACCCAGAGTTATGTTATCTATATAGTGTCTTTGTTATTCTTGGAAGAAAGGGAGAGAAATGATGGCCAGAAATCAGAATATTAGCTAAGCTTTACTGAGAAGTCACAATGGCAGCCACTGTTCTGAGAACTATGTATGAACTTATTCAATCCTCATACAGCTCTATGAGGTAGTAGCAGACATTATATCCACTGTATAGATAAAGAAACTGAAGCTCAGAGCCAAAGGCTTCAGAACTGGAAAGTGGCACAGTGCGATTTTAAACCCAGGAAGTCTGCCTTCAGAGCCATGCTCACCTATTCTCATAGGCATGGGAGTCAAGATAGGTATGTTATCCTATTGTAATACCAAAACCATAGTTTTTAACAAAACAAAAGATTGCCTCTTCTTTATGGGAAGTTTGTAGTGGGTCTGGGTGGCTCTCCAGAGCAGCAGTCCCCCATGTTGTGGCTCAGAATTCTTTGCCCATCCGCTGGCAACCTAGTATCAACATTTGCTTCTACAGTTACTATGGTAGGTGAAGAGAGGGGACATGGAGAATCACATAGTTGTTTCTAAAAGTGTCTGACTGGAGGGACACGTATCCCTTCTCCTGTTTCATTGGTTGAAGCAAGTCACATGGCCAAGCCTTACTTCAGGAGGTAGGGAAATGTTATCTTCTTATGTGCCCAGAGTAGAGAGGAACCAGACATATTGTGGTTTCATTGACCAGCCGTGTGACTTCCAACAGGTCCCTTTGCTTCTAATTTTAATTTTAATATCTGAACAATGACGGGATTCACTCATTTATTCAGTTGGTACCCATCATTTATTGGGTACCACCGTGTGGCCCTGCAAATGCAATGATAAACAGGGTGCAACTTCTGTCCTCAAGTGGGTGGCAATTTAATAGCTATCTTACTGTTGATGTTTAGTTCTAAAATTCCAGGATTCCTTTAAAAAGCAATTGCAATAACAAACCTTCTAGAGCATTACATGCTAGAGACTCAGGCATTTTCTTAAGAGTTTCTTCCTTTTAGGTGTACGTGAATCCCCTTGGCTGCAGTGTTAACTCATTTCTAGCAACAGATATACACATGTACATCCCTTTCAAATTCCTGGTGTATGTACCTAGTGGTGCATGTGGGGGAAATAAAGCAGACTTTGGATTATTCTCACAGCTATTCTGAATTCAGTGGGCAGAACACTTCATTAAAAAAAAAAAAGAAGAAGAAGAAGAAAATCAATTTAATTGAGAAATACCTGGAGAGATAACTTTGCTACATAATGTACATTCCAGATATCAGAGGGTTTTCTTTTTATTATCTATGAATAAATAAAATTACAAAACTAAAGATTTCAAAACCATTTTGATTTGCAGTTAATTTTTCCCTAGAGGAAAGTTTATTGATATAAAATGGAAGAAATACGAAGAAGCATATTTGTGAGCATGCACAAAACTGGTTTGCCAATTTAAGAAAAAAATCTCTCAGGACTTGAAGCAGCCTGCCAAGTGTTAATTTACTAGTTGCCTGCAGTTAAAATACAGTTCACATGAAAAATTTATAAGAAGTTGAGGCATTGTCTTTAGTCGTGATGCAACAGTTTAAAATTTGAATGAAATATGCAAAAAAAAATCCATTCTACTTTACATTGATCCGATTATGGCATTTCCTTTATTCTTACTACGGCAAGTCTAATTCTTAAACCAAAGCCAAAAAATAGTGATGCAATAGTTGGACACATTAAATAAATTTCTGCAATAGTTGGACCATTCTAAATAAACTTCTGATTAATCACACCCATTTGTCATTCTTCTTACAATCCTTTCACACTTAGGTATTGAGTCGTTTCACAATATAACAGGTTTTGATTAATCTGCTACTTGTCTGTACTTTGAATTTATTTAATATTGGTGTGCTTGTTCCCCTTCTAATAATAAAACAAGGACAAAGACCATGATCATATACTCTCAGAACCTCTGATTTGCCCAGTAAGCATCCCATACCTATTATTGGGCTTTCTTGAAGGCAAATTAAGGGTAATCAGAATCTTTGAATATGTGATGGGCTTACAGCAGCTCGTTATATTTACTAAGGAGATACCAATAACCATTCTCTATTCTCATTGTCATATTCTCCCTGAGTGATCCGATAATTGCCGTGATATCAAGTGTTACCTTATGACTTCTAAATCCATGTCTCCAATAATGGCTTTCTTCCTGAAGTCCACACAGGCATTTCAGCCACCATCACCATCTGGTTAACTACAAGATAATTCAGACTCCAAATACATAAATGAGAATGCCTTCTTCCTCCACCTCCGCTCCCTTTGTGGTCTGTTTCTCAGAAGCATGCCCTCATCCACGCAGCCCTATGATGCACCTGGAGTTATCCTTGGTTCTTCCATTTTCTTTATCAAGAACCGAATCCTGTGGGTTCTACTTTCTTTAATAGCTCTTGAATCCATCCTCTCCCTACAACTTCCAACTTCAGTTCAGACCTTCATCTCCTACCTGAGTCTAGTAATAGCTTCCTAAGCAGCCTTCCTATCTCCAGCCAGGTTTACTTGATTGTTTTGTCCATACCCAGGCCTATGACTTTTCTCATGCAAACCTGCTCACGTCAGTGTAGATACACTTCCAGTTTCACTCTTTGAGTGAATGGGTGAATGGGTGCAATTCCATATTCTGGTCCTTTTCCAGTTTGGCCGTCTGCTCAAGAGGTCTCACTTGTGTCCTGAGAGCGTTGCCCCTGTGTCCATACTCTTAAAACACTACGTCTCAAGTCGTACTTGCCTGTCTCAATAGAGCTCTTTCTCACCCTGATCATGCTCCCTCTCTTCTGCCCACCTTATTTTCTCTCTCTCTCTCTCTTTTTTTTTTTTTTAACTTTGTGGCAATTGTAGAGGACGAGGGGATGAAGAGAAGTGTGGGAGGGAAGAAATGAAAGGCACCAAAGAACTGGAACCCAATTTCCTGATGCTCTTTCTCTTTTGATCCTAGAGTCCATGATCTGCTTCTGTAAAAACGCTTTCTATTCCATATCGTTTGTGTAGTTTTTGTGTGTCTCTGAGTGGGCTGTGTTATGTCAGTCCGTGAGCCTCAAACAGCAGTGTTGAGAATCTGATCAAGCTACTCCATAGTATTGGTGCCTCGGAATCCATTTTGTTTGGCCAAGTGGGCTGCAGGGCACTTAAACTGACACTAATCCCTTCGTGCCCACTCATGGCCTAGATGGCAGCCTGCATAGTCACAAGCAAACACACACTCGTGGTAGGACACTTCTAATGGCTCTTGTGATCAATAGTTTCCTCTGGTTCCGAGGGCCTTCTCCTGGTGTGCCCTTTAGATGGACTCTGGCAAGGCTTACAGAAAACTGCTCTTTTTAGTTTGAATTGATTCCTCTGGCCTTTGCCTGGGAACTTCCCAAAGCCCTCCACCCACAACTGCAATCAAGGCATCTGTCCCAGGCCCTGCCTCTCTCTCTGCCTGCACCTTAATTTGACCTCCCGCTGTGGCCCCTAGAGGTGTGCTGTGTACTTCCTCCAGGACCAGTGAGTAATAAATTTCTCTATTTCAATTTCCCTTGTGGTATTTTGTTGAACTGGGACTCACCATCTGGCACCCTGTGTTCCATTTAACAAACGTTAATTTAACAGTCATAACAGGCAATGACCCTATCTACCAATATCACTCTGTCCTTTCAATGATTACCACATGAAAATCATTACTTAATTAGTGTTTTTTGATAATGATGCTAAAAGGCACAGTAAAGAAGAAAAAAATTGAACTGTTAAGAAAAAGGCAAACTGTTTCTAGATAATCTTGAATATTAGTTTAGAATGTCCAAGGAAACAAACACTTACCTTCTGTTGTGGAAATGTGGACTCCATCATGGCTGTTTCAAAGCTGTGAGCACCTTCTGCCTGGGTCTTCTCCCACAGAGCTCTGAGGAATTGTACAGAATGACTCTGTATGGACAGGGGCTCAGGAAACAGACTCTGAAAGGGCATTAATGAGAAAATCATAACATTATCTCCTGTCCTAACAATATTGTTTGATCAACTACAACGTACTATTTGGGTTGAAATTCAACATGGTTTAAATTTGAGGAAAATAGCAAAAAAAAAAAATCTATCTTTAAGATGAGACATATATATTTTAGGTTTTTCATTTTTTTTAAGATTTTATTTATTTATTTGATAGCAAGAGAGGGAACACAAGCAGGGGGAGTGGGAGAGAGAGAAGCAGGCTTCCTACTGAGCAGGAAGTCTGATGTGGGGCTGGATCCCAGGACCCTGGGATCATGACAGACGCTTAAGTGACTGAGCCACTCAGGAACCCCTAGGCTTTTCATTTTTTATTAGAAAAGTAAAATTAGGATTTCAAGCCAGTTGATATTGATCTCTAAATATGCCTAACCTGGGCACCTGGGTGACTCAGTGGGTTAAGCCTCTGCCTTCAGCTCAGGTCATGATCTCAGGGTCCTGGGATCAAGTCCTGCATCGGGCTCTCTGATCAGCGGGGAGCCTGCTTCCTCCTCTCTCTCTCTCTCTCTGCCTGAGTCTCTGCCTACTTGTGATCTCTCTCTGTCAAATAAATGGATAAAATCTTAAAAAAAGAAAATAAATAAATAAATAAATAAATATGCCTAACCTTTGTCATGTAATGTTTACCTTAATCATTTCTCAGGCATGGTTACTTAATTGGAATATGGTTATTATAAATATTCATATTTATTTGTCCAAAGATCTCAGAATTATGGTATAAAATTAAAACTAGAGTACAAATATCAAGTCTGTTTATACAGAGTAGATGATGAAGGCTAGAAATTAAATAACTAAGAGTTCACTAGGCAACAACTCAAATATGAATAGTATAAATGGATGGTGAGGAAACAAAAACACTTTTTTTTAAAAGATTTTATTTATTTATTTGTCAGAGAGAGAAAGAGCACAGGCAGAGACAGAGAGAGAAGCAGGCTCCCTGCTGAGCAAGGAGCCCGATGTGGGACTTGATCCCAGGATGCTGGGATCATGACCTGAGCCGAAGGCAGCTGCTTAACCAACTGAGCCACCCAGGCGTCCCAACAAAAACACTTTTAATCTTAAGATGTATAAGAGGTAACTATTTCCAGAGCTAATACTCTAGTTTTGGATAAAAAGATTGTTCATGTAAAAATCACATTTATACATATTTCATTCAAGTCAACGACAATAAAATTTTCAAAGGAAGATTTAAATTGCGTTTATATATTTACTAATCAATCACGGATTTAATAGTCATTTAAACATTGTGACATGATATTTATAAAGTGAGAAGTATTTTAATTGGAAGGAACGATTTTATAAAAACATAGAACATAATATAGGTCATAAAATATAATTTACGTACATATAATACCATACATTTTATCCTTTATGTGTGAGGTCTGATAAATAATGATACTGGCTTACAAAATTTTATTTTTTGTGTTAATGACTGTCCAAGCATTAGTTTATCAGAATTTAGGTGGTCTGTGTGTCTAAAGTATCTATTTAGTAAATGAAAATTAGTAACTTTCTTCCAGAAAAATCTAATTATTATCATCATCAAGATAAACTATTTCTTATGCTGAGTGGGGAAATGTGGAGGATCTTAGACCCCAAGTAAGTGGTCCACAGATCAAAAAAGGCTAAGAGCCATAACAGATAAATTGATTATACCACCGATAATGAGGACACATCTGGGAAATTCTTGATTATTATCAGAAAATTACACAGCATGTGATTTTTCACTTAAAGAAGAACAGGACCTGATTCAACAAATCACCATTCCAAAGAGGACCAGTTAGACTGGAATCTGTGAATTTAAGAATTCCGTGAATGTGTTAACAATGTGTTAACTTGACAAAGAAAGGCAAAGAGTCTGACCCAGCATATAAGGCTAGTACTGGGTTTGTAATGACCAAGTCAAAGATTTGATTTTTCTTGACCCCAAAGTCAGGATTCTCCCAGGCTGCACAATATCAAGGTTGTAGAAAAAGAAAGGAACACTGTAAAATGAACAAAGAAGAAAAGCATCATAAACAGATGCTTTCGGATGATTTTGTTAAAGAGAAAAACAAAGCATCAGACTTAGTCACTAAAATAAGACTGAAGGGACAAAAGTAAATCAAGTTATTTGGTTTATTTTCAGAAAACTGACAAGTAAAGAACAAAGCTAATGATGAAACCAAATACAAACTCACTAATGGAAACTATTTGAAAAACATAAGCAAAGCAGAAGAAAAATAAGGTCATTTCAAGAAAAGGAAAAACAAAACCAATTCTGGTTTTTATACTCACATACAATTTGATTCACATCAAAATGTAAGTTGTTCTCTATGAGATATTATTAAGTGTTCTTATTATTAAGTGTTTTAAGTGTTCTTGTTAAGTGTTCTTCCTATAGGAAAAGATGGTTTTCCTAAGGCATGTCTAAGCAGTCTCTTTTCTTTCTTAATTACTATAGTTCCATTTTATGATTATGATCTATTCAACATTAAAATTCATCTTTTTTAATAAGCTTACCTTTTCTTTATAAGGAATGCAATTGGTTGTTAGGGGTTCTTATAGAAATATTTTATTAATAGAAACAAACTATACTATCACTTGACCTAATTTTTACCTGTTTTACAACATTCGTATTCTGTTTTTCTGCCTCAACTCTCTCTGTTTCTGCCTGAAACCCCCCATTTCATTTTTTAACACACGTGCTACTAAGAAAAGACCACTGAAAAGGGGGCAGGTGGCCTGTAGTCTTCATTTAATTTTCTTATCTGTAAAAATGATGGCTGATACTCCTTCTACTACTAATGTTTTATAATCTATATTCAACTTTTATGTGAAAGTTAACTTTCAAGATAAGTATTTCCAAATATTCAAGGATCTCCTCTGATGCTAAAAGCTTTGCATCAAGTTATTCATTAATTGGAAGTTTCTCTTTATGTAACTTTACCTATATACATAAATTCTATGGGAAAAAAAAAATTCCAGTATCTTAATGATGTCAAAAAGGATATGTTGACACTAAAATTAATTGGAGATCAGAAGGCTGTAGAGAAATAAAGACAAACACTACATAAGGAAAGTTATTCCTCCAAATAAGCTGTTTATGTTGTCATTTAACAACAACAACAACAAAAAAATATATATATGGATATATATATATATATATATATAATATATATTTTTTTTTTTTTAAAGAGAAGAACATTCTCTTCTTTTTTAAAGCTAAGAACATTCAAGATATTACTAGGTTTGGCCTCCTTAATACCAATCCAAATTCTTTCATAAAGAAACTGCCCTAAAATATAAAAAACTCATGTTAAAAATTATTAGTGAAATGTGTATGCATTGCTGTTATTTATTTATGAACTCTAATCAAAGGATAATTCGGTAAAAATGGTTATAAACTGATACCCCCTAACTCACTAAGGAGCCATGACAAACATATATATACACACCTGCTGAAAGAGAAACATGATCTGGATCCATGGCTGAGGTTCTTGGCTGATGAGTATAAAACTGGATTTACTGTAGAGGCAGTAATGACCCTTCAGGGAGCAGGTGAAGAACAACTTTGCTACACAACTTCTGACAGAATCTAGAAATGAATAAACATAGCATTACACATAGATTCTTCTAGAGTTGTACTTTATACTTCAATATAGAAACACCTTTAGAAATACTTTCTTCAGTTTCAGTCTGCAAGCGAGTAACTCCGAACAACCACGTAATCAGGTTCCATTTCATGGAATGTAGATTTAACTAAAGAGGTCTTCAACAAGTTATATTTTTTCTATCCAACTTTCCCTTGTTCTCATTAATAAAGCATCAGAAATCTCCAAACAACTCACCTGGAAGAAAGAAAACCTGTCACCAATAAAAAGGGAGAAGAGTGTTATTACTATCTGATTAGGCACTTTGAAATGATAATGTGGGAAGGATAAGCAAATGCAGAGAGGAAACCCAGGCATTTTCTGGGGAGTGGATAGTATGCCATGAGCCAGTAACATTGTTCTCTTGGTTGTGTAGGGGCCACAAAGATAGACTCCAGAATAACTCTGCCAGTGGTGTGGCTTCCTGTGAACTAGCCTGGTGTGGTTTGAAAGTTTATCTTATATGTTGAAGAAGTTCAGTAGGGAAAATTAATGAGATCATTTTTTAGGGATAAGGAGCCAGGGAGGGTGGTGGTGGTGGTGGCATGGAGCAGAAGTGGCAAGAAGCCACAACTAGGAGGAGCCATTTAATTTTTACACCCTACAGGATGGGTGTTATTATTTCTATTTTATAGCTGAGGAAACTTACCGCATTAGTGGATCACTTAGTGAACCACTATGAATGCCTTGGACAGATGAGTGATGCTCAGGGATGCAGAAAAACTGTGGCAGAGCCAGGATTTGAACTCAGCTGAGCTGATGTCACATTAAGATGCTTTAGGCTCTAGCATACTGGGAATTTTTAGATCTGTCATATTGATAATGCATGAGGTATTTATTCTTTCAGAATTAAGCTGATATTTTAAATGAAATATTTTGAGAATTAATGGATTTTAGTATGTACTACTTTTAAAAATGGAAATATGGATTACAGTTTATTAATAAAGTTGATGGGGACCCTAATTAAGTAGCAGTCAGTCCCCACCTAAGAGGGTGCTTGGGGTCCCTAGAGAATTGGGTAGGCCTATCTGTGCACTATAAGGACTGAGATGTGAGGAATAACAGGCTTTTCAGGAAGAGCTTAGAAAAACTAAGGAAGAGTGACCAATGACATATTAAGGAAGAGGACAAGGCATTAGAAATAAAATAAAGTCACCTGTCAATTTAGAAATATATACAGAAATCTTAACAATTAACACCTTTCTGTCATTCTGAAACACTGGTGTGTAAGAGGATATTTTTGTGAAGTTAATTGTTTTGGGGAATTAAAAAAATTGGGTTGAGCATTCAATATCCTTGTATAAAATCAGAAACCATTTCTGTATTCTGTGGGTGAATGAATTATGAGATATAAAAAGTGACTGAAGTTTCAGTGGAAAAGACCAAGAGGCCCTCCATTGAGAAAGAAAGAGCTCAATGTATAGAATTGAGCATAGTTTTGGCTTAAAATTGCCCTATCAGAAATTATTTGATATGGTAGCTAAAAATACTTTTTTGGGGGGCGCCTGGGTGGCTCAGTGGGTTAAAGCCTCTGCCTTCGGCTTGGGTCATGATCCCAGGGTCCTGGGATTGAGCCCCACATCGGACTGTCTGCTCTGCAGGGAGCCTGCTTCCTCTTCTCTCTCTCTCTGCCTGCCTCTCTGCCTACTTGTGATCTCTGTCTGTCAAATAAATAAATAAAATATTTAAAAAAAATACTTTTTTGGTACAGATATTCTGGAAAATTGGATTTAAATTAATCACTACTAGAGAAACAAGAAACCAAGTAGTCCACAAAAGCACACATAAAAATGGTATTTGAAATAAAGCTAGCTGTGATGTATATGCTGAGACAGCAAGCAGTATGTTTTGCCTTAATAGAAGGGTTCAAAAGGGAACAAGTTCTTTCCTAAAAACCTATGCAGTAGCTTGACAGTCACAAGTTGGACTTCAGGCCTCTACCATGAAAAAAGTTTTTGTATTTTCCCTTTCCCTAAATATTCTCACTGCTCATTCATGTTTTCTTCTGCAAATTAAAATTGATTAGATATATTTTACTGACCTGGAGTCTACCAGTTTTCTATACATAAACTACAGGGGTCCCAGATCACACAAAAGAGGCAAAGCAGTAGAAGATAGAGGTCTTTAACTTAGAAGCAAATATGCTGGCTATAAAAATAAGCTGGTTCTGAGATATCTTCTGTTAATGCTTTCTATAACCTGATCTGTAGCAATATTTTTTCCTCACTTTTTTCAGAGCTTTCCTAACTTGGAAAAAATTCCCACAACATTAACACTTGTTTTTCTCTGCAATTTTCTCCCTCATGTTCACTCTGTGGTATTGAATGGTAGGCATGCAGTAAATGGTTGTTGAATGAATGAATGAATGTCAAACACTACAGGGACAGCCAGAAGGGTCAGGATGTTGACCCTGCTCTTAAGAAGCTTACAGCCAAATGGGAAAGACATCTATAAGCAAAACATAAATTGTTTTAAGTCCATGGGGGTAATGGAGGGACACAAAATTCTGACTGCTCAGAGAAATGAGTAGCTATTTTATTTGGAGAACAAGGGGAATCTTCATGGAAGAGGAAATATTTGAGGTCACTTTGAAAGATAACCATGATCTTGAACTTAGAAAAAGTTGGGAGGAGAAAAGCATTTTAAGCATATGGAACATACAGAAAAAAAATCATATAAAGCATGAAGTTTAAGGTAATTCCAGGTGGTAAGGTTAGTGTATCTGGGTCATTATGATATTTTTTGCTTATACAATTATTGTCCAAAAGGTTATTTATTTTTAGAGTACATGTTGGAGGACATGCTTTGCTAAATATAGAATGCTTTGCATATACCATATCTGATTATTTCTTTCTTTTGCTAGACAACAGCCTATCTTTATAAAAATCAAAGGATTTGTTATGGTCTTTATAAATACTGAAGTTAACATTAACATCAATAATTGTATAATATAATGTGTTATAAGTTGAAATATCCAAAATATATACATCACACACATGGGTAGATTTAAAGGTATGATACAAAATACAAGAATAGGTTCCAGCTCAAGATGGCAATATAAGAAAACCCTGAACTCACTGATAAGCAATACGCTTGATAAAGAACTTAAAGCAATGATCTCAAAAATACTAACTGGGCCGGAGAAAAGAATGGAAGAACTCAAGTGACACCTTCAATAAAAAGATAGAAAATATTAAAAAGAACCAATCAGAATGGATGAATACAATAACTGAAACAAAAAACACACCAGAGAGAATCAACAGTAGATTAGAAGATGCAGAAGAATGTACCAGCAATCTGGAAGACAGAGTACTAGCATACAAGCTGAACAGTAAAAAGAGAAAAGGATTTTTAGAAATGAAGATTAAGGGATCTCTTGGACAGTGTCAAGCCAACAAACATTTGCATTGTAGGGGGTTGCTGAAGAAGAATTGAGAGAGCAGTGTAGGAAACTTATGTCAAGAAATAATAACTGAAAACTTCCTTAACTTAGGGAGGGAAATAGATATTTAAGTCCAAGAAGCACAGAGTTCCAAATGAGAGGAACTCAAGGAGGTCTACACCACAGCACATAATAATTAAAATGTTAAAGCTTAAAGATAAAAAAGGATCATAAAAGCAGCAAGAGAGAAACAAGAAGTCACCTCAAGGGAAAACCTGTAAGACTGTAAGATGATTTTTCAGCAGAAACCTTGCAAGTCAGAAAGAAGTGGCCTGATATATTGAAAGTGCTTAAAGTAAAAAACCTACACCAAGAATACTCTACCTGGCAAAGTTAACATTCAGGTTTAAAGGTGAAATAAAGAGTTTCCCAGACAAACAAAAAAATAAAGGCATTTATCACCACTGAATCAGCCTTATAAGAAATGTTAAGGGGATTTCACTATTTGCAGATGACATGATACTACATAGAGAAAATCCTAAGGATTCCACCAAAAAAAAACTACCAGAAGTAATGTATAAATTCAGTGAAGTGGCAGAATACAAAATTAGTACATAGAAATCAGAAGCGTTTCTATACACTAACAATGAAATCACAGAAAGGAAAATTTAAAAAGTAACACCATTTATAATTGTTCCCAAAAAAATATAGTACCTAGGAATAAACTTAACTGAAGAAGTGAAAGACCTGCACTCTGAAAACTGTAAAACACTGATGAAAGAAACTGAAGATGACACAAACAAATGGAAATATAGTCCATGCTCATGAACCTATTTTGATATACTGTTATGAATATGAGTCCATAGTTTATTCAGATTTCCTTAGTTTATTCTTAGTGTCCTTTTTCTGTTTCAGGATCCCATTTAAGATACTAGGTGACATTTATTCATTATGCCATCTTCAGGCTCTTCCTGGCTGTGGCAATTTCTCAGACTTTCTTTGTTTTTGATGACATTGACTGTTTTGAGGAGTACTTTTAGTATGTATTTTGTGGGATATCCCTCAGATAGCATTTGCCTGTTTTTCTCTTAGGATTAGACTGAGATTTTGAGTTTTACAGAGGAAGACCACAGATATAAAGTGCTATTTTCATCATAACATGTCAAGAGTACCATTTGATCAGCATAACTTAATAAATATTGATGTTGACCTTAATCGCCTGGCTGAGGTAGGTTTTACCAGGTTTCTCTACTTTAAAGTTACTCTTCTTTTTTCCACTTTCCACATTATACTCTTTGAAAGGAAGTCATTATGTGTAGAGCACACTTAAGGAATGGGGAGTCACCTCCACCTCCTTGTGGGGAGAAGAGCTACATAAATTATGTAGGATTCTGGACAAATTTATCTCTTCCTCCTTCAGTTATTTCATTCAAAATGATTTAATAATTATTCTATTAGTACACACTCATGGATATTTATTTTGCATTTCAGTACTATTTTATTTTGTTTGTTGCTCTAATTGTTTCAGCCTTGGCTATTTGGAACTCTTTCAATTGCCTTCTGTGTTCATTTGGTGTGCCCCCAACATTGTGTGTGGTTTGGCTTTGTTTTGTTTTTGAGCACTTACCTACTTTCTGGGACTAAAAGATGCTCCAGACTCATCATGATTGTTTTCTCCCCTGTCATAGAATCAGCTGTTTCTCTAAGGAGTTCTTTTTATTGGAGAAAAGTATTAGAAACTGAGATCTGGGTACTAGGATATTTGTTGCTACTGGGGTGTCATTGCCCCTTGGCCCTCTCAGCTGTCAAAACAAGGAAATTATGTGTGTACACTAATCTGGGTATGTACATATGTCTCTAAGTATTTTCATAAATATCCATCTGCATCTGTGTTAAGCTAAATATGGGTTCATACCAATGACTTCATTTCATTACCATATGGCTCATTCTCCTCCTCTCCTTGCTTATCTGAAAATTCCTGCTTCAATAGTGAGAAGCCTGGCTCTCACTTTGTTAGTATTTTTATCTGTCTACTATAGAAGGTAGAGATCACTCTCTCTCCTTTCCTTCCTCCTTTCTGTCTTTCTTTCTTAAAAATCTTTATATATTTAGCATCTACTATAGTACCTGGTATAGAAAGGCTTACCTTAAAACATAACAATGATAATTTATTACACTCTATTTGTTCCTTCTGGAACAAAGATAAAACCATAGGATAACCGCAGGAACATAATGAGTAATTATACCAGTAATAATACAATATTAACTTCTATGTTGAAATTTTATTTCACTTTAAACAATCCACAATGTCATATCTAATATGAGAGATACATTTGCTAATGTGAACATTCTACCTTAGTTCAGGCACTTGTATTTTAGCTGTTTTCCAGATGCCAGTATCTTATGTTATGATCTTGCTAAATAAATACTTATTTTATTCATGGTTGTAAAGTGCTAAAAAAAAAATCTAAAAAGTATACCAATTAACATTTTGGAAAACATAAAATTAGAAATGGTCCTAAATAACATCCTGAAATTTCAAAAAAAAGTTATAATTTTCTAGTAATATTTTAAAAGTCTAGTAGAAATTCTAAGTCAAACAAAACTATAACCAAAAATAAAAATTAGATTTTAATTCATATGTGTACGAGTGCATGTGAATTGCTTGAAATATTAGAGTAAGTCAATGTGTGAAACAACTAATATTAGTATTTACTCTCGTACCACTTTGTTAGATGTTTTATATAATTCAATCAACCATTCAATCCTTGTAAGTATCTATGAGGATCTCTTTTCACTTAAGATATTAAAGGGTCAGAAAGTTAAGTGACTTAATCAAGTAATAAGATGTGGAACTATGATTTGGACCCAAGTTTATTAAAATGCCAAACCTATACTTTGTTCATAAAGAGATACTACCTCTTTGAAAGCCACACTGTCTAAAGACTGGAATCTGCCTCCCTAGCTGAGCTATATGTAATTTTTGTAGGGACAAGATGAAGAATCCAAGATAAATTGTCAGTATCTTTAACAAGACCATATAAGTTGTCCAGCTCTAGAAATGTAACCTAAGGCTTTAATTTCTATATAGCCAATGTCATTTTTTAACCTGGGAGTAGGACAAGTCTTCATAAATCTAAAGAATGGTGGCAAAATTTTTTTTATATTTTTTTTTACATTTTTAAAAAATTTATTTATTTTTATTTTTTATAAACATATAATATATTTTTATCCCCAGGGGTGCAGGTCTGTGAATCGCCAGGTTTACACACTTCACAGCACTCACCATAGCACATACCCTCCCCAATGTCCATAACCCCCCCCCCCCTCCCCCCCCCCCCCCCCCCCCGCAACCCTCCGTTTGTTTTGTGAGATTAAGAGTCACTTATGGTTTGTCTCCCTCCCAATCTCATCTTGTTTCATTTATTCTTCTCCTACCTGCTTAGCCCCCCATGTTGCATCTCCACTTCCTCATATCAGGGAGATCATATGATAGTTGTCTTTCTCTGATTGACTTATTTCGCTAAGCGTGATACCCTCTAGTTCCATCCACGTCGTCGCAAATGGCAAGATTTCATTTCTTTTGATGGCTGCATAGTATTCCATTGTGTATATATATGTGGCAAATTTATAAAGAAAAGTTCTTTACAAGCCTGTGTAAAATGGCAATAATTGGTCTCTTTTATCTTCAGTGTGCTAAGTAGAAGAGGTTCTAAACCCTATAGGAATTATCAAAATGGCTATGCTTAGAATTTCTTGAGGTGGACAAAGCTGTGGAATCACATGAAGGAGGATTGTGGTGGTAATTTTAAGGCCCCATGATGCTTGCTAGCAGCTGACAAGTATGACTTTTTTCTAAATCTCTATATTGGATCTGAGAAACACATCATTCTTCTTGGGAGATGAGATACTTATAACGCATCCCACCCAGGGTGGTTCTTATACATAATCTATGCCATTATATACTTTTTATTTAGAGATAAATGCCTCTTAAGAATAAATAGAGAATACAGCTTTGACTGTTTATATATATGGCTAGTAGAAATATCAAAGAGTTAGCTTTATTTTTCAGAAAAAAGAATAAGCTAGCTCTTGTTTTGAATTCTTTACTGAGCTCACACTTTGGAACATCTCTTCCAGCTAAATAAGGATCAAATAAATGTATCTGGCTTGTTTCCCAGGTATTTTAGTTGAGCTATTTGTCTCCATATCCAAACTATATTTCTAGAATGATTTGTAAAAACTCAAACACAGGAATATATTTGCTGAAATTGCTAGACTGAAAGGATTCATACATTGAATATAACACATATATGCAACAAATTCAGATAAGGCATTTTGAGGGACTTAACAGCAACGTAGATAATCTTCATTGATTCCTTACTTTGTACATAGGTATAAACATAACAAATTGAACCTTTATGAAGTAGATCTTGTTATCCTCATTTTAGAGAAGGAAATTTCAAGATCAAACTTCCAGGAAGCAATTGAGCTGTAATTTGAACCCAGGTTCCAAAGTCCTTCTCTTTCTAGTATATTATTGAATGGTTCAGATAAAACAGAGGTAATAGAAGTACCTCAAAATGGAAGTATGGGGGGCACCTGGGGCTCAGTGGGTTAAGCCTCTGCCTTCAGCTCAGGTCATGATCCCAGGGTCCTGAGATCGAGCCCCGTATTGGGCTCTCTGCTCAGCGGGGAGCCTGCTTCCTCCTCTTTCTGCCTGCCTCTCCGCCTACTTGTGATCTCTGTCTGTCAAATAAATAAAATCTTAAAAAAAAAAAAAAAAGAGGAAGTATAGTTCAATGGAAAGATCATTGGCCCAGAAATTAGACCACCAGCATCTTATTGGGTAGCTTCCTGTCATCTTTCTCTCTGTCCTCTGGCTTCTTATCTGTAAAATGGTGGCCAACCAAAAGCTGATCCAGAAAGTACTTTTTAAATTTTACAGTTTTATTTGCTTATTATCTTTCTCTCTCCTAGACTGTAAGTTCCTTGAGGGTAAGGATTCTTTTATTGTGGTAAAATATATATAAAATGAAATGGACCATTTTAGCTATTTTTAGGTGTATAGGTCAATGGCAATAAGTACATTCATATTATTGTACAATCATCACCACCATCATATAATATAGAGTATATTTATTATATTACTATATAAATAAAAAATTAGACACTGAAAAACAAAGATAAATTTCTGAAATGACTTTGAAATTATATCAAATAATTCTTTAAGAGTAGACATTGCTTTAGTCATTGTGGTACTTCCAGGGCTTTGATCTGCAGCAGGTGCTCAGAAGTGTGAGTTGTTGAACTGACGTGTGCTTAAGAAAAAATTACCAAATTTCTCAGTTGATGAAGAATCTAGGGCAGGAAAGTGATGGGAAAAGAAACTGTGACTTATTTTCGCTAAGTTCTACTTACAACATTATTGATGGAGAAATAGTCTCTTCTCAGCAGCTGGCTGGCCACTGGCCATATCACATGCACATGTGTGCGACATCAACATCCAGAGCCAAAGTACAAGGTTCATTTTCCTGCTCACAGCAAAAATTCTAGTCGGTTGCCAAATAAGCATGACAGATGCTTTTATTTGGAATCATCCAAAAAATGAAAAAGTTATTTTGCAAGTGATTGCTTTACTAATACAAATAAATTCAGAGAAGCAAAGGGAAATTTGGTAATTGCACATTCAGAAATGTACAAACCATAGTTGTACAAAGTCCTATTTCTTTGACCCTGGTTTTAGAAAAAAAAGTCAAAATTATATTTTCATATATGAACATATATATTTATATAAATGCATGGAAGAAAGATCTGTAAGACTATAGCTCAATCATTGATAGCGATTATTCTGGATTGAGAAGTGGGATTGGACATGGGGAGCATACATTTTTTATTCCATACACTTCTATTATTATAACTGTCTCGTCATGGGTTTATATTTGTGTATACCTATATAATTTAAAAAGAAAAAAGATCATATACAATGAAAAAGTGGATATTGATTAAGTAAGATGATTTTAATAATATCTCACTAAATTACCATGCAATGGAGCCAATATTTGTAGTTTTAAAAATATTTTTCTTTTATGGCTTCCTGAGTTCACAGCATTTGTCCTAATTCACGTGAACCTCCATATACGTATCAGTCAGATGGGTGTGACAGTGGTGGTAGGGTAGACATCAGATGATGACAGGAGTAACAAAGAGAAAGATAAAGTAAAATAGAATTCAGTTGCCAAAACTGGATTAGGTAGCATGACAAAAGCCTTGCTAGCAAAACTTCTGTCTTGATGAAGGATATTAAAATTTATTTTTCTCCCTTTAGTCCATCAACCCCTGAGCCTGGAAGACTTGCATTATAGATTGGTGGTAATGGAGCAAGTGGCAGCTAGGTCAGTTGTATGGTTGGAGGGAAAACATAACATAGAAGAAGTAGAAGAGAGGGCTTTTCAGTTTGGGTAGGGGAGATTGTGGAGAGAAGGAGAGAGACAAGTGTGAAGCCTTCAGATGCAGGTCCTGACTTTCCCATCTTTGTGCTTCAGCCTGTTCAAGAGGGAATATATTAGATAAGTTATGGTAACACTGGGGCAATGGTGATCTTTACCAAGGAGATCCATTCCCAGGTAGCACTCAACACCGATATAGGGCAGCCAACTTAGTTACAAGCATAGCTCATGGAGCTAAACAAAGAATGTCTGAGGTTCAACTCTCATGGACCACCCTTGCCTCTCTTATTGAGTGGACAGGAGGAAGAAGGAGCTGCGACTTTTATTGGACAGCTTTTCAGAGAAATCACTACAATACATGTGGGGGTGGAAAGCTCCACATGGTGGACCGCAGGGACCATTGTCCAAGGCAGAACTTGGACAGGCCACAGCACCAGTGGGTGCTGAGATGGGGTCAGAGTGACCAGGTAGAGCTATGGGCCTGTCTCTGCAAAGTTCTTACATGATATTACACCACTTTAACCTCAAGTTGGGAGAGGGTGATCAGGCAAACAAAGGACACTATTCTCTAGGCAAGAAGACACTATTTCTCCACCCTCCACTTCCAGGCCCACTGCTTTCTTGCCATCACATAGAAAGAGCATGCCACCTTAGGGAGATAACCATGGGAGGGGGTAAGACAAAGAACATGTTCAACAAAATGAGAAATAGTTTCCTAAATGCTCTATTCAAATGATCGCATGGAATTAAATTTAAACGAGACTCAGTTAATTTCTCCCCTCACCAGCCAGTGGTTAGTTACTCCTTATGAGTTCTGGACAAAATGATCACATATCTTCTCTGCAAGTATGAATTATACTGTGCAATTTTGTAATATCACAATAAATGAAAAGTAATGATAGAGAATAAAAGTATGCTGAATAAGAAGACTCAGGTGGAGAAAGAAATCATGTCCTAATAGAAAGTCAGAAATTCTTATTAAGAGTCACACAGCAAAGGATAGAGGGTAGAGAGTCAGCTTAGGGAAGGATATTGGACACTTGCTGGCACATGAGGGCTGAAATCCAACTACACACAGTGGAATGTAGTTAATGTCTCTGGTGCACATATGCTTGTAAATTTCTTTCTTTTTTTTTTTAAGATTTTATTTATTTATTTGACAGAGAGAGAGAGATCACAAGTAGACAGAGAGGCAGGGAGTGGGGGAAGCAGGCTCCCTGCTGAGCAGAGAGCCCCATGCGGGGCTTGATCCCCCCTGAGCTGAAGGCAGAGGCTTTAACCCACTGAGCCACCCAGGCGCCCCTGCTTATAAATTTCTTATGTGAAAACTGTTTAGAAATTATACCAGCTTATTATTTCATGTCACTATTAAAGAACAGAATGAGACTTGCCCATTAACTTTCAGGTGATGGAGAATCTTGCATGCTCACATACAATCAATCTTTCCGCCCTGACACAGGGAGGAAAAGCCCCTCTCACAAGCCATTCGAGGGTCAATTGCTTTGACCCAACATCCAAAGTCCAGTCCTTCTCCAATGTGGGGGTTAGGAACACAGATTCTGAGCTAGACATTCCTACTTATGAGCTTTATGTCCTTGGGAAAGTTACATACCTCTCTGTGACTTGATTGGGAATAAGAACACATAATTTTAAGGGCTGTTTAGGGTGATCAACCATCCTGGCTTGCTGGGAACTGAGGTGGCTGCTGGGATGTGAGACTTCCCATGCTAAAACTAGGAAAGTCCTGGAAAAACCAAGAGGTACTGGTCACCCTGGTTAATATGAGCACAAAAGGAGTTAAGTCACACGAAGTTCTCTGATGGAAGTGCACTTGGCACAGAGCAAGTTCTTAGTAATGGTTGTTACCATTATCATGATCACTATTACAACTAGTACTATTGAATATAAAAAGAGGATTTCTCGGCCAAGTGGAGTGTTTCAACATTGCCATAGTGCTGTTTGGATTAAAGGGGATAAATAAGCACCCCTGGAATCTCTAGGTCTCTTAAGTGTCCTGAAATTTTTGTCTAATCGTTTATTTAAAAAGAACTTAATACAGAGCTAATACTGAAGTTCAGGCTGAAGTAAAATTCTATGTAACTGACATAAATCTCTCTGGAGACACGACAGAAGAAGATCTGGCAGGAAGGAAGATCTAGCAACAGTGCTTGAAGTCATCCACTAGGGTCTCTCTGAAATCCTCCAAAGTTCTAGTGTTCCAGACAGGAGCAAGTGAGGCTTTTGA
This sequence comes from Enhydra lutris kenyoni, assembly GCF_002288905.1. Taxonomy (NCBI): domain Eukaryota; kingdom Metazoa; phylum Chordata; class Mammalia; order Carnivora; family Mustelidae; genus Enhydra; species Enhydra lutris. Next base: position 32,090,592 of record NW_019154086.1, on the reverse strand, counting down.
TGCTAATGCTATTTTGAAGCTCTGAAGCACAGAAATGTGGCAAGAATGCCACTAGGAAGCTCTGAGAGAAGGTTTGACATTTGCTGCATGCAGAGCAAAGTAAGTGAGAGAAAGACTTTCTTGCAGCAGAATAAGGAAAAAATAGCTAACATTAATAAGTTGGTTTTTATATGTTGGACACTGTTTTTATATATTTTTAAAGATTATTTATTTATTTATTTAGGGGAGAGGTCAGAGCAAGTGAGCGCATGAGTGGGGTGGGGAGGGGCAGAGGGAGAGAGAGAAGGCAGCAGGAAGCATAGGACACTGTTCTAAGAGCTTTATGTGTGTATTCTCACTTACTGTGTTCGTTCACAACAATCCTTCAATATGGATACTTCCAGTTTAGAGAAAGAAGCTGAGTCTCAAAGATATTAAGTAATTTGTTATGTTTAGATTAAGCAGCAATTAATAACAGTTGAAGTCAAAGAGGGATTTAATTTACACCTAGGCATTTTAAATTATGTAAATCCTATTATAAATTGTGTATCACTTTCATTTACACAGTATTTAGAGATTCATTGTTAGTCAATTTTTGGTTTTGATTGCAGTTTTGGTCTTTACAGTAAAATTTGAGGAGTTATGTGGTAGCTTCCCATTCATGCTCACACCTCTCTTGAAGGACACACACGTGATTGACCCATGAAATCCCTGCTCAAGATATTACTGTTCCCCAGTGGGAACCATCTGAACTGGAAGCATAGCAGTCAAAGAAATAAATCAAGGAGATAAACTGCCTCTGTCAAGTTAGCTTTGAAAACTAGAAAGCTTACAGTAGAAGCAAAAGTCATAATCATAAAATTATTTTTTTATAAATCAATGTTACACATGGCAGAGGTCAATATATCTTTGAAAACCTTAGTTTCCTCTATTGTTTCCTTCAAGTTGTATTTTAAGTGCAACTTGTTTGATTCTTAGGTAACCTAAAACCCAGGGATGATAACATTAATCATCATAATTAACATTAATGAGAGTCATTTTTTTTACTTTTTCTGGTAAATTATTTCTACCTTCATTTTCATATTGCTGCCTAGAGAAAAAGTTATAAGAAAATAGACTAGCAATATTATTCAACTTCCAGAAACTCAACCTTCTGGTTATAAATGTGGAACAGGTGGTTGTATATTTTGTTCCATAGAGGAAGACAGAAAGATCTATTGAAGAACGAAAGTGGGAGTGAATAGAGTTGAATTATCCCTGCCTCAATTGGCTAGTTTTCAGTGGTCTGTGGGGTAGCATAAACTTCGAGGTGAGAAGACAATCAGCATGCACCCAGCAGAGACTGCAGGAGTGGCCCATGGCCCTCAGAAACTCTGGCATGTTAAATGTTTGCCTTGTGTGGGAAATCTGCTAAAATCCCAGAGCTGTAGTTTTCTTTCTTATAATACAGGACTTGCAAAGGAACCAGCTCAGAAACTATTCTTTTCTTTACATCTTGAGATTCAAACACCCTTGAAAGCATGGCAAAGCTCACAATTCAATTTTCCCATGCATTTAGATCATAATGGCTTAATTTTGAAATTAAATGTTTCTACACCAGCAAGGCCTCTATAGTCAATTTTTTTTTTTCACTGAAAGCCCTGTATGTTGTTCTGAGAATCAGAAAGTCAAGATGAGAGGTATTTGAAAACAGTTGAGATATTTAAAACCTATCTATATATTGTGTGATAGCATCTTTATCAAATGAAATTGGGCTTGTGTCCCCCAAGAGAGGACTTTTCACATTCATGAATTCACAATCACCTAAGCAACCATACAGCATCTGGTACTGTTCTGTATGAAAAATTCTGTAAGGAAACATTTCATTATTGTTGAATGCTGGGCTGGTCTTCTGATTTGAAAGAAGCAGAAGAAAAAGAACAAGTGGGATAAATGATGGAGGGTCTTTCCTAGGATTTGGGTGGCAAAAGGGCAAGAAGTGGCAAATGTGCTGTTTCTGATTTCACTTACGAGGAGCCTGAAACGGCCATAGTGCTCCTGGTACAAATACCACAGAACTTGCCCTTGCCTAGGCCAGCCCTGGCCCACCTATGAAGAGCAACAATCTCCGATGGTGGGCTTTGCTTTCAGAACCAAGGAAGGCAGACCTGGTGGTTAACCAGAATGCTCTGTGACCACTCATGCTACTGGGCTGGAAAAGTCTCTAGGTTGGGATGATCAAAGATGGAGAAACATGGGCAGTAAGCATGGGTCTTCACTTTCTCCCCACTGCTGGGATCCATCTCATCTCCTCAATGAAATGGAAGCTGACTTTGAATCTTGCTTAACTGCTGCTAGTGTCCTTCCATCTGGAGGTTGGCCCTATTCATGGATTTTCTTTGTCCATTTGAATGGACTATGCTGGAAACATGCCTTTGGCATTCATTTGCTGCCAAGAACTGCATCTGTCCAAGAGTTCTGGTTGCCCTGCGAACCTCATCCTTTCAGATCAACTCTAGGCCTTATCTGCGGGGTCACTGCTTGTAGCCACACAGGCTTTCTCTACTGTATGAGTCCAGGGGATGTCATTCTCACAGGCCATGGTGTAAATGGTTCCTTTCTGGAGTTGGCCAATGCACAGGACCTTCTGGAGTGAACCACAATCCCTTGGACAGCATCATTTGGGGTGGTCTGGTGCTCCCTGGAGGAAGCTGACATTCTGTTTTAAGTTTTTTCTCGTTCATGACTCTGACTCCCATTCTTTGTGCTTATGATATTCTTTACTTCTTTCAACCTCCTGCATGCTTAGTGGCCAAGCCCTTTTTTTATGATTCAACCAAATCTAATTTAGCTTACTAAGGAATGAAAGACAGGGAGGGAGAAATATATTTGAAAAATTGCATATATCTCTTATTCCAACAGAAGAAGACTGCAGAAGGCCATAGGACCTCTGACCACAGCAAATCACCTTACATAGCACAGTGAATTTGCGCTGAAAGGGAAACTGTACTTCTTATAGTTATTTCATGGCCTATGTGCGTATGTTTAATGGTAGCTAGGCAAGTAAATAACAAAAGCAATAGATATATCCTTGTACTTTGCAGATGCAAATAAAAATAGTGTGTTCTCTAGGAACCAAAACTTTATGAGCATTGTTCCGAGAACCCGAGAACATGCTGCCATAAGCACATTAGCTTTACTATCACAGGACCAGATCAGCTCAGCCTAACAGCCCATAAGGTAACGGGACAGATTCCTCAGCTAGGTAACCTGGGATCAATTTCAGGTCTACCATCTATCTGTCAGTTATATGATCTGGGGCAAATTTTGTTTTTTCTTTTATATTTCAGTTTCTGCATTTGTAATTCAGGAATAGTAATACTTCACTCAGTGATAAAACCATCATATTAATTGTGAAGGAGATGTACCTTGATAGTGACATGGGCACTCACTTCCGTGGTCCCCTGATTGAACAGACAGATGAGCAGCGACTCTTACAAATACTCCCCAAATTGGTATTATTTCTGATCAGGTGACTGATTGCTTATCATTACAGAAAAAAGTTATGATAGTAACATTACTCATATTTTTGTATTAATTTCAATACTGTTTCTAATATTTCCAGGAATTTAGCCAATACTACTCCCAAAATAGACATAATGTAATTGAAAATAATGAGACTAATTTAAAATTGAGCTTACCTTTAAATGACTATACTGAAACTTTTATTAGTGGTTGCCACTAGAAAGAATGCACCCTCCAACTAAACACTTATACATCACAAACCCTCCAAGGGAAAGTTCATTAGGCAGAGCTCAACTGTTTCCCACCATGCACCCTTGACAGTCTCCAAATATGATTTAGATGTCCAAACAGTAATACAGAGTAGTCAACATCAATTCGGTCAGAAATAAATCTGGGATAGTTTCATAGAAGCTAGCATAATTTGCAGAAGTGAAAGTAATTTTGGAATTTATATGAATTTTAAATCAAATACATACATATCTCTCTATTTTTTTATGATGCTAATGTAGTTAGTTGATTTCTGGCATGATACAGAGTCACTTTGTGGTCACCCTGAGTCAGTGGAAGCCCATGTGTTATAAATAAACATTTGGCTCTACCAAGCAGAGATTTATCAAAAGCTGTGCAGAGACAAACAAGGCAGGCAAGCCGTGATCCCCTGCAGGTACCATTCCATGTGCGACCAATTACTTTACGATTCTGCAAAATATATAACAGCAACCAGATTTAGGGCATAGAAAATTTTAGGAAATTTTATTATTAAACTCCACTAAAATGAGTCTGTTTACATGTTTTCTCCCCGAGGAAAGAAGGACAAGCCTAAGATTGTCTGCATGCAAGTTATCAATCTTACTACTCTCCAGCTGGCAGTTGTGAACTGAGACCTTCTGGCCTAGCCACCACCCATCAGCCTCATAAGAACACTCCTGGGAGAGTGATATGTATTTACTAAGATGTTTGATGATGTCAGATATGTTAGTGCAAGATATATGGTACCACCACAGAGTATATATCAACTGCTTCAGACTCTTTGAAGCTCTTGCAAGAAGTGACCTTTAGCAACTCCTAGCCAAGCCTGACTTTCCTAGGATGGAATCCCACTGGGGATTTATTCTAAGTTGATTTCATAATCATGTGTCTGACATGGGAAAATTAGGGAGCATTTTGTTTCATTAACTGCTGCCCAATGAGGACTCACTAAATAGAAAGTAGCTAATTTAAGTTAGGGGATATATCATGAATTTGGAAGCTAATTTTAGAACATAATTCTAGTTTTAAGGGAAACTCAATACTGCAGTCTATAAGTATGACTGTAAGCATTTGAGGAAGGCATTTTCATGTAAACTATACTCATAGAGCATAAATTCTGAAACATGTTACAGATTACCTTTCATTGGTGTAGTTGCTGTAACAATATAGAAAGCTATTAAGCTTGAAGAAGGTTGATTTCATTTGTTATCCTATTCATTTGTTACAAGGGAAACACCTAGCATCATCACTGTCATTAACAAATATTTTGGCAATTTACCAAGTACACAGCGTTGATCTAGGTATTGAAACTATAAGGAGATTCAGTGAAAGTCTTATCACTTAAAAAGAGATATTAGGAAAATAGGAATATAAAAAAATAACAATCCAAGGTAAAGTGCAGGATAAGTAGTACTTGGAATCACTGAGGAAAGAAGAGGTAAGACTTGATCTAGACTTGATGAGCCTAGATATATGGAGTGGAGGACACCTAGAGGAGTCATAGTGTGGGCAAAGGCATGGAGGTGTGGACGAAAGTGGCACATCCGGAAAGGCAGTGTGGGATAGACTGGCAGTGACGTGGCCTTGAATCCAGGGTTGAATCCCGACTGGCTGTATCAACTTGGTCAGGCTATTTGACTTTCTGAGTCTACTTTCTCATCCATAAAATTAGGATAATTATAATTAGACTGCAGGCTTTTCATCATGGTTAGATAAGTTTATTCAGTTATTTTTTATTCAATAAATATTCCTTATGGTACATTGAGTAAAGTTAGCTATTCTTACAAATAATATGTTGATTCACTTGGAAAGAGCAAGTCCATGTGGGAAATTACTGGACCCTGAATCTAGAGGCATAAGCTGTATTCAAATACAAATGACAGTCACTCTCAGTTGATAACCCTACAACACTAACATGGATAGAAAGGAAAACCAATAGCAAAAACCAAGTTGTGGTCTATTTCTAGTATTTATAATCCGTATATTCCTTTGTTCAATAATTTACAGACAGTTCCTTATTTTCTGGTTCATTTTTACAAGTGTAGGGATTAGCTGGGAAGAAGGTTGTCAAAGCTAAAAAAATAAAATCCAAAGTATCCAGACATACAAAATTTAGAGTGAACTAATAGCGCTTACAAAAATTTGTTTTTCTGAGCAGTAAAAAAATAAGGATAAAGGGGTTTAATATAGTATAGACATAGACTTGTAAGAATTTTCAAAAGATCATTTTTCAACATGCATTTACTGAGTTCCTACGATATAAACACTGCATACGCAGTAGTAAATGAAATAAGTGTTATTTTGTTTAGTGGAGGAGAAAATAAAGAATAATACACAAAGGAAGTGAATGTGATAAATGCTCTGGAGGGAAAAAAGAACAGTAAAAATTCTCCAAAGAACAATATTGGAACAACTCATTTAGACTAGGCTGGGGGTCAGAGAGGGCTATTCTAAGGAAACAGTGTTTGTGCTGAGACATCAAGGATAGGTGGGTTTGAATGAGGAGCAGAGTGAGGGCAAAGTGGTCTTAGCCCTGGGTGGGAAAGAACCTGGGCAATGGGGCTGGTGTACACAGTTTTCAAAGACCACGCCAGACCTGGTATCCCATATATATATATATATATATATATATATATATATATA
>NW_019154086.1:31946036-32084117 GCF_002288905.1 Enhydra lutris kenyoni | reverse complement strand
ATATATATATATATATATAACACATATATATAATACATATAATATATATAGGAAATTATATATATGCATATATTATATATATACATATTTTAAAATATATGTATATATTTAAATTTGCATAAACCTTGACCACAATAGATGACTTCAAAGCCAGCTTGGCCTCAATGATCTTTGAAATTCATTGGCAATTCTTATAATAGAAATTCAAATATTAGTTCTGGCAACAGAGGCAATCTAACCCCCAAGCACACATAGAAGAATGGCTTTAAAAAGGCCCTCTGGTGGGGAACCATCCTACACTGCTGGTGCGAAGGCAAGCTAGTGCAGCCACTCTGGAAAACAGTATGAAGGTTCCTTGAGAAGTTGAAAATAGAGCTACCCTCTGACCCAGCAATTGCACTACTGGGTATTTACCCCAAAGATACAAATGTAGTGACCCAAAGGGGCATCTGCACCCCAATGTTTATAGCAGCAATGTCCACAATAACCAAACTATGAAGAGAGCTGAGATATCAATCAACAGATTAATGGATAAAGAAGATGTGGTATCTATCTATCTATCTACACACACACACACACACACACACAAGAATATTATGCAGCCATCAAAAAATGAAAGCCTGCCATTTGCAATGATGTGGATGGAACCAGAGGGTCCTATGCTAAGCCAAATAAAATCAACTGGAGAAAGACAATTATCATATGATCTCAATGATATGCAGAATTTAAGAAACAAGGCAGAGGATCACAGGGGAAGAGAGGAAAAAATGAAACAAGATGAAACCAGAGAGGGAGGCAAACCATAAGAGACTTTTAAGTATAGGAAACAAATTGAAGGTTGCTGGAGGGGAGGGGTGTCGAAGGGGAAGTATGTGTGAATTGCATTGTGTAAGACTGATGAATCATAGACCCATACCCCTGAAACAAATAATACATTATATGTTTATTAATTGAATTAAATTTTTAAAAAATTTAAAAACCCAACCTAGCAGCTATTCCCTTTTTTCAAATGCTGATTCCTCTCCAGAATCTGCTTGCTTTTGATTGCTCTCAGGTATCTTTATTAGCCATATTTTATATTTTTCCCAGAGTTTATAGTTGTCTGTGGAAGTTAGTCTGGTAGGAGGAACATAATATCTGAAGTGATTGCTCTCATTTGAAAGGGAAGGCCTGATGTGAATTCCTGTGTAAGGGCGAGAGTTACAACATCAGGTGCCCAGGAGTGTTTGTGGGCAGGACAGAGGCCTTTCAGCTAACAGACATATCAAAAATAAATAAATAAGGAGACTTTACTTTTGGAAAAATAAACAAATTTAAAAAATCAAAAGGCCCTCTGACTTCAAGAGATCACATTCTTAAAAAGCCACTCAAATCAAACTCAGTGAATTTAGAGGAATCATGTGCCTATATTGTGCTCTGAGAATAAAATGGTAATAAAGAGTGTAACAACAGGTGGCTAATTTTATTTGTACCACAATTCTATTTTGCCTCCTCCTGGCTTGAACTATATGCATCTCACTCAGAGTGAGATGGCCAAAGTTCTTTGGACAGAGGTCCAACATGGTAAATGCTGGTTGTTTACCTCCCCCTAAACTTGCTGATTCAACCCTTCCCCAAATGCAAGTATCACTTAACATAAATTCAAAGCTAAACAATTACAGGTTGTCTGTGGATATCTTTACGTAGGGTCCTGGCTATGTGGATCCCCCAGGTATCCACAATAATGTAAAATCCAGGAGAGCTGGGGAACCAGATGCCACCATGAGCTCACAGAATCTGGCAGGAAGTAATGACAGGCACAGTGCTCCACGGCCAGGAAAGATACATTGTTCCTTGGATTTCATGCCTTTCCTAATCTATGTGGGGACTGTAGGGCTGCTGAATTTTATTTGATTTTATTTTTGCCCCTATCAAAACTGAAAATCAGTTACCGGCCCACTCCCCTAATCACCTTCATCAACACTATGATGCTCTGTGCCCAATGCATTCCTCTCTGAAAAGCTGCCACTGGAAAGCCAGAAGTTTGTGTGTATGAGGTATTGAGGTATATTTTTTCTTTGACCTTCTCAAAGAGAGTAGACCAACCTAAAGAATGAAAGGAATGAGCATGGAATAAGGAAATGCAAATACAATGAACTGAGAGGAGATGAAAAATCAAAGAGGGAGAAGACAAGAAGATTTATTATGAGGCAAGGAAATCAAATGGTGTACTGTAGGATGACTAACATCACATAATAAAAAAAATAAAGTTTACAAGCTTAAAAAAATAAAATAAAATAAGATAAGAAAGATAATACTGTGATAGTGGTAGTAATAACCCAAGAAGTCTAATTTTTTTCTCTCTGAATAGAGTAAAAAAGACCTGAATATAACTAGTGTCTGCTTTAGGACAAAAGGGAGAACAGCACACAAAAAGTGTCTGTTTCAAAAAAAAAAAAACAAAACACAACAAGACAGGACAAACCCTTCCCCACCCCCAAAAAGATCCAACTCAGTCAACTGTGCATGGTTTTTTTCTCATCAGTTCTCCAAATACTCCGCTGGGAAAAGGAGATAGGAGTTATTGGCTAAGAGTTAGTGAGGCTTATTATATTCGACCCTAGTCACTCTTGAAGTTTGCATCTGTCGCGACACAGCACACAGCTTCCTTATACACTGCCTTTGTCTGCTGGACTCATGCGGGGCTGTGGAGTGAGACACCCAAATAGCCCACCAGCACCATAGCTACCAGCCTGCCCCTGTCTGTGCTTCCTTTTGCAGACAGAGACACAGACATGTAAATCAGCATCCCAGAACAGAAGCCTCCTCTCTGCACTCCTTATCTTCCAATTTTCTGTTCTCTGCTTCCTCACATGATGGAATTCTGGGTACTAGGGTGCTAGTCAATGGTCAATGGGTACTAGGAGTGACTCTGCAAATAAGAGCAAATCATCCCTTTGGGTCTTAGAAAGAAGGCTGGAGAGAAGGGGTTTCAAAATAGCTTAATAGCAGTAAAAACATTAGTAGCCAAACTGCTAGTTCTTGTTACACTATTCTTCTCATTCCAAAAGCCCACTGAATACCAGAATGTTTACAGTTGAAGTCAAGACCGCGACTGTCACTGCACATCAGTTACTTTGAGTTTTACAAATACACTAAGTGTGGCAGCTCTGACAGCAATTGCATCAGGTTAGGATCAGCTTTCCTGAGAAATAGTTTGTTGGATCTCCAACACCGGATCACCAGGACATCTCAGCAGAACTGTACAAAATCTCTCTCTTTTTTTTTAAATAAAGATTTTATTTATTTGGCAGACAGAGATCACAAGTAGGCAGAGTGGCAGGCAGAGAGAGAGGAGGAAGCAGGCTCCCCGCTGAGCAGAGAGCCCGATATGGGGCTCAATCCCAGGACCCTGGGACCATGACCTGAGCCGAAGGCAGAGGCTTTAACCCACTGAGCCACCCAGGCACCCCCCAAATCTCTCTCTTGTGTGCCGATTCTCTTGGACTTCTAGCCTGCCACTGTTTAGGGCCGACTTTGTATCTCCTTTACTCTGTTAGACACTTTGCTGACATGACATCCTTTGTCTGCTGTTTTCACCTCCATTTTCCTGAGCTTACACCTTTTAATTCCTTTATTATTATTTAAGTGGAATTTTAGTGATAATGGAGATGAACATGTGTTCAACCAGCTATGTTTACTGGAAGTCTTATGTGTGTGTATGTGTGTGGGGGGGGAGGGTTAGAAATCCTTAAACACCATCTAACATAAAAGTCCTGGTGAATGAAGCAGCTAATAAAAACTATCTAGACTATCTAGAACAAGGCTTGATAAACCTATAACTGTAGGCCAAGTCTGACTCTGCTTGTTTGTGTAAATAAAGTTTTATTGGAACACAGTCATGCCCATGCATTTATGTATTGTCTACGGATGATTTTACACTATAACGGCAGAGTTGAATAGTTGCAGTTGAGAACAAATTGTTTGTTTCTGATGAAAAAAATTTATTATCTGGCCATTTACAGAAAAAGTTTGCCAAACTCTGGCCTATAATGCAGGCTGATAAAAATGTTTAATATTGCAAGATGATGTAAACATTTTTATTTCAAACTTGTTTGAAGAATGTTAAAATTTTTGGAATTATTACATTTACTTTTAGTGTCAAAGTGAATGCCATAAACAAGAAGGAAATATCTCTTACTAAGGTATGGTAAAAGAATATCTTTTTAAAGAAAAGTACTGATCTAGGTTCAATCTCTTGTACCCGCTATAGCTGTCAGGTAATGTTACTTACAGAGGGAAATCTGACAACTCTGTATGTATTAAAGAAATGTTAGTTAACTAGCCGGCCTATTGTTTCCAGTGTCTCAACAAAAAAATACTCCATTTAGAAGATCATCCTGCTTAAATTTTGTAACAAACAGCAGCTTTAATTGCACATTGCTGGGTTAGATCTTTAAATTATACTTGTAAACTGGTCCACATTTTTCAAATCCAAATTTTCACCATTACAATTAAAAAGTGAAGCATCTTCAGTTTTAAAAAGTGATAGTCCTTTAAAAAGTGATAGCCCTTCCCTGAAAGGCCAAAATACTTTTCAACACAGTCCTGGAAGAAAATACACAAAATTTTTAACAGTAGTAACAATGGTAAGATTAAGGATAATTTTCTTTGCCCCTTTCTCTATTTTCCAAATTTTTACAGTGGACATTATACTTTTATAATTAGAAAAAAAATTAATTTCACAAGGAATTTCTGTACTAGGAAATGGATTGGAATTGGGTTGTGCTATTAGTTGATAAATTCAATTTATCAGCTCTTATTATCACAGGGGCCTACATTTCTGAGGAATAATTGATGCGCTAAGTTTGTTTTGTAGATAAAATAATTTCAGGCAATACCAGTCTCAGAAGTGCAAAATACTTGGAGACTAAGAATTGTGTATGAAAACCATTGGACATAAATGAATTGGCAGTTAGGTTAGTTTAGTTTTGATTTCTCCAGCTCATGTGTCCCAGTTTTAGTTTGGAGAATAACATCATCCTCCCCACAGATAACACAGCCTAAGGAACTGCTCTGGAGAATAAATTCTTTGTCTCATCCGCTGCTCAGTACATGACTTTCCTGGATATGGGAGGTAGGAGTGTTGCTGAGAGTTACACTGTGCTCTCATTCCTCACCCTATATTTTCCTACAGATAAAAACTATATGTAATTAATGTCTATGATAGCTGGAGACTATAATGCAAATACTGACTGAATTTCAATTAAAAATACTAAAAACTTTTGTGAGAAATAATTTTTAGATGCTTATCTCATTTAATTCTCAGATATGTGATGCATCAGGCCATTACTATAGAGACTTCTGGCTTCTACTCTGGCTGCTGAAACCTGTGCTCTTTTTTTTTTTTTTTTTTTTTTTTTTTTTTTTTTTTTTTTTTTTTTTTTTTTTTTTTTTTTTTCTTTTTTTTTTTTTAATTTTATTTTTCATAAAATAATATCTTTTTATCCCCAGGGGTACAGGTCTGTGAATCGCCAGGAAACCTGTGCTCTTAACACTCCACCCAGCTGCCTTACCTTTGAACTTCACTGATTTTATAAATAACGATAATGAAGCTCATTTATTAAAAGAACTAACAGTTGTCAGTTTCTATTAATTCAATATTTTCTTCAATATATCAAGTTTTTAAAAATACCATGCATGTGGGGCGCCTGGGTGGCTCAGTGGTTAAAGCCTCTGCCTTCAGCTCAGGTCATGATCTCAGGGTCCTGGGATCGAGTCCCGCATCGGGCTCTCTGCTCAGCAGGGAGCCTGCCTCCTCCTCTCTCTCTGCCTGCCTCTCTGCCTACTCATGATCTGTCAAATAAATTAAAAAAAAAAAAAAATACCATGCATGTGTTCCCAGTAAATGACTAACCATTTTGCCTCTTTTTAAAAGCTGAGTTTAAGATATAATTTATTTATTTGTGGAAGTCTCTGTTTTCAACCTTTCATGTTGAAAAGACAATTAACTTTTCTTTTCCTAATTAAGTAAAGGCTATCAACCTAACCATTAGTGGAAAGTCATGTACAATGTTAAAATCTACTTGACAAAGAGACTGTGATTCAGTTGTACATTGATGGTACACACACTGTGTATGAGGTCAGCTTCTGGGAAGGCCTGCTCCTTGTTTTCCATTTGTTGGTTGATTTGTTCATCCATTCATTCATTCAAGTGTGTATGTTGAACAGTTGTTCTGCACTATGTTAGGCACTGGGGATAGAGAAGGTCTGGAGACTGAAGGGATGTCACAGGGATATAGACCCAGACCCCGTGGTGCTGAGATCTTCTCATTCTAATTGCTATTAGGGTGTCCTAATTCTATCTATCTAATTGCTATTAGGGTGTCCCATTCTATCTCTTTGTGTCTGGGACTCCAAATCCTGACACTCTCAGAAGGTATCTCACAAGGTGTGCAAGTGTACAGGATAGTAGATAACTAGGTTATTAAAGCCAGAGCCCTAAAAGCCAAGTTATTGGAAACCTTAAACGGAAGGTACTCTGTGTCCTACTCCAGAGCAAAGGGAATCTCTTCAGGTTCTAAGTGCTATTCTTGTCCCACCTTGGGGCTGCCTGAGGCCCCTAGGGGCTAAGAAGACCAGGTCTGGTACCCTGGGCTTCTGCTTGCTCATGGTAGTGAAAGACTGCCAGACACAAGTTATTTGGGAAATCATTTATCTGTTAAAGGCAGTGATTTGTGACCTGAGAAGGCCTACAATGGCCGTAGAGGCTGACTTTGGTGGGACCCATTGCTGCATGGATTTCTCTGTCCTGGTCAGTTGCCCACCAAAATGTCAACCCTGCTTTTCCTCCTAGGTTGGTGTAGTCAAGCACTGAGTGAGCAGATGCAAAGGCAGCTGAGGGCTCCAACTGTTCTTATCATACTGGTGCATGTACTCAGGACATCTCAGCCCCACATTCTCTCTTTTAGGTTTTTGTGTCTTCAGACCCTCATCTGTCTGGAGAATGTGAGTTGACTCTGTCTGGAGTAAAGGTACAAAGGGTGATAACACACAGAAATGTATTTCTAATAGAAATTATTTGAGGCACCTGCCCAAGAAAGTGGTGGTAGTATAGATTTTGGACTGAAAAAGAGAAGGAGAAATTTTCTTAGACCCCTTAACTGACTTACTATATTTAACTCTCATCATTACTTTATTGTAGGAGTAGTTCCAAACTCAACCTTGCCTAACATGAGTGGGCAAAGTAGCCTATCCATATTCTCCCGGTACAAACCTGGCCCACAACTAGTTGATTCCATGATTCCATGTTAAGATATGTGGATTTGTTTGTTTAATAGTAAGAAGTATGACCAAAAGTAGAAAAAAAATATTTTTTTCAAAAGTCACGGGTCAGGCACCTGGGTGTATCTGTTGGTTAAGCTACTACCTTTGGCTCAGGTCATGATCCTGGTCTCCTGGGATTGAGTCCCCCATCAAGCTTTCTGCTGCACAGGGAGTCTGCTTCTCCCTCTGACCTTCCCCTTCTTGTGCTCTCTCTCTCTCTCTCTTTCATTCTCTCTCTCCAATAAATAAATGAAATCTTTAAAAAAAAAAGTCATGGGTCATTTTAAGGCAGTTTGGATATAGGTCTCTTCTTAATACCAGCAAAGGTTCTTTTTTGATGATATTTTTATCAGTAAAACACCTCATAATGATCAGAAGGGTTTACCAAAACATATCTTGATGGATAAAGTGAAAATAAATTTGAAACACATGGATTACATTTCCCTAAAATGTGCATGAGTTCAAAAGTTAACAGTAATAGTGCTTGACTAAAGGCATTTTGACATTTCTTAAGCTTCAAGAGTTTGAAAAATCAGTTTCTAAGCTGAACTTAGATGGGTCCATTACACATTAGGACACTATAATGTAGATTAAAAGTATTCACAGATAACATATCAACAAACCAAGAATGGCAATATGCTATTGTTTTATCCTTTGCTTTGGAAATTTCCTTGTATTTCAGTACTTTAAAATAAACTTTTTAATTTATAAGGTACTGAATTGTCTTATGAAGACACAATAATTCTTGCTGTTGCACATAAATTAAAAATACACAATAGTAAATGGAAAGTTAAACATGATAAAATTTCTGAAAACATTAATAAACATCTCAAGTGTTCACTGTACATTTGACACTGGAATTATGGAAAGATTATACAATTTTGTGTTATAAGAATAAAAATATTTGTTTTGCTTCTTTTTTACTGTAGATTCAATTGTTTGTAAGATTTCAAAGGATTTGTTAAAAGAACAATCAAACAAACAAAAAACACCTAGGTGTAACTGGTGTGACTGAAAAATATAAATTCAGTAGAAAGACAAGGAAGGGATGTAGGAATGTCCTAACTGTCTACAATTACTGGAAAGGAGAGTTTTTTAAAAAAATATTTTCAAGATCCTTTTAAAGGAAGTTAGAAAAAAAATCAGGTAGATTCAGTAGAGAAAAGATGGTCCAAAGTACAATTACTTCATTTCCTATTAAAAAGAATGAGGGCCAATGGGATTAATCTATAAATATTAATGATAGGAAAGTTCACATGTAGATACTTGTCTTAACCCACTTTTCAATGTTTTGGGTTTAAGAAAGCAAATTTTGCCTCTAGCATGCTTTTGCTTAATTTAAATTCTCTGCATATTTAAGGGAAACATACTCTGTATGTTTCTAATTCGTTTATACAAGTTTACTAAACATCATTGAAGATATACTTGATCCCCAAGATATTTTGAAGCTATTAAAACTACTAGTTCCATGAGGAACTAAATTCCACGTTCATAAAAAGTCAGAAGGTCAAACGCACTACAAATGAACACATATACCATGGAGTAGAATTTCCTGGCTTATAAGCCTATTCATCCTTTTTTAACCCTATATCCTGTGAAAAAAATCAAAGGACAACTGGAAACACAAATTCAATAAATAGTCCAGATGTCTGAGCCCTGTAACCTTGAGTGCTCTTGAGAAGAATAGTCATCTCCTCAATTAAGAGGTGATTATTAAATGAAGAGTTAGTTAATTAAATAACTAATTGACTATAAGGAATAAAATTATTTTCCCTATGGGATCCCTATGGGATCCACTGGAATTTCTCATCCTGCATTAACAATGCTTCTTAAACTTTAATGTACATTTGAATCACTTAAGGGATCTTGTTAAACTATAGGAACTCTGAATTTTTAACAAGTACCCCAGCGATGTCAATGTAGCTAGTTCATGGACCACACTTTGAGAAACAAGGGTCTGTTGCAGGGTTTTGTGACCATCACTGATATTTCAGCCTCAATAATACTTTATTTTGGCAGGGGGCTGTCTTGTCCATTGTAGAATGGTTAACCACATCTCTGGCATCTACCCACTACATGACAGTAGCACCTGCTTCCACTCCTTCACTCACGACAATGAAAAATGTCCCCAGACATTGTTACCAAAAGTCCCAAAGCTAGGGATAAAATTGCTTCTAGTTGAAGAACCAGTACTCTTTTTATGTTTAGTGGTTAAATGTTTGTTGCATAATATAAAAACCTCTTTTAATGAAATAGCTTCAGTAAATACAACATCATTAGCCAAATGAATAAACAACTTTCTTTTTTTTTTTTCCCTCTAAGCAATTATAATACTTCTATTTATGGACACTCTATATTTTTCACTGGTTTTATTTCCTTCCTTACCGGCTACTAGGGTGCTCAAAAGTAAATTTGCAAACGCATTTAGCAATTGTGAAAAAACTCCACAACTAAATGTACAGATGAAGCCACATCAAAAAGGGTAGGAAGGGCAAGGACTTGAGGACTTGGTGGGAATCTAAACCCTACAGGTCTGCCACTGAAGGGAGAGAGCGACAGGCATGGAGAAGCTTAGGAAAGAGAATGGCACACAGGGGATCCTAAAAGGGGAAGAGAAATCCTCATAGCACTTGGCTTTGAAATCAGAGGGGTTGAATTTTGTGAGTATTTACAACTAGTGGTACTTAAAGCCTGGAACTTTAAAATTCAACAGGCTCAGTTCTGAGGGAGCCCAGAGGGTGATAGAAAGCTGAGTCCCTTTCCTTAAAAAGATAACACAGCAAACTGCCCATGATGATACAGCTTGGAAGCAGCAGTTTGAAAGGCATCTGGGATTTATAGGGGGGAGCGTTAGTTACTAATATCAGAGTTCACTAAGGGACTTCTCCAGGAACAAAAAAGACGGCAGGTACTATTTCCCTCCCCCACCGCTCATCATAAACACAGAGCCACTTGTGGGAACCAGCACATCACCTGTATTCACTGCTTAACTTGCTTATACCACACCCCTCTCCAGCCAGACCTGCCTCAGTCCCAGTACCAGAGATCCCCCCTCCCTGCAAGACCCTCACAAACCTTGCCAACACTGTCTCCTGACCTTCCATTAAGGACATGTGCATTTGTTAAAACTGTGGAGTGGCCCTGGCTGGTCTGAACTGCATTGTGGATGCATATTCCCTGTGGAGGAGGACCAGCGCCAACTAATTAAAAGTTCATGTCCTGCCCACCACTTTTTTTTTAAGATTTTATTTATTTATTTGACAGACAGAGATCACAAGAGATGCAGGTGGGGGTGGGGGGGGCAGCAGACTCCCTGCTGAGCAGAGAGCCAAATGTGGATCTCAATCCCAGGACCCTGGGATCATGACCTGAGCCAAAGGCAGAGACTTAACCCACTGAGCCACCCAGGCACCCCTGCCCACCACTTTTTTTCTTTTCTGCCCACCACTTTAAATGGCTAGAGACTTTTTTAACTTTTTAAACTTTAAGAACAAGCTGAGTTTCCAACATACAGAAACAGACAGAGAGAGTTAGGCAAAATGAAGAGACAGAAGAATATGTCGCAAATGAAAGAAGAGGACAAAACCATAGGAAGAGACCTAAGCAAAATGGATATAGGTAACATGCCTGATAGAGAATTTAAAATAATGATCATAAAGATACTCACTGGACTTGAGAAAAGAGTGGAGGACATCAGCTAGACACTTAACACAGACATAAAAAAGAGCCAACAGAGATGAAGAACATAATAAATGATATTAATAATAAACTTGATGGAATCAACAGGATGGAAGAAGAAGAACAACAAATTAATGATCTAGAAGACAGAGTAATTGAAAGTAATCAAGTTGATCAAATGAGAGAAAAAAAGAATTATGTAAAATGAGAATAAACTTAGGGAACTCAGTAGCTCCATCAAGTGTAATAACTTGCATTATAAGGATCCTAGAAAGAGAAGAGAAAGAAAAGGGGCCAGAACATTTATTTGAAGAAATAATAGC
Organism: Enhydra lutris kenyoni; assembly: GCF_002288905.1. Classification (NCBI taxonomy): domain Eukaryota; kingdom Metazoa; phylum Chordata; class Mammalia; order Carnivora; family Mustelidae; genus Enhydra; species Enhydra lutris. The sequence goes on along the minus strand of NW_019154086.1, from coordinate 32,072,811 downwards.
TGAGAATTTCCCAAATTTGAGGAAGGAAACAGATTTACAAATCTAGGAGGCACTGAGATTCCCCTAACAAATTCAACCAAAGGAGGTCCTTTAATCCACAATAATCAAAATGGTAAAAGTAATGATAGAGAAAAAAAATTCTAAAAGCAGCAAGAGAAAAGAAGATAGTCATATACAAGGGGAACCTCGTAAGAACCTCGTAAGAACCTCGTAAGGCTATTAGCAGTTTTTCAGCAGAAAATTCGTAAACCAGTGGCCTGATATATTCAATGTGTTGAAAGGGAAAAATCTATAGCCAAGAATATTCTATCCAGCAAAGATATCACTCAGAATAGAAATAGAAATAAACAGTTTCTCAGACTAACAAAAAAATAAGGAGTTCATGACCACTAAATCAGGCCTACAAGAAATATTAAAGGAGATTCTGAGTGAAAAGGAAAGACCATAAGTGAGAGAATGAAAATTAGAACCACAAAGGAAATAAAAATAAACATGTCTGTAAAAAAAATCAGTCAAGGTATTCACAAAATAAAAGGATATAAAATATGACACCATATGCCTCAAACATGAGAGGGAGAGGAGTAAAGGATGGTTTTGGGGGCACCTGGGTGGCTCAGTTGGTTAAGTGACCCACTCTTGATTTGGGCTCAGGTCATGAGCTTGGAGTCATGAGATCAAGTCCTGGGCATAGAACCTTCTTGGAATTCTCTCTCTCCCTCTGCCCTTCCCCATCACTACTCACTTTTTCTCTCTCTAAAGAAGAAAAGAATAGGTTTGAACTTAAACAATAATGAACTTAATATAGACTGCTATATCCAGAAGATGTTATATACAAACCTAATAGTAATTACAAATAAAAAACAATAACAGATATACAAAGAATAGACAAAAGAATCCAAGTATTTTGCTAAAAACAACAACAACAACAACAAAAACAAAAACAAAAACCCAGCAACCATGAAAGAGAGAAAGAGAAGAAAGGATCAGAGAAAAACTACAAAAACAACCATAAAATAAATAAGAAAATGGTAATAAGTGCATTCCTATCAATTTACTTTGAATATAAATGGACTACACACTCTAATCAAAAGACACAGAGTGATAGAGTGGATAAAGAAATAAGACCCAGATGGCTAGTGATGATGAACATTTTTTCATGTGTCTGATAGCCATTTGTATGTCTTCATTGGAGAAGTGTCTGTTCATATCTTCTGCCCATTTTTTGATATGATTATCTGTTTTGTGTGTGTTGAGTTTGAGAAGTTCTTTATAGATCCTGGATATCAACCTTTTCTCTGTACTGTCATTTGCAAATATTTTCTCCCATTCCGTGGGTTGCCTCTTTGTTTTGTTGACTGTTTCCTTTGCTGTGCAGAAGCTTTTGATCTTGATGAAGTCCCAAAAGTTCATTTTCACTTTTGTTTCCTTTGCCTTTGGAGACATATCTTGAAAGAAGTTGCTGTGGCTGATATCGAAGAGGTTACTGCCTGTGTTCTCCTCTAGGATTCTAATGGATTCCTGTCTCACATTGAGGTCTTTTATCCATTTCGAGTTTATCTTTGTGTATGGCGTAAGAGAATGGTCGAGTTTCATTCTTCTACATATAGCTGTCCAATTTTCCCAGCACCATTTATTAAAGAGACTGTCTTTTTTCCACTGTATATTTTTTCCTGCTTTGTTGAAGATTATTTGACCACAGAGTTGAGGGTCCATATCTGGGCTCTCTACTCTGTTCCACTGGTCTATGTGTCTGTTTCTATGCCAGTACCATGCTGTCTTGGTGATCACAGCTTTGTAGTAAAGCTTGAAATCAGGTAATGTGATGCCGCCAGTTTTATTTTTGTTTTTCAACATTTTCTTAGCAATTCGGAGTCTCTCCTGATTCCACACAAATTTTAGGATTATTTGCTCCAGCTCTTTGAAAAATATCGGTGGAATTTTGATCGGAATGGCATTAAAAGTATAGATTGCTCTAGGCAGTATAGACATTTTAACAATGTTTATTCTTCCGATCCAAGAGCATGGAATGGTCTTCCATCTTTTTGTGTCTTCTTCAATTTCTTTCATGAGTGTTCTGTAGTTCCTTGAGTACAGATCCTTTACCTCTTTGGTTAGGTTTATTCCCAGGTATCTTATGGTTCTTGGTGCTATAGTAAAATGAATCGATTCTCTAATTTCCCTTTCTGTATTTTCATTGTTAGTGTATAAGAAAGCCACTGATTTCTGTACATTGACTTTGTATCCTGCCACGTTGCTGAATTGTTGTATGAGTTCTAGTAGTTTGGGGGTGGAGTCTTTTGGGTTTTCCATATAAAGAATCATGTCATCTGCGAAGAGAGAGAGTTTGACTTCTTCATTGCCAATTTGGATACCTTTTATTTCTCTTTGTTGTCTGATTGCTGTTGCTAGGAATTCTAATACTATGTTGAACAAGAGTGGTGAGAGTGGGCATCCTTGTCGTGTTCCTGATCTCAATGGGAAGGCTGTGAGCTTTTTCCCATTGAGGGTAATATTTGCTGTGAGTCTTTCATAGATAGATTTTATGAAGTTCAGGATATATCTATCCCTATACTTAGAAGCGTTTTAATCAGGAATGGATGCTGGATATTCAAATTAAAACCACATTGAGATACGACCTTACACCAGTTAGAATGGCCAAAATTAGCAAGGCAGGAAACAACGTGTGTTGGAGAGGATGTGGAGAAAGGGGAACCCTCTTACACTGTTGGTGGGAATGCAAGTTGGTGCAGCCACTTTGGAGAACAGTGTGGAGATTCCTCAAGAAATTAAAAATAGAGCTTCCCCATGACCTTGCAATTGCACTACTGGGCATTTACCCCAAAGATACAGATGTAGTGAAAAGAAGGGCCATCTGTACCCCAATGTTTATAGCAGCAATGGCCACGGTCGCCAAACTGTGGAAAGAACCCAGATGCCCTTCAACGGACGAATGGATAAGGAAGATGTGGTCCATATACACTATGGAGTATTATGCCTCCATCAGAAAGGATGAATACCCAACTTTTGTAGCAACATGGACGGGACTAGAAGAGATTATGCTGAGTGAAATAAGTCAAGCAGAAAGAGTCAATTATCATATGGTTTCACTTATTTGTGGAGCATAACAAATAACATGGAGGACATAGGGAGATGGAGAAGAGAAGGGAGTTGAGGGAAATTGGAAGGGGAGGTGAACCATGAGAGACTATGGACTCTGAAAAATCTGAGGGTTTTGAAGGGGCAGGGGGTGGGAGGTTGGGGGAGCCAGGGGGTGGGTATTAAGGAGGGCACATATTGCATGGAGCACTGGGTGTCATGCAAAAACAATGAATTCTGTTACACTGAAAAGAAATAAAAAAATAAAATAAAATAAAATAAAAGTTCCTTCAAAAAAAAAAAAGAAAAGAAATAAGACCCATCTATAGAGAGTTACTTCACACCTAAAGACACATACAGATTGAAAGTGGAGGGATAAAGAAATGTTTATATGCAAATGGAAGTGACAAGAAAGCCAGAGTAGCAATACTTATATCAAAACAAAAACAAAAAAACCCCCTAGACTTTAAAACAAAAACTGTAACAAAAAACAAAGAAGTACACTATATATTCATAGGGAACATTCCAATAAGAAGATATAATAATTATAAATATTTATGTACCCAACATGGGAGCACCCAAATACAAAAAAGCAGCTAATAACAAATGTAAAATATGTCATCGATAGTAATACAATAATAGTAGGGGACTTTAACACTCCATGTACATCAATGGACAGGTCATCCAACAGAAAATCAACAAGAAAACAGTGACTTTGAATGACATGTTGGACCAGAGGGATCTAAGATATATTCAGAACATTCCATCCTAAAGCAGCAGAATAGACATACTTTTCAAGGCACAGGAAACATTCTCCACAATAGATCACATATTAGGCCACAAAACAAGTCTCAACAAATTCAAAAAGACTGAAATCATTCCACACATCTTTTCTGACCACAACACTGTGAAACTAGAAATCAATGACAAGAAAAATCTGGAAAGAACACAAATACATGGAGGTTAAATAACATGCTCCTAAACAATGAATGGGTGAACAAAGAATTCAACAAGAAAATTAAAAAATATATATGGAGACAAAAGAAAATGAAAACACAACCATCCAAAATCTCTAGGATGCCACAAAAGTGGTTCCAAGAGGGAAGTTTATAGCAATAAAGGCCTACCTCAAGAAGCAAGAAAAATCTCAAATGAACAACCTAATCTTATACCTTAAAGGAGCTAGGAAAAAGAAGAACAAATAAAACCCCAAACCAGTAGAAGGAAGGAAATGATGAATATTAAAGCAGAAATAAATGATATAGAAACTAAAAAAATAATAAAACAGATCAATGAAACCAGGAGCTGGTTCTTTGAAAAGATCAACAGAATTGATAAACTTTTAGCCAGACTCATCAGAGAGAGAGAAAGAGCCGACTCCAATAAACAAAATCACAAATGAAAGAGGAAAATAACAACCAATACCTCTGAAATACAAATAACTGAAGAGAATATCATGAAAAACTATATGCCAAAAAACTAGGCCACCTAGAATAAATGGATAAATTCCTAGAAATGTACAGCCTACCAAAACTAAAGCAGGAAGAAATAGAACATTTGAACAGACTGATTACCAGCAAGGAGATTGAATCAGTAATAAAAAAACAAAAATAAAAACAAAAAAAATCTCCCAACAAACAAAAGCCTAGAACCAGACCACTTCATAGGTAAAGTTTACCAAACATTTAAAGAAGAGTTAATATCTATTCTTCTGAAACTATTCTAAGAAATATAAGAAGGAGGAAAATTTCTAAATTCATTCCAGGAGTTCCTTATCACCCTGATTCCAAAATCAGATAAAGACACCACCAAAAAAGAGAACTTCAGGCAAACATCACTCATGAACATAGATGCAAAAATTCTCAACAACATACTAGCAAACTGAAATCAACAATCCATTTTAAAAAAATTATTCACCATGATCAAGTAGTATTTATTTCTGCTATGCAAGGGTGACTCAATATTTATAAATCAATCAGTATGATATACCACATTAATAAGAGGCTGGATAAAAACCATACGATCACTTCAGTAGATGTAGAAAAACATTTGACAAAGTACAATATCCATTTATGGTAAAAGCCCTCAACAAAGTAAGTTTAGAGTGAACATACCTCGAAATAATAAAGGCTACCTATGAAAAACCTGGAGCCAACATCATATCCAATGGGAAAAACTGAGAGCTTTCTCCCTAAGATCAGGAATAATATAAGGATGTCTACTCTCACCATTTTTATTCAACATACTACTGGAAGTCCTAGAGACCAGACAACAAAAAGAAATAAAAGTCACCCAAATTGGTAAGAAAGAAGTAAATAATTCACCATTTTGCAGTTGATATAATATTACATATCAAAAACCCAAAATATTCCACCAAAAACCCACTAGAACTGATAAATAAATTCAGTAAAGTTGTAGGATACAAAATCAATGTGCAGAAATCTGTTGCATTTCTATACACCAGTAATGCAGCAACAGAGAGAGAAATTAAGAAAACAACCCCATTTATAATTGCACCAAAAATAATAAGATACCTAGGATAAACCTAACCAAAGAGGTGAAAGACCTATAGGTCTTTCATAAAACGTTGATGAAAGAAATCAAAGATGACACCAAGAAATGGAAAGGCATTCCATGCTCATGGATTAGGAAAACAAATATGTTAAAAGGTCTATACTACCCAAAATAATCTATACATTTAATGCAATCCCTATCAAAATACCAACAACATTTTTCACAGAACTAGAAGAAACAATGCTAAACTTGGTGTGGAACCACAAAAGACCTTGAATAGGCAAAGCAATTCTGAAAAAGGAAAGCAAAGCTGAGGTATCACAATTCCAGATTTCAAGCCCTATTACAAAGCTGTAATCATCATGAACAGTATGGTAGTGGCATAAAAATAGACACATAGATCAATAGAGCTGAATAGAAAACCGAGAAATAAACCCACAATTACATGGTCAATTAATCTTTGGCAAAGTAGGAAAGAATATCCAATGGGAAAAAGACAGTCTCTTCAACAAATGGTGTTGGGAAAACTGGACAGCTCCGTGGAAAACAATGAAATGGGACCACTTTCTTACACCATACACAAAAATACACTCAAAATGGATTAAAGACCTAAATGTGGGGCCTGAAGCCATAAAAATCCTAGAACACAGGAACTAATGTTTCAGACATCAGCTGTAGCAACATTTCTCTAGATATGTCTCCTGAGGCAAGGGAAACAAAACCAAAAATTAACTATTGGGACTACATCAAAATAAAAATCTTCTGCACAGCCAAGGAAACAATCAACAAAAGTAAAAGACACCTTACTGAATGGAAGAAGATATTTACAAATGACATATCTGATAAAAGGCTAGAATAAAAATATATAAATATATAACTCAACATACCAAAAACAAATAATCCAAATTAAAAATGGACAGAAAGGGGGCACCTGGGTGGCTCAGTGGGTTAAAGCCTCTGCCTTCGGCTCAGGTCATGATCCCAGGGTCCTGGGATCGAGCCCTGCATCAGGCTCTCTGCTCAGCAGGGAGCCTGCTTCCTTCTCTCTCTCTGCCTGCCTCTCTGCCTACTTGTGATCTCTGCCTGTCAAATAAATAAATAAAAATTTTAAAAAAGTTTAAAAAAAATGGACAGAAGACATGAAGACATGTTTCCAAAGAAGACATCCAGATGGCCAATAGACACATGAAAAGATGCTCAATATCCCTCATTATCAGGGAAATGTGAATCAAAACTACATGAGATATTACCTCAGATCATGTTCGAATGGCTAAAATAAAAAACCCAGGAAACAAATGTTGGCAAGGAGATGGAGAAAAAGGAAACCTCTTGCATTGTTGGTGGGAATGCAAACTGGTGCAGCCACTGTGGAAAAGAGTATGGAGGTTCCTCCAAATGTTAAAGACAGAGGCACCTGGGTGGCTCGGTGGGTTAAGCCTCTGCCTTCGGCTCAGGTCATGATCTCAGGGTCCTGGGATTAAGCCCGAATCGGGCTCTCTGCTCAGCAGGGAGCCTGCTTCCTCTTCTCTCTCTGCCTGCCTCTCTGCCTACCTATGATCTCTCTCTCTGTCAAATAAAAAAAAAAATGTTAAAGACAGAACTACCCTATGACTGAGCAGTGGTGCTACTGTGCATTACCCCAAAATACAAAAATATTGATTAAAAGTGATAAATGCATCCCTATGACTATAGGAGTGTTATTTACAATGGCCAAATTATGGAAGCAGCTCAAGTGTTCATTAGTCAATGAATGAATAGAGAAGTGGTATATATATATACAGCGGAATACTATTTAGCCACAAAAAGAATGAAATCTTGCCATGTGCCATGACATGGATGGAGCTGCAGTGTATATTGCTAAGCAGATTAAGTCAGTCAGAGAAAGACAAATTCCATACAATTTCACTCATATGTGGAATTTAAGAAACAAAACACACGTGCAAAGGAACGAGAGAGAGAGAGAGAGAAAGAAACCAAGAAACAGACTCTTAACTATGGAGAACAGACTGATGGTTACCAGGGAGGTGGGTGGGGGGATGGGTGAAATAGGTGATGGGGATTTTGGAGTATAATTGTGATGAGTACGGGGTGATATATGTAAGTGCTGAATCATTATGTTGCATACCTGAAACTAATATAACGCTGTATGTTAACTATATTGGAATTAAAATAGAAAAAAAAGTAAAAAAAAATCTCAAGGATAAATGATCCTAATCCCGTGACTAAACCACTCTATTTTAAAAAAGAAAGACCCTTCCTCCAGAACCACTCCATGAATGAATGTTACATCACCCTCCAGATTAGACCAACCAAGGAGAGAGAGGTAAGGACTGGGTTGCCTTTGCCTCCTTGGTCGTACCAGCATGCGGTTGGACTTGACTACATGCAAAATTTCAATTAAAAAATTTATTTGTGGGGGCACCTGGGTGGCTCAGTGGGTTAAGCCTCTGCCTTCAGCTCAGGTCATGATCTCAGGGTCCTGGGATCGAGCCCCGCATCAGGCTCTCTGCTCAGCTGTGAGCCTGCTTCCTCCTCTCTCTGCCTGCCTCTCTGCCTACTTGTGATCTCTCTCTCTGTCAAATAAATAAATAAAATCTTTAAAAAAATTTATTTGTGATTAATTATGAAACAGCACCTGCTTCTTGATATTTATAATGAACTTTTATTTTTGTATATTCTCATATCTGTTCAAGTTGAAAAATCACCTCCTGTCAGTCTATTAGAGAAAGGACGACATTACTAGCTTTAAAATTAGCTTTCTGCAAGTCAGACTTGCCGATATGCTCTACAGATGGGATGTATTTTCACCCAATCAGGGAATACTTCAAAGCGTACCAAAGCCGCATTGATGGGTTCTTGTAAGCTTTTATATCATCCTTTATAGAACACCGGTGATGGGCCTGATTTTCAAGGATTTATTTCAATATCATGTGTTTTTGGATTTTTTTTTTTTTAGCCTCAAATCATTTTTGTTCACATAAAGGAATTCTAGTGATTCGGATATTTAAAATGCCCTTTAGCTGATGAACTAAATTCCTTCAGTCTTGCATGTAAATATAATCAGGCAGTGATGTCAGACAATTACTCTAACTATGAATACCTGACTTTCCAGGGTTGGCTAACCTGCACCCACATCAGAGGCCTAGAGGGCCCAGGAGAGAATTACTGACTTGGGAATAACAGGCGCTTTCATAGCCGAAATGACACTGCTGACCTAACTTCAGGAAGACTGGGGGTTTGACAATTTTTCCAGACACGATGATAGATTTGTGCTGCTGTATTTATACTCCATTGCCTGCCCCCTTAACAGCATGCAATACCAGGATGGTTGACTGAGGATAAGAATGGCATTTGTGACCTTGATTCACCTCATACTGAATTCTGCCGGACTCTGACTAGTGAGGTTCCTGTTCTTTCAACACAGTTTATTACTATAGTATTAGGTTGAACCCTACGAGAGTGATATTTTTATAGGCCAAAGTAAGGGAGTCAGATGTCAGTATCGGTTTTTTTTCATACGATTCAAAACGATACCAAAAGAACTTCTTTAAAGTGTTTTTTATCATTTTTCTTATGGTATAGACATTATGACATCAGTCTAAAATTATTCTTACTACATTGTTGTTGTTGTTTCCTGATGGCTATTTGTCTTTTTAACTCTAAATGTTGTGGAAGTGGTTTTTATGTTTTTTCCCTTTGTTTCTTGATTACTTTGCATAATTCAGCAAGAAAGGCCAAATGTGCCTTTTTTACACCAACAACACATAACACAGTTTCTAAGCCTAAATCTTTCTTCAATAAATTTTTAAGGATAGAAATGTGATATTGTTGAGCTGAGAGCTTATGACAGCAAGCAAAACTGTGTCAGCCAGATGACTGCTGGCATTCTCCTGAATGGTTTACGTAATCTTGGGAATAATAACAATACGTTCCCTGCAGTCAGCATGAGTCCTTTCTCGGAGGATGTATTTATAGTGAGTCATATAAATCTTTAATCCCTCACACATATCTCTGTGCAAGGAATTTTCCAGGAACTTCCAGGAAATTACAAAAATGTGAACAAATTCCAAAATGTCAACTTAAAAAAAATGTATACTCAAAAAAAAAAAAAAAAAAATATATATATATATATATAGGCCATTCCCAGTAGGGAACATCAAAAGAAAATACCTGTTGATTTTCGTTTGTTTTTAGTAAAGATGATGGATTCAGTTAATATTTTGGAATAAAAATCCAAGTCACTCTCAAATCCCCCAAATAATTCAAGGCAATAAGAAATAGCATGTATTTTTGACAACTAGATGCTTGAAGTAACTGCAGGGCTTTCAGACATTTTCACAAGATTAAAACTCACCACACAGCACAGCTTCAATGCTTTAAGCTAAACTTAAAAAACAAAACCATTCTAGCAGATGGAAATATGTCTAACTTTACATTTGCTACAGACTTCCTCTCTTTAGCTGGGCAATTCACTTAACCTCTTTTACATTATATTCTCCAACCTGTGCTTTAAATACATAGAGTATTAGTGAAATGCAAAATTGTAAAGAGTTTGTGTTGAGTTTTATTGATTTTAGTTATTCCTAAGTCTTCCTATACTTAACTATCCAACACTAATATTGAATATGAGCAATCTCACCTTTATTGTCACCATTAAAAAAAGAATTGTAAGAATCGTAAGCAATAAATCAATGTAAACACCTCTGAAAATGTCAGATTCTGCAGATATGCAGAAAATATTTGTCATTACCAAATGCTTGAATCCTCCTTTCCCTTTGTTAGCATGAGAATACATTCTTTCCTCTGATTTGGAGTGGGAGAAGGGATAGTAAGTAGTGTATGGAAAATAGAACCCTCCTAGTACCATCCCCAAAGGGGATGACAGTGCGTGGGTGAATGTGAATTGGATTCACTATCCTTCCACGGTGTTTCTTTCTAGGAGACACACTGTCTAGCTTTTCCTATGTGGGGGTAGCCTGTGAAAAGCTGTCAGGTCCAACAAGAAGGCTAGGACCTTCATCTAAATCTCAAGGGAATAACATGGCTGCTAACTGAGAAAGACTGTGAGAAAACTCTAATTAGCTGACAGTGTCTTCAAAACATCCAAATCTGTTCAACCCACTACCAGAAAGATGAGCTTGCCCTGGGCACTCTTCCATTTTAGTATCTGTGCCTCAAACCTATCATCTCTTCCAGGAACAGGGCACAAAAACTTAAGAAGTATGAGAAAATTTAGTAGTCAAAACAAATAATATTTTTAAAAAAATGAAAATGAATGCAAAAAGTTCATGATGAAACAAGAGATCAAAATTATAAATGGAAACATGATCAATATTACCTCTTGATCCTTTTGCCTCTGCTCCAGTATGGCTTGGCAAGACATACTGATCCTGTCTTTGCTTAAAATGTTACTGAGGTTTTTTGGCACCTCCTTAAATTGTGCACCCGAGGGAAGTCCCGTTTCCTGACATCTTTTTCTTTGTTCTCTGTTTTCTGACTAGCTCACACTCTCGCTGGTTCCTGACAGATATCATCTCCTGACTATGATTTTTCTCCAAGAGGCCAGGGATTGTGTCTCTTTGGGTCACAGCCAAATCCCACACAAAGCTGAATTTTTAGCACAGTACCTGGCACACAGTAGCTGCTTCATACATGCTGCTGAATGATTGGGAGAAAAAGCTCTTGGAGTTCCTTGCTGTGTCTGGCTTCCTTGCATGCTTACGTGGTTGGGAAGATGTCTCTGACTGGACCCCTACCCCAGAGCCTATTTTAGTGAACACGGACCCTTCCAGGAGTTTCCTAAACACTAGGGACAGAGAACCAGAAACAATATATTTTGAGGTTTGAAAAAAATTGGAGTCGGTGAACTTAAGTGCACCTAATAGATTCAAATAGAAATAAAAAAGATGATTGACCTTATTGGGGGGGAAAGCAATTAAAATATTGTGAGGGTGTTTTCAAACTATCTGTTTTGCAAAAAAAACCCAGGGTATGGTAATTTTTATGATTTAAGACTTTCTCCCCTCCCCAATGGGTGTCTGAAATTTCTCACATTTAGGGTGTTCAGAGCACATACCTTCAATGGTACACTGATCGGGGACTGGAATCTTCTTTCCGATTTCCACAGCATATGCTTTTACTTTACTGAAGTTTTCCTTTAAGTGCAAGTAGAGCTTATCTTGGTATTCTACAGGACTTGCAATTGTTTCTGGAGTTTCTCCCTGACAGTTTTCTTTAACTGTTTCTGGCAAATTCTCTGATTCTGTATGCATAATACTTGGGTGTGAAACTGAAGAATTTTCCAGCTGTGATCTGTCAGAGTTTGCCTTAAAGGGCAACTTATCATTTCCTTGGCGAAGTGGGTCTGTTTCTGAAAGAAAGAAGCTGGTTGGCTTATTTTCTCTCTCTACAACTTCCTCATCATCTGAACTCTCGTTCTTCATTAGTGCAGTGTGCAAAGCCAAACTCTTTGACCTGCAATACAAACAAAAAGCCAAAACAGGTAAAGAAGCTGAGCTAGAACTCACTGAGAAGAAAAGAAAGGATAATAACAGTTGGGAAAAATGACTTCCTCTAGAGTGTGAAACAGAATTGATGCTATTAACAGATTTGATAAAAACATAGATCAGCAACAAGTTACATAGTAAGCCAAATCCTTGAAGATACAGGCCACCTCCAAAAACAGACATTTAAAAAGTCTATTTCATGGCAAAACTAACTGGAAAATAGTAGACTTACATACTTATATTCTTTTCCCCCTACTTTTGCTTCTGCTTTTTCATCAGAAAACAAGAGAGGCTTTTGACAGTCATTCTCAAAATAGCACATCTATAGGGGTGCCTGGGTGGCTCAGTCGCTTAAGTGTCTGTCGTCGGTTCAGGTCATGATCCCAGGGTGTTGGGATCGATCCCCACATCATACTCCCTGCTCAGTGTTAAGCCTGCTTCTCCTTTTCCCTTTGCCTGCTTCTCTGCCTGTTTGTGCTCTCTCTTGTTCTCTGATAAATAAATAAATAAATAAAATCTTTAAAAGATATATATAGCACATCTATATTTAAAGTATTTTTTAAAAATAAGCCATAGATTTGTTTTCCATCTGTATTCTCCTTTTAATAATAATAAAAAATAAAGTAAGCTTCTTTGGATAATGGAAGCATGGTGAACACCATTTCATTCATGAAAAGATGGGACTTCGGGTGCTATAGGTGAGAGATATTTAAAAACCACCCCATAACAGTGTGATAACATAATTTCTAGCAAACATGAAGTGCATACTTTAAAAAACCAGCCAAGCAAAGCTTATACCTGTTAAATCTAATGTCCTTTCTTTCTTCCTTAGAAAATTGGCCCAAACTGTATCTTCTGATAGAGCTGGGAGTATTGTTCTCAGCATTTATTTTGTCTTCAAAAGCCTGTATTTTAACTTGCAGCTTTTCATGGTCTTCATTTTCAGCCAAAGTGAGTTTGATTTTTTCCAGCTTCTCAGGGATTTCAACCTCAGTGCTTGGTTTTTTCCTAAAGGAATAAAAACCATTGCATTAAATGATGGTCACATATACCCTCAAGACAGTATTACTCTCTATTTAACTACTTCTTATTCAAAATGGAAAAATTTACCAGAGGAATTTTTGATTAGTCATTTAGCAAATGTTTATTGAGTAACTACAATGGACATAGGATTTTTTTTTTTAAGATTTTTTTAATTAATCTCTACACCCAACATGGGGCTTGAACTCATAACCCCAAGATAAAAAGCCACATGCTCTACACACTGACCTTGTTGTCCCCATTTTTTTTTTTAAAGAAAATTATATTTGTTCCAGTTTCTGTCATATACATTGTTTCTGTGGTAGGAAATGTGCTCATAATAGTCACCATCTCTGCCAGCCCATCACTGGGGTCTCTCATGTACCTTTTTCTAGCCCATCTCTTCTTTATGGATGCCTGCTATTCCTCTATAAATACGCCTGAACCGATTATAGATTTATTCTATAAAAGACCATTCAATCAATGGGTGTATGATTTAAATCTTTGGGGAACATTTCTTTGGAGCTGCTGAGGTCATCCTACTTATTGTGATGGCCTACCACCATTATGGGGCCATTTGCAAGTCCTTGCATTATACAACCATCATGAACTGACAGATGTGTGGCCTGCTAGTGGGAGTGGTGTAGGTGGGAGACTTTTTTTATGCAACCACACAGATCCTCTTCAGCTTCTGATTAGCCGTAACATTACAGATCACTCTAGGTATGATCTGAACCCTTTGCTCAATCTTGCCTGCACTGATACTCACACTCTAGGGCTCTTTGTTGCAGCCAATAGCGAATTGATCTGTGTGCTAAACTTCCTTCTCTTTAAAAAAAAATTTTTTTTTATTTGAGTATAGTTGAAACACCATATTCAGGTGAATAATGGACATAGGTCTTTGAAATTGTTTCTATAGCTACTTCTGCTAGAAGTGTATAAACATTGGTGTGTGTGTGCCAACTTCAAGTTAGAAGGAGTTTTTTAAGAATTCAGAGAATAAAAAGCAGTTTGTATGGTTATCTACCCTATTTTTATCCAGTTCTACAAAAGCATGGCTTTCACATGAAATTAATGCCAGATAATTTTTAGAAAAATTTTAAGGGGTGATTTGTTTGTGATGAAATTGATAGAACATTTCAAATGGACTGTATAAACTCATGGTGTTGTTAATTTTATGGCAATCAGTGTGATTCTTTTATATTATGAAATAAGAAAAACCTTTCTATTGGGCCTCAATCCCAGGACCCTAGGATCATGACCTGAGCTAAAGGCAGATGCTTAACTGACTGAGCTACCCAGGCATTCCAATTTTTTATTAAACAATCACTATCAATATAATATGAGATTATTATTCTTTCTTTTTAAATATAAGGGTTAATAATCCCTAGAAATCCATTCATCAAGGTGGCTTAATAATTCTGTTGGTTTGTCTGTGTGTATTTACCTGGATGGCCCGCTTTACTATTTTTTCCTAGAGGTTAATGAAAATGGCCTCAAACATACAAAACAATCCTGGCTTTTTCAAATATATGGCTATTTCCCCCTAAGGACCAAGGTAAACCTGGCATAGTACATAGGTGAGAGTGAGAAAATACAATTCTGGTTTTTCTAATGGCACTGCTTTTTTAGGGAAAATCAACATGAAAGTGCTGGTAACAGTTTTTTCCAAATACACTTCACCCATTCTGGGGCCATGTGTGTGGTGGGCACTGGAAAATGTTGGTTGGCAGCTTTCCTGGCTGGCCCAGAGAGGAGTACTGGTTTTATGGGAGGGTTCATAGTTTTGGGGCCTTCAGTTTTTAAAATTCCCATTAGTCCAGCCCAGGAACAGATGTAATTGGTGCCACTGGGAAAGCAAGTAGATCATCACTTAAGTAACCAGGATATTGTTTATTGTCTAATAAAATATTGCTGAGAAAACTTAAATACATATTTATATAATTTTTATAGGCTTCCTATAGTTTTACATACGTAATGCAAAATTTATTATCTATATCATGCTTCATTGAAATATACATGAGTAGATTTTAAGAATCAGTACATGGGAATAAAGGCTAATCATGAGCATGTTTTCCTTTATGATATATATGATACTGGCTGCCCACAACAGATGGGAGCTTTTGACATCTTCCAGCCAGATGATTCTAAAAGTTGAACTTTTACTCCTGTTATAAATGAAACAAAGATAGTACTATCACTGGGTGTTATTTTACAAACCATGATGATTATTAAGGTTATTTTTAAAAGATCCAATGGGACTTCTGGGGAAGATGATGGAGTAGGAAGATCCTAAGCTCACCTGTCCCAAGGATACAGCTAGATAACACCCACATCAATGTAAATAACCCCAAAAATGACCTTAAGATTGGCAGAACAGAATCTTGACAGCTAAATGTAGAGAAAAGTCCACACTAAAGAGGGTAGGAAGGGTAGAGACATGGTGGAGGCTAAATGGACCCATGGGACTGTCCAAGGAGGAAGGGAAACCATGGGCATGAAGAGGAGGAACAGACCCTCACAACAAGCACCCCGAGCTGGGAAACCCACACAAGTAAGATGAATCCCCATAACATTTGGTTTTGGAAACCACAGGGGCCTAATTCTGTGAGTTCTTATGATAGGGGTTTAAAATCAGCAGGCTACACTCTGGGAGAGCCAGAGGGCAAGAGGAAACCAATTCCCTGCCCTTAAAGAGACAGCACAACAGGGGTGCCTGGGTGGCTCAGTGGGTTAAAGCCTCTGCCTTCGGCTCAGGTCATGATCCCAGGGGCCTGGATCAAGCCCCGAATTGGGCTCTCTGCTCGGCAGGGAGCCTGCTTCCTCCTATCTCTCTGCCTGCCTCTCTGCTTATTTGTGATCTCTGTCAAATAAATAAATAAAATCTTAAAAAAAAAAAAAGAGAGAGACAGCACAACAAACAGCTCTGTAGAGATACAGCCTAGAAGTGGCAATTCGAAAAACATTTGGGGGTACCTGGGAAGATTTATTTACTAATTTCAGAGAATGTGCTGGAGGAGCGGACATCTTTAAGAGACTTCTCCAGGGACAAAGGAACTGACAAACACAATTTCCCTCTCGGGCTCCCCAGCTTACACACATGAACACATGTGGGAACCAGCGCAGCACAACCACGCTCACCTAATTTGCTGGCAGCATGTCCCACCCCTGTGTTCTCCTGTAGACATGACCCCTTTAGTCCTGCTGCAGTTTTCTAAAGCAATTCAAGGTCCATTCCCACAACACTCCTGCATGAAGCATGTTAACACTGTAAGTTCCACCCCCACATTCTCCTGCAAAACCACCCCCAATGGGTTGGGGGCAGGCATCTGGTCTGAATGCAGGCACTAACTACCAATAAACCTTTTCAAGGGACAACATAGGAAAGCACATTGTTAATCAGTTCTACCGCATCTCTGGCAAATTCCTGGTCTGACTCATCTCAAGAACAAGGCAGACCCAAACTAACCCAATAACAACACAGGTACCAAACACTGTCCACAATAGGCAAATAGAGATGGGGCTGAAAGCAAAAGTGGCTTAGCCAAAGCAGTGGGGCACATTCAACACACATAGGAGACACCCATGAAGTAACATTCTGGTGAAGAAGTCACATTGCACTGCAGGGCACTACAGGACCTCTTCTTCATAAGGCCACTACTTTCAAGATCAGGAAATGCAGATGACTTTCCTAACACATAGAAAGAGCACAAACAGGAGCACCTGAGTGGCTCAGTCAGTTAAGTGTCCAACTCTTGGTTTTGGCTTAGGTCAAGATCTCACAGGGTCATGGGATTAAGCCCTATGTTGGGGGTCCATGCTCAGCTGGAGTCTGCTTGAAAGATTCTCTCACTCTGCCCCTTGCCCCATCAAATAAAGAAATCTTGAAAAAAAAAATTTAAAAAAGGAGCACAAAGAGTTAGACAAAAGGAGGAGACAGGGGAATATGTTCCCAATGAAGACCAGGACAAAGTCACAGGAAGAGAGCTAAATGAAATAGAGGTGAGTAATATGCCTGTTGGAGAGCTGAAAGTAATGCTCATAAAGAAAGAAAAGAATAGATGACCTCAGTGAAACCCTTAACAAAGAGATAGAAAACATAAGAAAGATCTAATCAGAGATGAAGAACTCAATAACTGAAAGTAAAAATACACTACAGAGAATAAATAGTAGACTAGAAGAAGCAGAAGAACAGATCAGCAACCCAGAATACAGAGTAATAGAAAGCAATCAAGCTGAAGAGGAGAGAGAAGAAATAATAATAATAATAATAATAAGAAGAAGAAGAAGAAGAAGAAGACTTAAAGAACTCTGCAACACCATCAAGCATAATTACATTTAAATATAGGGATACCAGAAGGAGAAAAGAGAGAAAAGGGGGGAGAAATTTTATTTGAGGAAATAATAGCTGAAATTTTCCCAGTCTGGGGAAGGAAACAGAAATCTGGAACAAATAGGCACAGAGAACTCCCAACAAAATCAACCCAAGGAGTTCCACACAAAGACACTTAGTAACTTAAGTGGCAAAAAGTAGTGATAAAGAGAGAATTTTCAAAACAGCAAGGGGAAAGAAAACGTTACATACGAGGGAGTCTCTATAAGGTTATCAGCTGATTTTTCAGCAGAAACTTGGAAGACTAGAAGAGAGTGGCATAATATATTTAAAGTGTTGAAAGAAAAAACCCTCTAACTAAGAATACTCTATCCACCAAAGCTATTGTTCAGAATAGAAGAAGGAGATATAAACTCATGACACAAACAGGGTTGCTGGGAGGTGGGGGGTAGAGATAGGGTGGCTGGGTTATGGACAGTGGGGAGGGTATGTGCTATGGTGAGTGCTATGAAATGTGCAAGCCTGATGATTCACAGACTTATACCCCTGGGGCAAATAATACATTATATGTTAATTTAAAGAAAAAAGAAAAAAAAAACTGCTGGAAAAAAAAAGGGGGGGGGGAGGTAAAGAGTTTTTACAAAAGTAAAAGGAATTCATGACCACTAAATCAGTCTGACAAGAAATGTTAAAGGGGACTCTTTGAGTGGAAAGAAAAGACATAAGTAGGTGTAAGAAAAGTAGGAAGCACAAAAGCAGTAAAATTCATCTTATCTATAAAAATCAGTCAAAGCAAAATAAAAGGATATAAAATTTGTCACTGTATACCTAAAATGTGGGGATAAAGAAGTAAAAACTGGTTCAGATTTACAGGGTCATCAATTTAATATAGACCATTATATGCATAAGATATTATATACAGACCTAATGGTACCCACAAATCAAAAACCAGTAATAGATATGCAATAACAACAAAAAAGGCAAGGAATCCAAGTGTATTACTAAAGAAAATCAGCAAGCCATGAGAGAGAAGAGCAAGAGAAGAAAGGAACAGAGAAAAACTGCAAAAACAACCAAAAAACAAACAACAAAATGGTAACAAATACATTCCTATCAATATTTACTTTGAATATAAATGGACTAAGCACCCCAATCAAAAGACATAGAGTGATAGAGTGGATAAAGCAACAAGACCCATCCAAATGTTGCCTACAAGACTTATTTCACACCTAAAGACACATCTACAGATTGAATATGAAGGGATGGAAAATCAGTCATCATGCAAATAGAAGTTGAAAGAAAGCCGGAGTAGCAATACTTACATAAAATAGACTTTAAAACAAAGACTGTAACAAGAGACAAAGAAACACACTATATAATCATAAAGGGAACAATACAAGAAGAAGATATAACAGTTGTAAATAACAGCTGTAAATATGCACCCAATGTGGGCGCACCCAAATACAAAAAAGCAGCTAATAACAAATATAAATATGTCACTGATAATAATACAATCATTATTGGGGATGCCTGGGTGGCTCAGTGGGTTAAGCCTCTGCCTTCGGCTCAGATCATGATCTCAGTGTCCTGGGATCCAGCCCCGCATCAGGCTTTCTGCTCAGCAAGGCGCCTGTTTCCCCTCTCTCTCTCTGCCTGCTTCTCTGCCTACTTGTGATCTCTCTGTTTGTGTCAAATAAATAAATAAAATATTTTAAAAATACAATCATTATTGTAGTATGTATGTATGTATGTATGTATGTGATTTTAAAACTCCATGCACATCAATGAACAGGTCATCCAAAAGAAAATCCACAAGAAAGCAGTGACTTTGAATGACACATTGGATCAGAGGGATCTAACAGATATATTCAGAACATTCCATCCTAGAGCAGCAGAATGCACATTCTTTTCAAGGGCACAGGGAACATTCTCCAGAATAATTCACATATTAGGCCACAAAAGAAGCCTCAACAAATTAAAAAGGACTGAAGTCATTCCACGCATCTTTTCTGACCACAACACTGTGAAACTAGAAATCAACAATAAGAAAAATCTGGAAAGAACACAAATACATGGAGGTTAAATAACGTGCTCCTAACAATGAATGGGTCAACCCAGAATTCAACAAGGAAATAAAATATATATATATATATATACACAGAAGAAAATGAAAACACAACAGTCCAAAACCCTTAAGATGCAAGAAAAGTGGTTCCATAGCAATAAAGACCTACCTCAAGAAGCAAGGAAAATCTCAAATGAACAACCTGATCTTACACCTAAAGGAGCTAGAAAAAGAAGGACAAAAAAACCCAAAGCCAGTAAAAGGAAGGAAATGATAAAGATTAGAGCAGAAACAAATGAAATATAAACTAAAACAAAACAAAACAAAAAGGAGTGGAACAGATCAATCAAACCAGGCCCCAGTTCTTTAAAAAGAAAAACAAAATAAATAAACCTTTAACCAGAGTCATAAAGAGAGAGAGAGAGATCAAACAAACTCTAACATTCAGAAATAAAGAGGAGAAATAACAACTGACAGCACAGAAATACAAAGGATTATAAGAGTATATTATGAAAACTTTATGTCAACAAATAGGACAACCTAGGGGGGGGAAAAAAAGAATAAATTCCTAGTAACATAAAGCCTTCTAAAACTGACCCAGAGAGAAACAGAAAATGTGAAGAGACCAAATATTAGTAATGAAATTGAATCAGTAATCAAAGAACTCTCAACAAATAAGAGTCCAGAGTGCAGAGAGCTTCAAAGGTAATTCTACCAAACATTTAAATAAGAGTTAATACTTATTCTTCTCAAAATATTTTTTAAAAAAAAAGCAGAAGAGGAAGGAAAGTTTCCAAATTCATTCTATGAGGCTAGCATTATCCTGATACCAAAACCAGATAAATACACTACAAAAAAAAAAAAAAAAAAAAAGGTCAATATCTCAGATGAATATAAATGCAAAAATCCTCACCAGAATACTAGGAAACTGAATCCAACAATACATTAATAAAATCATGCATCACAATCAAGTGGGATTTATTCATGGGATGCAAGAGTAGTTTGATATTCATAAATCAATGTGATACACACATAATCAAGAGAAAGAATAAAAACTATATGATCATTTAAATAGATGCAGAAAAGACATTTGACAAAGTATAACATCTATTCATCATTAAAACCTCCCACAAAGTAGGTTTAGAGGGAACATACCTCAACATAATAAAGGTCATATATGAAAAAACAGCAAACATCACACTCCATGGTAAAACACTGAGAACTTTTCCCCTAACATCAGGAATAAGACAAGGATAGTCAACTCTCATCACTTTTATTCAATATAATATTGGAAGTTCCAGCCACAGCAATCAGACAAGAAAAAGAAATAAAAGACATCCAAATTGATAAGGAAGAAGTAAAGCATTCACTATTTGTGGATGACATGATACTATATATTAAAAAGTCTAACAATGCCACCAAAAAAAAAAAAAATACCCCTATAACAAACCCTACTAGAACTGATAAATAAATTCAATAAAGTCGAAGGATACAAAATCAATATACAGGAATCAGTTGTATTTCTATACAACAATAACAAAGTAGAAGAAATAGAATTTTTAAAAAAATCCTATTTACAATTGCACCAAAACAATAAAATATGTAGGAATAAACTTAATCAAGAAGGTGAAAGACCTGTACTCTGAAAACTATGAAGCACTGATGAAGGAAATTGAAGATGACAAAAATAAATGGAAAGATATCTCATATTTATGGATTGGAAGAATAAATATTGTTAAAATATCCATACTTCCCAAAACAAGCTACAGATTTAATGCCATCCCTATCAAATATCAATAGCATTTTTCTCAGAACTAGAACAAATAATCCTGAAAGTGGTATGGAACCACAAAAGACTTGGAGCAACTGAAGTAATCTTGAAAAAAAACCAAACTGGAGGTATCACAATCCTAGTTTTCAAGATATACAACAAATCTATAGTAATCAAAACAGTATGGTACTGACACAAAAATAGACACATAGATCAAAGGAACAGAATAGAGCCCAAAAGGAAACCCACAATTATATGGTCCATTAATCTTTGACAAAGGAGACAAGAAGATGCAATAGGAAAGTCTCTTGAACAAACTGGATAGCCACATGCAAAAGAATGAAACTGGACCAATTTCTCACATCATGCACAATAAACTCAAAATAGATTAAAGACTTAAAATGAGACCTAGAATCATAGAAGCCCTAGAAGAGAACACAGGTAGGATTTTCTCTGCCATCTGACATAGCAACATTTTTCTAGATGGGTCCCCTGAGACAAGGGAAACAAAAACAAACATAAACTATTGGGACTACATAAAAATAAAAAGCTTCTGTACAGTCAAGGAAACAATCAATAAAGCTAAAAGGCAACCTGCTGAATGGGAGAAGATATTTGCAAATGACATATCCAGTAAAGGGTTAGTATCCAAAATATATAAAGAACTTATACAACTCAACACCAAACAAATAATCCAATTAAAAAATGGGCAGAAGACACGAACAGACATTTCTCCAAAGAAGATATCCAGATGGTCAACAGACACATGAAAAGAAGCTCAACATCTCTCATTATCAGGGAAATGCAAATCAAAACCACAATGAGCTATCACTTAACACCTATCAGTATGGCTAAATTCAATACCCCAAAACAACAAGTGTTGGTAAAAATGTAGAGGAAGAGGAATTCTTTTGTACTGTTGTAGGAAAGCAAACTGGTACAGCCACTATGGAAAACATAAATTTTTTGGGGTTTGGAGGTTTCTCAAAAAGTTAAAAACAGAAATGCCATGTGATCTAGTAATTCTACTACTGGGTATTTACCCAAAGGTAAGAAAACATGGATTCAAAGATACATGCCCCCCTATGTTTGTTACAGCATTATTTATAATAAACATATTATAGAAGCAGCCCAAGTATCCATCCATAGAAGAGTGATAGAGAAGTGATGTGTATATATTTATAATAGAATATTACTCACTTCAAGTTTTTGAACTTTATTTCAGAAATTTCCAAAACTTAATGATTTTTTAAGGTATAAAGTACACTCAATATGCATACATTAGATATTGAGCATTATGCAAATTTTAAAATCTAAAAACATACGACTTACTAGAGGAAGAATTTCTCACGAACTCACAATTTTTTTTTCTTTCTACATAAAGCTCTGGGTTGTAACAACAGTTAACAGCATTTTCTTCCAAAAAAACTTTGAATTTCATGTGATTATATTAAATGTTCCTGGATAATTTTATTGGATCAGTTTCTGGCTTTAAAAAATATATATATATATATATGTGTGTGTATATATATATATACACACACATATATATATATATATTTTTTTACTTAGATCTTCATTTGATTTTGTGTACTTTTTTATATCAATTTCCCTATCTATATAATAGGGAAAACAACTGTATTTAACTCATAATGTTGTTGCAAAGATGAAATAACAGAATGAAGCAGTTTTCCTAACAGATAACACACTGCTCAAAAGACGTTGGATTTTATTAGTATGACTGTTATTATTAACTGATATTATTATTATTATTATTATTATTATTCCTTTGGAAACTTCATCAGCCTTGTCTGTCTTATGTTAATATGTAGAGAACACATCAGTGGTCTGGACACAGGCAGACTAATATTCCATATCCTGGAGGGAATTAATGTCCCCTGGAGAGCGCCATGGCAACAGACTTTAGGAGAGGACAGTCAGCTCCCTTTCTCTGCCCCTGTCTCTAGTTACCAGGTGTTGGCTATGAAGCCAGCTGTCAGACCTCTTATAGTTGGGGGCATGCCTTCTTTCATTCTCAGATTGCCTTGTAACATCCCTTGGAGGGGACTTTGGGCATGAGAGAGGTTATGGGTTATCCCTATACGTTTACTCACCCCAAGAGGGGCAAGTCAGGTAGGTATTTTTAGGGTAGGGTTGCCTGGTAAAATACAGGATACCCAATAAAATTTGAATTTCAGATCAACAACCTAATTTTTTTGGTGTGAGTATACCCCTAGTGGGATATACTAAAAGTGTATAATACTATACTAAAATGATTATACCAAAAAATTATTTGTTCTTTATCTGAAGTTCAACTGGGTGTCCTGTACTTGTATTTGTTAAATCTGTCTGGGGTAAATCCCTGCTGCTTGGTGGGCAGGGACCTGTACTGATCATCTTTGTTTCCTTGGATCTGGCACAAGGCTTGACAAACATAGGTACCTGAAGTGTTTGTTGATTAAATGAACACAGATCACCTTGGTTTCCTAAGCCAGCCTATCCTCTGGGTCCCCCAAACCTCCTGAGTTCTACTAGATGCCCATGAGGCACTGGCCACTTCTCCTGGCTTATAAGGGGTAGAGGGTGGGGTGGTATCATTTGGTAAATATCAAATGTAGAGAAGCAGAGAGCAAGAGTAGGAGTAAAATGAGGGATTTGCAAAAGGCCAAATAGGAAGAGTGAAGAAATGACAATAAAATATCTGGGCCAGAGAAGTGATCACTATATATGAGGTTGATGAGCATTACTGAGAAGTAGAATTCTTGCCACAAAGACTTTCTTTTATACACAATATTCCTTGTTTTCATGATTTGGAGCTTCGTTAACTTAGAAGTCAGGGGTCGGGGTGGTCATGAAGAGTCACCAAGGCAGCCAGAGCCACAAGATGGACCAAAGAGAACTTTTTGTCATTGGTCATCGAACCACCTGGGTCTTGTTACAGAATTTTGCTGGCAGGGAGTTAGGACACGTTTTGGTTCCAATAGGCTGGAAGGTCAGGAAACAGTAGACAGAAGTTTGAGTTTATAGTAAACATTCATGCTCCTTCACTTCTCCTAGATTTTAAATTTGGTCTAAAAAGACAGGAGAGAATTTGTTCAGGACCAAAACCTTTTCTGGAGATAAACTCTTTTTTCCTTGGAGAGCAAGGAAATGCTTCACAAATGCAAAAGCGTGGATGGAGCCATGGGTCCTGAGTGTGTTTACTTGTTGGGGGTGGAGGTAGGGGCCAGTGGGTTGGGCTCATGCAAGGGGTTGTTATTTCTCTTCCATTTGTCACTTTTAACTCCAGAGGCAATTTTACAGAAATCTTTGTCAGAGTTCTATAATCCCCTAAATATTAACTTGGCTTTAACTCAAAACGCCACATTTAAGAGGCTCAGATGATTTCCAGTCTGAACAGTTTCTGGTCTTTTTGCCAAAGTAAAGTTTTTAAAAGTACCTCTAGGGATGCTCAGGGGGAGGCCAAATTACCTCCCTCTGGTGTGAGCATGACTCCCCTTGGAAACAAATTATCCCTTGGGCAGCTAGCTCACTGCTCTCACTAAGCCTAAAGATGAGACTATGAAGCTGGCAGGGGTGCAGAGACTGGCAGCCTCTCCTCCTGGCTCCTTAGGTCAAAGAAAAATAATGTTAGTTAAAGTTTGATGATCTTGGCTTATGATCCCATGTCCAGAATATGTACTCCTGCAAAGTTCAGTTTGTTAGAAGAGAAGTAGGAGAACATGATAGATCAAATCCACAATGGAGTCCTAAATTCTTAGGATGTTGTGTTCCTTCCTCTTCAGCAATTTCTTGGCTCATCAGTCATCATAAGAATGACAGAGGATCCCCCAGCTCCACAGCGCTCTTCTGTTTTGGGACTGTAAGAAGTAAACGGTGCTGGAACAGCCACACTCCAATACTACGGGAAAGGACAATGATAAGTCTGGGTCTTGGTACTCTAGTCTGCTTCTGACCTGCTTCATGGGTAAGACCAGAGACCAGTAGATGTCCGGTTATATGGGGACCAGTCATATAACAGTTGTACTCCACTGGCACAACTTTGCCTCAAATGAAACAACATTATGGTTTATTTCATTCACACAAGATATTTTTAAAGGGTTCTCAAAAAGAGATGGTTGTGGGGAAATGAACTGAACATAGTCTTACAGGGAAGGTTTGTGACTCCAATCTCCTGTTTATTTTTGATGTGGTAAATCCCTTTATAAATCTAAGTCTCATTTTTGTCCTATAAAAATGGGGTTAATGATAGAGTACCATCAGATTGTTGAAAGCATTATATGATGGATTTGACAGCGTAGCGCACACAGAATGGGCATGAAAAAGTCAAATGGCAAAACCCTGGGTGGCTGCTAGGCTGTGTGGACATGTGACACCAAAAGAAGGCGGCTTGTCTAGGTGACACCAAACCTGGAAGATGAGCTTCTCTTGCTCACAGCTGGGGGGACCATACAATGCTCTTACTCCCACAACATCTTAAAGAGTACGGACAAAAGGATAGTGAACCTTGCTACTGGGGTGCAGAAATAGTTGGTTAAAAACAACAACAACAACAACTCTGTACAGTAAGCATAAATTCTGAGCAATTGTAGACAGAGAATTCCTTGCAGTTAGAAGAAAAATTGAAAGCCCTGATATGAGGAAGTGACTGTTCTAACACAGATGCTCAGCCAATTGCTTACTTTTCGTTCAGCCCACAGGAGAGAGAATGGAATATGGAAAAAGGATGAGCAAAAAGTGCAGAGCCCCTGCCCTCAAAGTGGGCTCACAGGGCCAGCAGTGTCAGTATCACCTTGCAAGTTGTGGAGAGGCAGAAATTCAAGAGCCACCCCAGACCCACTGAATCAGAATGTGCATTTTAACACAATCCCCGGATACCCCACTGGCGCATTAAAGTTTGAGAAGCAAATGGCCCAGACAGTGAAAGAACAGAATCTGAATGAGACCAGGATCCAGACATTCCCCTTGAAAATGCTGAGAAGGGTTTCACTAATTCTGCAGCGAGGTGAGACTTAACCCATGCATTACTTGGAGTTTGTGTGTGGTAAACTGTATGTGGTTCCCACCTCATAGCTTTGTCTTCCTCAAGCCGCTGGAGGTCTTTATCGATTCTAAGGTAAATGTACCTTGTCAGTTTGGCCCTTGTGGGAGGTTCAGATGTGCCCTAAGTCTTTAGGCGGGATTCCCAGGACTAGAGTGGAAAGGCCAGCCTTAACAGAAGGCTGCTGGGTCCTAACACATTGTCATCTGGATGTGACACAAGTTACAAAAGCACTTTGTCAACTATAAAGGAACATAAAGATGTGAAGTAGTAATGTCATTACAACACTTTGAATCAGAGTAAGAACTGTAAAAACAACATGCTCCTCTTTTTCTAGGCTAACATTACTGTCTTGGGGATGTAAGTGGGTAACGGGGTTAAAGTGAGGGCGTCCACCATGAAAACGGAATCATGGGGCCTGCAGAGGAAAGAAGTGGAGACACTGTCACTTGCCAGCTTTTTACACTGGAAGAACAGGAAAATGACTAAGTATTCCTTTTTTATACACCCTCTCAGAGGTTCCACCACAAATATGATCTCTTATCCCATTTTTAATTGGTTGAAATGAATAGCTACCTAGAAATGGGGCGATACAGTCAGTCAAACACACCACTGACTGAGCGGGGGACAGAACACTACACAAAATGCTGTGATTCAAACACTGTCTACCTAGAATTCAGCATTTGCCTATAGCCAAGTCTAGCCAACAGCCTTCATCCTAATACAAAGTCCACCTTTTGCCTCATGGTAAAACTGAATACCATTAAGAACTATTTTTCCCACAATAGTTGATCTCCGTCATGGCTGAAGTGTTGTGTTCACTCTCCCTCATTTATTAAAGCTCTTTCTTTAGGTCCCAAAGGAAGGTTTGGAGAGCAAAATATGAGTAACTGAAGAGAGTTCCAAGGTTTGCCTGGGTTCAGCTGCATTGAAGATCTAAAGCAATGATTCTCAAACTACCTGTGGCACAGAACAAGGTGTTTGATAATTTAATTTTCAGATGTCACAGACCAATATTTTTTGTGAAATACAATAAAAATAAATCACCAGAGAAATAAAAGGAAGAAAACAAAGACAGAGAGAGTATAAGCCCGCTGATCATGCATTGGATGTTGCACCAAGGTCATATTGCTGTAAAAGTTCTAAACTCTTATTTTCAATCTCTGTAGTAACCTTGTCACAGGTTAGTAAGGAATAGTTTGCAGACTGGTGTTGGTTCATGAGCTGTGGTTTCAGTAGCTCTGGCATAACGGACATGCTAAGGGAAAGCACCTACGATAATGCCCACTTGGAACAGAGTATTAACGCTAACAGTTAATACTTAGTGAGGGCTTTCTATGAATGAGCCGCTCACCGTTCAAGTTCGCTGCACGTATTACTTCTTACATAATCCAGTGAGGCAAGTCCTATAACTATCTCCGTTTACAGATGGAGAAGCTTAGGCACAGAGGAGTTCAGGAACTTACTGAAGGTCGACAAGTAAACCCAGCCAGAAGTATCTTTCTCCAGAGCACACCCATGTGACATCGCTCTCCCACTGCCTCTATGAAGCTGTTTGGTTCAGGTTGCATCTGAATCTACCCCAGGGGTAAATAATACTTATAATGGCATTGGTGATAATGCAGTCCCCAACAGAAGTCATTGTACCCTCACATCTCTGAGTAACATCCTATGGGAGTAGACACCAGAACAGAGTTGACATATAATCATTGAACAAACCCTTCACAGGGATCTGAAAAATGAATTTTGGCATCCCCTATAACCAAAACTGAAAAGGTGTTCAAAACTCAGGAAATGGGATGTGAATAGCAAACTCAGAGTTCAATTTTGGTTGATCCCCAAAAGGAGCTGGAGAGGGCTACCTTGCCTGTAAGAGGCTATAGAGGGTCAAGTCCTTCCCATCTCTTTTTCCACAAGTGCACTTTTTCCTTTTCTCCAGGCTAAAGCTTTGGTGTTTCCTGTATTGTTTGAAATAGGAAGCCAAGCCTTAGGAGCTTGATGAAAAGCTCTTTCCCTTTTTGGTGTGTCTTGTGTTTTTAAACACTTCTGCATTACAGGCCAGGATCCCCTGCCTAAGCTGCAATTGCGCAGGCTCCCACTCCTTAGCAGGGCTGCCCCGCCTCCCATCTCCACCCCTCTTTGTCCACACTTCCAGAGCCAGCCCCTCTGGGGCCTCACCCTCCTTGGGCTTACTTCATTGTCTCCAAAGCTGATAATGATGTCTTCCACCTCCATCTCTTGCTGATAAACGAATTCCTGAAATACCTTTACAGACCTTCACATCACCATAAATGCTGCTTTAAGGAAGGACAAATGGTGGAGAAAATGAACAACACATGGAACATAAGTGGTACCACATGTCAGACTTAATCTCGTCGGTGAGAAGAGGGGCGAAAAACCCCAAAGCCCTTCCGTCCCTATGCATGGAGCAAAACAGCCACAGCTACTGCCACAAATAGCTATTAAAATTCACTTTTTAGACAATGGCCAGTGTATAACTCTCTAGATTGAAAAGATATACTTTTTTATTAAAACTCTGGTTACCCTGGTGGGGCGAAATTACATTCAGCTTTTCCTAAGCAGGGGGCAATGCTGACCAAAATATCAGATGTTTTTAATTATGATCCTGAACCTCCTCATATTCCCTGAGCCAACAGTTGCTCTCAAAGAATCAATTTCTCTTTGTAAAAACATGTCTTGCCTAAAAAAAGTAGGAACCCTTATAAGCGTTTTTAAGACTCTGTTTTCCTTCTATAGAGCACAGGCTGTGAATAAGAGCTCTCTCAACTATGGGGGGAGACTAGAGGGGCCCACAGAAAGATAGCTAACACTTCAGGGCATGACTGTGGGTGCAGGGGTGTGGAATGGCAGTATCAACTGTAGTGGCTCAGAGGAGAGAAGGTCAGAGTGGGCAGGGATGGGTAGGGAACACCTCCTGGGGAAGTGGTACCAAAATGGAGTCTTAGAGAAGGGAAACCTTCAAAGGGAAAGGAGGGAGGAAGTGGGCATTCTAGAAGATAATGATAAAGGTTAGGGAAGTATCACTTTAGGGAGGAATAGGCAAAAGTCACCCTTGACAATCCTTTAACATTTTTCTGAATTATCCATGAAGTACTGTGAGCACTGTAAATCTCATCCATGCTGACATTGGAGATCTACTGGACTATGGCAGGAAATTCTATGAGCTGATGTCTGGGCATTTGCACTATTGCCCCTGCAAGAACTACCAAGGACCTAGAGGGGAGTAAGGATTGGATGGAGAATGCTCCTATATTTTCGCCTGCCCACAAGATTCACTCCATTACACTTGAACGGGAAGCCTCTGTCATCCTAATACATACCCAAAGACTTTGCGGTTGTGAGGATTAAACAGTATAACATAGTTGAAAGCCCTTAGCACAAAATCTGTCATGTGGTAGGAGCTAGTTAAAGGCATGGTCAGACCTACGGATAACATCCTCTTTTGCAAAGTTGGAAAGAACCTGGCCCCCGCTCTCTGCGATTTCTGTTGTGTACCCAATAAAAAGCCACCACTCTCAACCTCTTGAGCAATGCCTTCAGGGACTGTGTAGTACACCGGGGGTAGGTTCTGAGTGATCCCCAGGGTATCAAGATGGGAACTCTGGAACACAGGTGGCAAAAGGTCTCACATTTTGAAAAGGGTCTTTGCAGGCCATGTTGCTTGGCTACACATTCAGGCCATGCGCCGACTCAAATCCCTGGTTTTCCCCTGTAATCCATTTCTTCGATGTTTATTGCATGAAATTTAGGATAAACCAAAACTCTGGGGACACACCAAGAAGGATAGATTTCCTGGAGTCATTCTTTATGGACATCATCTCCTTATTCTGTTTTCTCTTCATTCTCCTTGACACACTGTTTTTTTTTTTTTTTTTTCCTTCCCTCCATTTTGTCATCTCTTTCTATTTATATCAAAATCAGATTTATACTTACCCATTTTGTTTTGGCCATAATTTACCTTTCATTCCCGCTCCCCCCAACCCCTGGGCTTGATTCTTAAAAACAAAGAATCAACACAAAATCTCACCACGACTGCCATCATTACCACCAAAACAACGAAAGAACATACCACCCACTGAACCAAGCCAGAGGTCTGGGAAAGCTTTAGCCACATGCTTCACATTAAAACTTTTCTTACAAGCAGCTCTTTTCCCCCCACAACTTGAAGGCTTTGGCTAGGGTTTGAAAACTGGATTGGAGGGAATTGTAAATCCCCTGACACACACACACACACACACACACACACACACACACACACACCCACCCACCCACCCACCCCAGGCCAGGGATTTGGGGCTGTGTGCAGGTGCCCTTCCTCCTTGTCCTCTACTTTCCCTAGGTCTTTTCCCACTGCCATCCTTTCATCCTGTCTTTTCTCAATTCGCCTATTGACCCCCTGCCAACCCCTGTTTCTTTTCATAATTTCCATCCCTCCAAGTTTCCATCCCCAACTGGTGCCTGAGCCTAACCACCTACTAAGACATTTGTGACAAACTCTCCCCAAATCTGTTGGAGCCTGATTAGAGCAGTCTCCCTGGAACCACATGCACTGGGCAAAGGTGTATTCTAGTCCAATGACCACCTGAATGCTCGGCCAGCACACAGTTGCCAGGAGCTCACACTCTCCTATGCATCCCCTGGGTCCTGGCTGGCATAAGGTTCAATGGCTAGTGGCTGCCCCGAAGGCTACCTAGGGCTCCCAAGATTCTGAAAGGTTTAGATCCTTTCTCTTATCTTGTTACTTTCCTTTTTAATCCGTAATTGCTGTTACCTCTTTTTGCTTCCCCAGAATTAGTTTCAAAATCTAAATGCTTTGTTTGGCTCTCCTGTTGTTTAGCTCCTGTTGGTTTATTGTTTAGGTATAAACGTTCTCTCTAAAACATAAAATAAGAAAAGAGCAAGTGTGTTACCTAGTGCATCTAATAAAACTCACCCAATTAATTCAGAATGACTTGGCACAAAGAAGGCTCCTGTCTGTTTCAGTTTTTCATTCTCCCTAGGATGCTAATTGTTTTTCTTCTGATAATCTTGTATTTTTGGCCTGAAGTCTAAAATCTGGCCTGCTGGGCTATGTGTCAGATATTAAATTAGATGACATCTGTTTTGAATATTATCATCTTTTATTTTCTTTCAAACTCTCTTCACTTCTTCATTTCTCCTTTAACTGTAAGGATCACACTTTGCTGGGTGCTTGAGACAAAAGTGTAGACCCTTCTTCTTTGGGGACACAGATTAAAATTACTAAAGCTAAGTGGTCACAGTGAAAGCTATTCAGGAAAAAGATGTTGGGAGAGAAGCCTTAGCAACCATCCCATAGAGGATGAGCAGCTAATATAAAAGGCTGGCTGTCCACACCAGCGTTTTGAGGTTCCCACTGAATAATTACAATCAATTAGAAGGAGACTGACAGTGAGTGTTGAACACTGGTAAAGTGAGTATTTTGAATCGAGAAAAGTAGAGGTAGTGGGGATGGTGGTGGTGTTGGTACATGGGATAAGTGGTGACATTTTTATTTCTTTGCATTTAATTTCTCTCTGTGTGTTTTTCCCCCAGAAAAATAATAAAAGGAGGAGAAACTTAAATGCATTCTCATACCTACAGATTCATATTTTAATAGTAAAATCTAATGTATATATTACATTAGCAGATTACAATCTGCTACATATATGCGTGTGTGTGTGTGTGTGTGTGTGTGTGTATCTTAAAATCTTCTTTTCATGGGGAAATTTTTTATTGCTAACTGGGTTGGGCCTACTTATTAAGGATCAATTTTTTTGTTAGAATGCCCAAGGTAACACCCTTGTGTAACATGTTTTTCCTTTATGTCAATATTTTTCACGTATATACTCTTGAAGATGCCAACTAGCTTCTTGCAACTTTGAATTTGCAGAGGCAATAGAGAGCGTATAGCACACTGGCCAGAACGCGTGCCTAAGCTTTCACATCTGATACACACGTCGCTCATCATTGGAAGAAGAAATAAGCAGGCTGGCTATGCACAGAATTCAAAATGTCTCCAGGATCTAAACCAAATTTCTAAAATCACATCATCATGAAAATTGGCCAACAGTGACTTTGTGCTTGCATACAAATGACAAATCACCCCTTCATGATGCTGGCCTTGGATTTCTTGGATACCACTGTGTTTAGGCTGTTGCTAGGCCAGTCATGGGTCTGTAAAAATACTATTTTTGAATAGAATATGTATATAAGAGCAGTTCTCAAGTGTAAGCAATTTTTGTCTCTCAGGAGACACTTAGCAATGTCAGGATATGTTTTTGGTTGCCACAGCTGAGGGGGAGGACTCCTACCAGCATCTACTGGGTAGAGTCCAGGGATACTGGCAAATATTATGTAAGGCACAGGAAACCCCATAACCAAGGATTAATGAGCCTAAATTTCAATAGTACCAAGATTAGAAACCCTGGTTTGTAGGCATTTATATATTGAACCAGCCAACAACAGATCAAAACTATGGCATTGAGGGCAAAAGGACACTTACAAGAAAGCAGTCTTCTATGGATGAATAGCTATTGCTGACTTTGATGACCCTATTGGTCAGATAATACTCTCTGTGTAGAGTGGACTAAGAGATCCTTCCATTTGGGCTTCCCTCCTGCTCCTCTTTTCATGGTTGTTAGCATCATCTTCCATGAGTATGCAGTCCCTCAAACTATGTATCTCTGGGCTTTATCCATAATCTTCCCCTTCTCCTCGCCCTACCTCTTGTTGGTAATCAGTTCCTCATAATTCAGCTCTCCCCATTATAATGATACTCCCTGCCTTCTTAGGTCCTCCACTACCACTTTAGTTCAGGCTCCCCTCACAGCTGAAAGAGCCTGTTTATTAAGGTTCCAATGATCCCATCCTGGTCACTCTCTTGCCATCTTGCTGCTCCAGCCAAATCCATTCAGTGCTCCACAGCTTTAGCCGCTTCCTCATTTCCCTGGTCCTACAGGGAAGAGACATTTATCAAGTGCCTATCTGATAATTACTCTGTTAGGAGCTGTGATCATTCTCTGGATTAAAACCTTTCCAAGCCTCCATATTGATGAAGGGATGAACGCCTCACTTCTTGACACAGCATGTAAAAGCTTCTGATAATCTGTTTCACCTGACATTTCAGCTTACTCTCCCACCCTGCTCTGATGTACTTGCTCCAACCACAATGAATCAATGGCTTTCCCTTAGTTTGGGTCACACACTCTTAAACCTCTAACTGCCCATGCTATTCCCTGTATTTAAAATATTCTTTCTACCCTTTTCTGAAGAACTCTCATTCATCCTGTGCAACTTCATCTAGTACCTAGAGAAATGCCTGGCCCATGAAGCTGCTCAATAAAGATGGAATGAAATTAAATTTCACCTTCTCTCTAAAACGTTCTATAATTTCCTGGCTGTTAGTCAGTACATCTCTCATGCTC
Source organism: Enhydra lutris kenyoni (assembly GCF_002288905.1). Taxonomy (NCBI): domain Eukaryota; kingdom Metazoa; phylum Chordata; class Mammalia; order Carnivora; family Mustelidae; genus Enhydra; species Enhydra lutris. The sequence continues at coordinate 32,039,020 of NW_019154086.1, read as the reverse complement.
CACAGCCCGTTGTACACACTTCTACCAAAATCCCGTCGCATACCTGACTGTGAATCCTTTGAGGGAAGGGATGGTGTCTTATGTCTCTTGGAACCACAAGACTGTGCCAAAGTGGACATAAAGTGACCCTGATGATTAAATACTCACTTCTTATGTTTTTGGAATCCTTAATTCACACTGGAAATGGTATGCATCGTTTGATATCCCCAAAACTCACAAAATTTGACATTGGTCTCCAATGAGCCCTGGCCCTGCTCTAGAACCGAATACCCTCCAGTCCATGATGTGAAGATAAGGTCTGAGTCTATCCTCTATCACCTAGTCACTGTTTAACCTTGGGAAGACATTTAACACCTCTCACCTCAAAAATAGAAGTATTTTTTCTTTTGTAAAATAGGAATAATGATATCTGCTTTTCTTACCTTGTGGAGCAGTCATGAGGATTAAATAAGAGTACATGTTGGAAACTGTTTTTTAATTTCTAAGGGTTATAAAACTTTCCAAGTGCTTCCCTATTCAAAATATAGCAAAATAAAATACAACACCTCCTTTAATCTTACATGATCTTTATTTTTTTCCAAAATTTTTTCCACAAACTTTGGCCAATTTGATGCATTGTATCTACTCTCTCTCTTCAACCCCAGGAATTCTGTTTTCTTTACACCCATATCACTGGCAGTTCATTCATCACAATTTTCAACATGGACACTCTTCTGTCCTTCCCTCACTGGACTTGACTTCAGTCCACCTCTCCCTGAGACATTCTCTTCATTGGAATCAGTGGATTCCTGAAACATGGATTCTGATAATATCTTGCCATGTATAAAACCCCACAATGATTCTTCTTAGCCTACAGAGTAAAATTCAAACTCCTTAGGAAGGTCTCAAGCCCACCATCCTGCAGTCTCTGCCTACCACTTCATTTGCATTACCTAATGTTACTCTCCTAACACATACCCTACCCATATTAAATGACTTCTGTTTCTAGAAAGCCCAAAACACAGCCTGGTGCAATCTGGTCATCTTTTAGGACTTGGTTCAAAATATCATCTCTTCTGGGAAGCCTTCCCTGACCTAAGTTTTCTATTTCTCTTCATTCCATGCAGAAGTAGATATCCCTATCGTTGTGTCCCCAGACTCCATGACCACATCTTGATTAAGCATGACCTTCCCACTATTCTCTAGTTACCACTTAAATATTTATTTCCTCTACTAGACAGTGAGATCTATGGGTACAAGGAATATGTTTTATCTCTCTCTATATGTCTAGCTTCAACAGAATTCCTGGTAAGAGCAAACAATTGCTAAGTACTTCTTGACTAAATGAGTGATATAAGCATTATTTGTACTATATTCTTATTCCTTTGTCACATTTTATGCACTTTTTAGAAATTTTTTTTTGTTTCACTCTGGTTTTCACAAATTTAGAAAAATTTCTGGCAAATGCTATAATTTACTCAGAAGCTATTCTGCATTGAGATAGTGGGTTTGGTTTTCTTTGGGAGGTTGAGTGCCTACTGTCTGTGCTATACCTCCATGGATTTATGACATGTCCCTGATGTACATAGGAGCTCTTGCTCACCTGCTGCTTTTGGCCTTGGCTGTTTCCAGTTGTTGGGTAAGGAGCCTGGCAATCGTGGTGAAGCTGTTGCTCATACGGAAGATATCTCTGCTCTGAGGGCCCAGGATGGAGGAGAAAGCATCAGTGATACTCTTAATCTCCAGCAGGAGAATATGATGAAACGAATGTTCCATGTTGGCCAACTGACTCACCAGGAAAGGCAGGCAGCTCCTGGCTCTCTCCTGCCAAAAACAATGAAAAACAGTGTGCACTGTTGGTGGGAACATAAACTGGTACAGTTACAATGGAAAACAGTATGGAGGTTCCTCAAGAAATGAAAAAATATAACTACCATATGGCTAGCAATCCCACTTCTAGGTATTTACCCAAAGGAAACAAAATCATTATCCCAAAGAGATTTCTGCACTCCCATGTTCATAGTGGCATTATTTATTCATAATAGCCAGGACATGGAAACCACCAATGTGTCCATAAAAGCATCAACGGACAAAGGAAAATGTAGTATATATACACAATGGAATACTATTTATCCATAATCATGTCATAAAAAAAGAAGGAAATCCTGCCATTTACAACAACATGGATGAACCTAGAGAGCATTATGCTAAGTAAAATAAGCCACATGGAAAAGGACAAATACCATGTGGTATCATCTACATGCAGAAACAAACAAACAAACAAACAAACAAACAAAAAGTTGAACTTTAACTGAGAGAACCCTGAGGGGACTGGGGTAGGTGGGAGAAATAGGGAAAGGTTGTTCAAAGGGTGCAAGCTTACTTTTAGCTATAAGTTGAATAAGATCATGTATAACATGGTGACTATAGTTGATACACTGTATTGTATAATTAAAATATGCTAAGAGAGTAGAACTTAAATGTTCTCATTTACCCCCCCCCCCCAAAAAGGTAAATATGTGTGGTGATGGATGCATCAATTGACTCTATATGGGGGAATCATCTCATAATGAATATGTATATCAAATCATCACATTGTACTTATTAAATATCTTGCAATTAGTCAATTATACATCAGTTAAGGCTGGAGGGGAACTAAAGAACAATGAAAACAAATAAAAAAAAACAATGAAAAAAAACGAACAATGAAAAAAAAAATCTGTATTTTAAAAGAAAAACACAGTTCCCTGACCAGCAGATGACGATTCTACAGGGAGCTGAGAGAGCTAGCTAAAGCTAAATAATGTCTCATTCACAGTGCCTCTGAATTGGCTTTTTTGAGATTTTAACCTTTTTCCTGCTGATGAATAACAAACGTTATTCCTTTCTTAAAAATACATCAAAAGGGGAGAGGAAGCAAGATGGCAGAGGATTAGGAGACTGAAATATCATTATGTCCCAGTAGTTCAGCTAGATATTTATCAAACCATTCTGAACACCTACAAACTCAACAGGAGATTGAAGAGAAGAAGAGCAGCAATTCTAGGAACAGAAAATCAACCACTTTCTGAAAGGTTGGACATGCGGAGAAGTGAATCTGAACCAATGGGAAGATAGACCATGGTGGCAGAGGGGCTGGCTCCCAGCAAGTGGTGAAGCAGCAGAGCACAATATCAGAACTTTTTGAAGCCTGCTCCTCTGGACATCACTCTAGAGGCTAAGTGGGGATGGAGCCCTTGTGGGGACAGTGTGGTCTCAGGTCCCATGGGGTCACAGAAAGACCAGGGGTGTCTGAGTGTGACAGAGCTGCCAGGTATTGGAGTGGGGAAGCCGGTTATAGAGACAGAGCCGAGGAGTGAGCTCTCAGCTCATGGTAACCTTAAACCATGATCCGAGGCACATTCGGGCTGCTGCTCTTCGAGCAGGGACCCCACAAGTGGCAGATCCAGAGAGACACCTCCTTCCTCCTCCAGGAGGAGTGGTACAGGAATGTGCAGCAGGAATCTGCTGGGTTTGGAGACTCCAAAAGGGAGCATGCACCAGAGACAGAAACGCTCAGTCACAGGATGGATGAGCTTGGAATGTGGCCGGAGACCAGTGAGATGGGAAAGTTTGACAGCTTTTCTCTGAGGGCACACTGAGAAGTGGGGCCCCGAGCTCTTGGCTCCTCTGGACCGGAGACTGGGAGGCCGCCATCTACATTCCCGTCCTCCAGGGCTCTATGGAAAGTGTTTAGGGAACAAAAGCTCCCGAGAGCAAACCCAAGCAGATTACTTTGCCTGGCTCCCAGCAAGGGCAGTGCAGTTCAGCCTCGGACAAAGATAATTGATACTCACTGCAACAGGCCCCTTCCCCAGAAGATCAACAAGAACATCCAGCCAAGACCAAGCTCACTAATCAAGGAGAACAGCTGAACTGGAGAGCTAGGGGAAAGCAATACATAGAATTCATGGCTTTTTCCCCCATGATCCTTTAGTCTTGCAATTAAATTTATTTTACTTTATTTTTTTCTTATTCTACATTTTTAACTTTTCCTCTTTCTTCTTTTAACATTTTTTAACTATTTTATCTTATCAATACCTTTAAAAAATCTTTTTAAATTTTCATTGTTATAGTCATATTTTATCCTTTCATTGTATTCAACCTTACTTTTTTGTACACATATACGTTTCTTTCTTTAAAATTTTGGGGTACAATTTCTTCTAATAGATCAAAATACACCCTAAATGTAGCATATGGCTTTGTTCTAGTCTCCAGCTTGATCACATTCTCCTCTTTTTTTCTTTTCCAACCAAATTATCTTATCAATTCCTTTTTAGAATCTTTTTAAATTTTCATCTTCATAGTCATATTCCATATATTCATTATGTTTACCATTATTTTTGTATATATATGTTTTCTTTCTTTAAAATTTTGGGAGGTAGTTTCTTCTAAGAGACCAGAATACACCCCAGAACAAGTGGGTGGCTCTGTTCTATTCACCAGTTATATATACATATATACATGGAAGATATTAGAGAATCCCTTTCTGGAGAAATACAATCCCTTTCTGGAGAAATAAAAGAACTAAAATCTAAGCAAGCTAAAATCAAAAAAGCTATTAATGAGGTACAATAAAAAATGGAGGCTCTTACTGCTAGGATGACTGAGGCAGAAGAGAGAATTAGTGATATAGAAGACCAAATGACAGAGAATAAAGAAGCTGAGCAAGAGAGAGACAAACAACTACTGGACCACAAGGGCAGAATTCAAGAGATAATTGATACCATAAGACAAAACACTATTAGAATAATTGGGATCACAGAAAAAGGCAAAAGAGAAAGGGGGGGCAGAAGGTATATTGGACCGAATTATAGTAGATAATTTCCCTAATATGGCAAAGGGAACAAGCATCAAAATCCAGGAGGCACAGAGAATCCCCCCTCAAGATCAATAAAAATAGGTCCACACTCTGTCATCTAGTAGTAAAACTTAGAAGTCTTAGTGACAAGGAGAAAATCCTGAAAGCAGTTCAGGACAAGAGTTCTGAAACATACACCAGTAGAAATACTACATTGGCAACAGACTTATCTACCAAGACCTGATAGGCCAGAAAGGACTAGCATGATACATTCAGAGCAATAAATGAGACAAATATGCAGCCAAAAATACTATATCCAGCTAGGTTGTCACTGAAAATAGAAGGAGAGATAAAAAGCTTCCAGGACAAACAAAAATTAAAAGAATTTGCAAACACCAAACCAGCCCTACAGGAAATATTGAAAGGGGTCCTCTAAGCAAAGAGAGGTCCTAAAAGTAATAGAACAGAAAGGAACAGAGACAATACACAGTAACAGTCATCTTACAGGCAATATAATGGCACTAAATTCATATCTTTCAATAGTTACCCTGAATGTAAATGGGCTAAATGTCCCAATCAAAAGACACAGGGTATCAGAATGGATAAAAAAAACAAGATCCACTGATAGGCTGTCTACAAGATTACCATTAATGGACATCAAAAGAAGGCTGGGGGGCTGGGGGGGGGGAATCCTTATATCAGATAAATTAGATTTTAAACCAAGACTATAATAAGAGATAAGGAAGGATACCATATCATACTTAAAGGGTCTGACCAACAAGAAGATCTAACAATTTTAAATATCTATGCCCCTAACATGGGACCAGCCAATTATATAAACCAATCAGTAACAAAATCAAAGAAACACATCAACAATAATACAATAATAATAGGGGACTTTAACACCCCCCTCACTGAAATGGACAGATCATCTAAGCAAAAGATCAACAAGGAAATAAAGGCTTTAGATGACACACTTGACCAGATGGACATCACAGATATATTCAGAACATTCCATCCCAAAGCAACAGAATACACATTCTTCTCTAGTACACATAGAACATTCTCCAGAATAGATCACATCCTGGGTCACAAATCAAGTCTCAACCAGTACCAAAAGATTGGGATCATTCCCTGCATATTTTCAGACCACAATGCTCTTAAGCTAGAACTCAATCATAAGAAAGTTGGCAAGAACTCAAATACATGGAAGCTAAAGAGTTTTCTACTAAAGAATGAATGGGTCAACCAGGAAATTAAAGAAGAATTTAAAAATTCATGGAAACAAATGAAAATGAAAACACAACTGTTCAAAATATGTGGGGTACAGAAAAGGTGGTTCTGAGAGAAAAGTATATAGTGATACAAGCTTTTCTCAAGAAATAAGAAAGATCTCAAGTACACAAGTTAGTCCTATAGCTAAAGGAGCTGGAGAAAGAACAACAAAGAAAGCCTAAACCCAGCAGGAGAAGAGAAATAATAAAGATCAGAGCAGAAATCAATGAACCAAAAGAACAGTAGAACAAATCAACAAAACTAGGAGCTGGTTCCTTGAAAGAATTAATAAGGTTGATAAACCCCTGGCCAGACTTATCAATAAGAAAAGAGAAAGGACCCAAATTAATAAAACCATGAATGAAAGAGGAGAGCTCACAACCAGCACCAAAGAAATACAAACAATTATAAGAACATATCATGAACAACTATGTGCCAGCAAATTTGACAATCTGGAAGAAATGGATGCATTCCTAGAGCCATATAAACTACCAAAACTGGGGCGCCTGGGTGGCTCAGTGGGTTAAGCCGCTGCCTTCGGCTCAGGTCATGATCCCAGGTCCTGGGTTCAAGCCCCGCATCGCGCTTTCTGCTCAGCAGGGAGCCTGCTTCCTCCTCTCTCTCTGCCTGCCTCTCTGCCTGCTTGTGATTTCTCTCTGTCAAATAAATAAATAAAATCTTAAAAAAAAAAACTACCGAAACTGAACCAAGAAGAAATAGAAAACCTGAACAGACCCATAACCAGTAAGAAGATTGAAGCAGTCATCAAAAATCTCCCAACAAATAAGAGCCCAGGGCCTGATGGGTTCCCAGGGAAATTCTACCAAACATTTAAAGAAGAATTAATTCCTATTCTCTTGAATCTGTTAAAAAAAAAAAAAAAATAGAAACGGAAGGAAAACCTCCAAATTCATTTTACGAGGCCAGCATTACCTTGATCCCAAACCAGACAAAGACCCCATCAAAAAGGAGAATTACAGACCAATATTCTTGGTGAACACGGATGCAAAAATTCTCACCAAAATACTAGCCAATAGGATCCAACAGTACATTAACAGGATTATTCACCACGACCAAGTGGGATTTATTCCTGGGCTGCAAGGTTGGTTCAACATCCACAAATCAATGTGATACAATACATTAATAAAAGAAAGAACAAGAACCATATGATACTCTCAATAGATGCTGAAAAAACATTTGGCAAAGTACAGCATCCTTTCTTGATCAAAACTCTTCAAAGTGTAGGGACAGAGGATACATACCCAATATTATCAAAGCCATCTATGAAAAACCCACAGTGAATATCATTCTCAATGGGGGAAAACTGCAAGTTTTTCCCCTAAGGTCAGGAACACGGCACTGTTATTCAACATAGTACTAAAAAAGTCCTAGCCTTGGCAATCAGACAACAAAAGGAAATTAAAGGCATATGAATCAGCAAAGAAGAAGTCAAACTCTCACTCTTTGCAGATGATATGATACTTTATGTGGAAAACCCAAAAGACTCCACTCCAAAACTGCTATTAACTCATACAGGAATTCAGTAAGTGTCAGGATATAAAATTAATGCACAGAAATCAGTTGCATTTCTAAACACCAAGAGCAAGGGAGAACAAAGCGAAATTAAGAAGTCGATCCCATTTACAATTGCACCAAAAACCATAAGATACCTAGGAATAAACCTAATCAAAGAGGCAAAGAATCTGTACTCCGAAAACTATAAAGTACTCATGAAAGAAATTGAGGAAGACACAAAGAAATGGAAAAATGTTCCATGCTCATGGATTAGAAGAATAAATATTGTGAAAATGTCTAAAAGCAATCTGCATATTTAATGCAATCCCTCCCAAAATACCATCAATTTTTTTCAAAGAAATGGAACAAATAATCCTAAAATTTATATGGAACCAGAAAAGACCCATAAATAGCCAGAGGATAGTTGAAAAAGAAAGCCAAAGTTGGTGGCATCATAATTCCAGACTTCAAGCTCTATTACAAAGCTGTCATCATCAAGGCAGTATGGTACTGGCACAAAAACAGACACATAGATCAATGGAACAGAATAGAGAGCCCAGAAATAGACCCTCAACTCTATGGTCAACTAATATTTAACAAAGCAGGAAAGAATGTCCAATGGAAAAAGGACAGTCTCTTCAACAAATTGTGTTGGGAAAGTTGGACAGCCACATGCAGAAAAATGAAACTGAACCATTTCCTTAACACCACACACAAAAACAGAGTCAAAATGGATGAAAGACCTCAATGTGAGACAGGAATCCATCAAAATCCTTGAGGAGAACACAGGTAGCAACCTCTTCAACCTCAGCCACAGCAACTTCTTCCTAAAAACATCTCCAAAGACAAGGGAAGCAAGGGCAAAAATGAACTACTGGGACTTCATCAAGATCAAAAGCTTTTGCACAGCAAAGGAAATAGTCAACAAAACCAAAAGACAACTGACAGAATGGGAGAAGACATTTGCAAATGACATATCAGATAAAGGGCCAGTATTGAAAATCTATAAAGAACTTACCAAACTCAATACCCAAATCAAGAAATGGGAAGAAGACATGAACAGACATTTCTGCAAAGAAGACATCCAGTGGCCAACAGACACATTGAAAAAATGCTCCACATCACTCAGCATCAGGGAAATACAAATCCAAACCACAATGAGATACCACCTCACACCAGTCCGAATCGCTAAAATCGACAAGTCAGGAAATGACAGATGTTGGCAAGGATGCGGAGAAAGGGGAACCCTCCTACACTGTTGGTGGGAATGCAAGCTGGTGCAACCACTCTGGAAAACAGCATGGAGGTTCCTCAAAGAGTTGAAAATAGAACTACCCTATGACCCAGCAATCACACTACTGGGTATTTACCCTAAAGATACAAATATAGTGATCCAAAGGAGCACGTGCACCCAAATGTTTATAGCAGCAATGTCCACAATAGCCAAACTATGGGAAGAACCTAGATGTCTATCAACAGATAACTGGTTAAAGAAGATATGGTGTGTGTATGCACACACACACACACACACACACACACACACACACACAAAATGGAATACTATGCAGCCATCAAAAGAAATGAAATCTTGCTATTTGCAATGATGTGGATGGAACTAGAGGGTAATATGCTGAGTGAAGTAAGTCAATCAAAGAAAGGCAATTATTATATGATCTCTCTGATATGAGGATTTTGAAAGCCAGGGCAGGGGATTGTGGGGATAGGGAAGGAAAAAATGAAACAAGATGGAATTGGGAGGGAGATAAGCCATGAGACTCTTAATCTCACAAAACAAACTGAGGGTTGCTGGGGGGTAAGGGGATAGGGTGGTTGGGTTATGGACATTGGGGAAGGTATATGCTGTGGTGAGTGCTGTGAAATATATACGCCTGATGATTCACAGACCTGTACCCCTGGGGCAAATAATATATTATATGTTAATAAAATAATTTAAAAATACATCAGTAGACTCATTTGCCTATCTTGTCAAGTCAAACCTCTTGACTACCACTGAAGACCTCACTCCATGCATCTACTCTTCCCAACTTTGTGTCCTCCTCAGGGCAGTGTCCATGTCTGTGATTCAGTAATTGCCTGCAAGGGGGAGGCTGGTCAGTGGCACCCTTGATCCATCCTTCTGTCAGGTGGTGCCATGGTGTGCAACATTTACCTCCTCTCCCCAGGGTATTTTCACTCATTTATTCATTTTAAGCATCTTTCAACATGTTATGAATTCTATGTGCCTGGTCAAGTGACCAGATCATATTATCTACCTGTAATCAAGTTAATGCTCACAAGTGAGTAAAATAAGTTCCTTTAGAGAAACAGAAGATGAAAGACAATATGAATAATGCAGGCATGAGTACAAAACAAGCAAAATGTCTTAGTTGATAGGTCTCCTATATCTATCTCTTCCTGAACCATGAGGTACCATGATTAATCCAACATGAATGGAAGTTAGCCAAGAAATTCAAAATTATCAAAGGATAGTTGAACCATATATTTGTACCCAATATAAATGATGATATATAATTAATAAAGATAATTTTAAATATATGGTTTATTTCATCTTTAATTCCTCCTTTAAAATCATTTTTAAATGTATTAAACTGTTTATTATGTTACTCTAGTAGAAAATATATATAATTATAAATAAACATACGCTGGAAATTGATGTTCAAAACCCTTTTGAGTGATGGGTGTATAGGTCTAAATTACTTTTCTATCTTGATATTCCCTTCTACCCTTTTTTCCAGCACTTAAGCCTTAATTTCTTTCCAGACATAACTTCTACCCTATCTCCTCCATGAAGCCATTCCTAGTGACCTTTTCTGTTTGAATTTTCACTGCGTTATAGGCTTTTAAAAAAATGTCATTGGTACTTGATTGCATTTGATTATTTGTGTATTCATGTTTAATTTAATCACCAGGTAGGTATTGCATGCTTAAAATATGCCTGCGCTAGATTCTAGATGACAAAGGTGAAGAGGTGGACTCTGCCTTGGAGGGACTTGCAATTCCCCCTTCCATTTATAATTCACTAATGGTTGTATATACCAGTCAGGTCTCCTAAAGGGGCTCTTTCTCAACATCAATCATCAGCCTGGCACAGAATTGAGCCTGTAGAGCCTACACCCAGTGTATAAGTCTTGTTTCACTCATTTAAGCAAAACCTATATGCCAAAATATGACTTTATAAATAAAATATATAGTTGCAAAGGAATTTTGTGCTTTACAAGAAGTATTTATTACAGAACAGATTTAAGTAGTTAAGTTCCCTAGTCTTTAATACTTAATTAGGTTTTCGAGGATTTCTTGTACAACTGCACTGGAATACATCTCTTGGGGATGTGGAGTACAGCTGCCAATCAATCCCTTAGTAATTATTTCTTGAGAGCCAGTAAGTCACAGTGCTCTGTCTGGGTGTATGGGAAGATTTCATGAGCCGGACATCTACTGAAGAGACATTTATTCATTAAAGGATAAGAATGTTAGATGACTAAAAAGTAGAGGCTGTTGGAACAAGTTCCTGACAGCTCATTTGATACCTTGGCTCATCCAATTGCCAGGTTGCAGAGTGACAGTTGAATGCTCTTGAGTCTAATAGGTTATTTTGCAAAACATAGATGCTTTCATTCACGCAAGGTCTCCATATGTGAATTCACAGTATGCAACGCATCACAGGGACATTTTCCGCTCCCCATTTAAAGGCAAAACCTGAATTTGGGGGTCCCTACCATGTGTCAGGCTTAGTTTCAGGAGCTAGGAAAACATTACTGAAGGAAAGGGATAAAAACCCCTGCCATCACAATGAGGCAAGCAGACAATAAACAAAATACTTATGTAAAATATATCATGTGTTGGAAAAAGAAATACGCGCCAAAGAAAAGCGCCAAAGAAATACGCGCCAAAGAAGCAGGATGGGGAGTCGCAGGGAGGGGAGTCAATGTTAAATAGTTTAAGAAGATATGGTCCATATATACAATGGAATATTATACCTCCATTGGAGAGGATGAATATCCAACTTTTGTATCAACATGGATGGGATGGAGGAGATTATGCTGAGTGAAGTAAGTCAAGCAGAGAGAGTCAATTATCACATGGTTTCACTTACTCACGCAGAATAAGGAATAACATGGAGGACACTAGGAGAAGGAAAGGAAAAGTGAATTGGGGGAAATCAGAGGGGGAGATGAACCATGAGAGACTGTGGACTCTGAGAAACAAACTGAAGGTTTTGGAAGGGAGGGGGATGATGGGATAGGTGAGCCTGGTGGAGGAGGGCTCTGGGTGTGGTGCATAAACAATGAATCTTGGAACACTGCAAAAATAAAAAAAATAGTGTAAGGCGGTTAGATCTCACAAAGAAGGTGACATTTGGATTTAACTAAATTTTAGAATCTAAACCCGACATTCTCAGTAGCAACAGAAAATAACTACAGTAACACTTGTCGTGCTCGATACAGGGAGGTTAGGAAGATATGATTCGGCACGTGGGGCACTTTACTACAGAGAATGTAATTTCAAATTTCAAGTAACTACTCTCTTCACCTTCAGAATCAGATTCTTCTTCAGCACTTTTTAAAACCATGGCGCAAACATTTCATTTGCTTATCCAAGAAGTGTCCTTATGGTTTTATTAAGGATTCTTCTGACTATAAAAATTAGCAAGCCTTTTATTTTTTTTTTTTAAAGATTTTATTTATTTGTCAGAGAGAGAAAAAGATGGAGCACAAACCAGGGGGTGGGAGGCAGCAGGCAGAGGGAGAAGCAGACTCCCTGCTGAGAAAGGAGCCTGACTCAGAGCTGGGTCCCAGGACCCTGGGATCATGAACAGAGCCAAAGGCACATGCTTAACTGACAGAGCCATCCAGGTGTCCCTAGCAAGCCCTTTCTTTAAAGCATGCGTCTTCCTAAAGGTGAAAGGGACTGTGTGGGTATTTTCTGAAACCAATACAATTCTGGATGGTCTTCTGGAAGCCAAACTGAGCTGAAGGGAAAATTAATCACAGTGCAGGAACAAGAAAAATTGTAACTGCTCTGGAACTAACATATGAAACCAAGCCAACCTCACATCGTTTGTTTGAAACCTTGGAGAATGTCCATGTACCTTAGAGGGGTAACAGATGTGATTTTGGATTAGAGAGTGTGGTGTTAGGGTAGGAAGGGGGTTTGAAGATTCTGATTTCTTTCTCAACTCCATGATATTTTGTCTCTGGGGAGCCAGTGACTTTAATTTTTCTGTTTTCAGTCATGCCACTGGGGGTAAGGTCAGCAGCACCTGTATGCCTTAATTGCAGGCCTGACTTCATCCCTTCTGACAAACTATTTATTATAAAAATAATAATAGCTGACCCACAGGGTATACTTAATCTAAGTGCCAAGGCTATCTGGCACACTTTTTATGTGTTTATTAATGAAACCCTCCCAATAATACTCTGAGAGGAGTACTGTGATCACTTTCATTTTATAAGGAGGAAACTAAGGCACAAACAGAAGACTAACTTGCTCAGGGTCACATATGCCTTCTCTGCCTCTAAAGCCGTGTACTCGCTGGGGATACCCACAGTCCCTCCCATCCAAAGACCCCAACCCACTCACACACATATTTTTCTACTTTTTGTTTCTACATCTTGTTTATCGTCAGTTACATGGTCCTTGATTTTGTGATATACACATCGTAAATGCACCGTGAATACAAGAGAGAGCAGCAGATCTAAAATTTTTTGGTTTCTGAATCTTCTTACTCTGTTAAAAATCACAGGCGACCCCAGAGAGTTTTTGTTGATCTGAGTTTTATCTATTCCCATGTGCCCTATATTGTCACATGTATTAAGTTTAAACTGAGAAATTAAAAATAAAACAAAACAGAAACCAAAAAAGAACATGGCTGGCGGCACTTTGGGTTGTCAAACCTGGGGAATGGGAGGAAGGGCTGGTAGTCCAGTCCATAGTGGATGGAGTCAAGAGATGTTGATAAACATCATACATCGGGCAGGACAGCTCCCCGCCACCAAGAATTATCTGGCTCAAAATGTCAATAGTGCCAAAGCTAAGAAACCCTGAGTTAAGTGAAACTGGCTTTTTGTTTGCTTTTTCCTGTGAAGGTGTGGTGCTAAAGAACTTAAAAAGCCTGTTGGTGCCCTTGCCTACATGGGTGCTGAGGCATTAGCGGTTTTACCCACCATGGTTCTTGTCCTTCCAGCACAAACGTCAACACAGTGCAAACGGCCAATGATGTATGAGTGTTATTGTGAAAATAACTTTGACCTCACAGATCCCCTGATGGGGTCTCAGGGGTCCAGGAACCACACTGAGAATTGATGAACGAGAATCAAGGGTCAGCAAACTTTTTCTGTAATGGACCTGATAGTAAATATTTCTAGCTTTAGGGGCCATATGATCTCTGTGGAGGGAAAACAGCTCCAGACAATAAGTAAATGAGCGGGTATGATTAGATTTGGCCCACAGGCAGTCATTTGCTGACCCCTGAACTAGATTATGTGCTTACAAAATTGCCTTGGCCGTACCATTCATTTTTATCAGTGTTATTCATTTTGTTTTTAAAATAACTCTACTCCCACCTCATAAAGCTCCCCTGGTATTCTTTGTCAGGATCACAGAATGCAGCTCAGAAAGCGGCCAAAAATGAGAATGTGGGAGCCGGTCATGACGACGATAGTTTCTCTTTCTTAAGCATTCACCGTGTGCCAGGTACTTGGCATGTGGTTCCTCAATCCTCACCACAAATCTCGCAAAATGGCTATCGGGTGACGGTACTGATGACAAAGGGGTGAATCACTTGACCGACGTCACACAGGTGAGAGAGTCCTAACAGCTGAGCCAAGACAGAATCAAGAGCTGCCTGATTACAGAGTTTGAATGTTTCCACTTCTGGTGTGTAGTGCAGCCCTGTGTGCTGAAAGTTTCCCTGCCTTCCGCCCTCTGCAGGCATCACCAGTTGATATAGTGCTCTTCTCTGCTGAACCTAGAAGCTTCCCGAGACCTCTCCTCAACACCATCTTCCCTGTGAGTGCTACTTAGCTCAGGGTTCACATTAGAGTACCTGAGAAGCTTCTAGAACAATTCTAATGCCCAGTAACACCCCACCCCCATTCTTATTTAATCTCATTATAATAGGTGGAGTCAAGGCATAGGGCTTTTTTAAACCTCCCAGATAATTCTCATATGCAGACAGGGTTGAGAATCACTCTTCTGTACAGAGCCACAAATCTCGGAGAAGTTGAGGATTTATTGATTTAGGAAATGTGGATTAAATCTTAAAGTCCACACTTTCTCTCCTCTATCATTTGTCAATGTACAGAAAATAATGGAAAAGAATGTATTTAGCTGCCTGAATGGAAATATTTAATTTCTTGGGCATCTGCTATTTTTGCTTTTTTATTGGGTTAAGTCATTATATTTCTTCACAGCTCAACTCTGAAGTCTCTACACACCAAAGAGACACAGGGACAGTAGAAATGTAAATCAAATGAACTTATGGTTAATGCTTTCTCAATAAAGTGTTGCCAGAGAGGCCTTAGGTTTTGCTCATGAACCCTTAGAAGTATGAGTGGGGCCAGGGGGGCTTAATGGCTTGAGGTATATGTATTTCATAAGTCTCTTTCCTAATGAGGGTGGGATTACTAGCTCCAGAGCAAGATCTGAAGGGTCTGTATGGGCCCCAACCCCACCATAATTCTTTGGCTTCGAGAAATTCCAGAGTAGGGGACTAAGTCTTTCCAGTTTGCCCTGGAATTTTCCCTCATCCTGGGAAACCCCTTAATCAAGGGCATATGGGCAAATTGAGACAGTTGGTCACTTATTTGGCAGTTTGTGAGAAGGTGGGAAATTATTGCAGCTCAGAGGATTCTGCTCCATAGACTCACATTGTTGGTGATTTGATGATACATCCCTGTATATCCCCCTCTCTGTATGTGCATCTGTGTGAACACTGAACTAGCAAATACAGAAGTATTGTTTCTAGGGAAATACAGGATTAGGTTCTCACAAGCCTCTGGTCATACATCTTCATCAACTGAGGAGTACATAGCCTTGTTTTATGTGTGTTAAAGACATCTTAATATATATTGTTAATCCATTTAAATTGAACTCACAGCCAACAGTACTGTAACTCGTGCCTGGACGAAGCTTGTTGTAACACATACATTTTCTCCAGTTCTCCATAAGAACTCACAGCCTTCTTATACTTGGGAACACTAGACAGAACTTCAGTGCTACACTTGTGGGGCATTTTAAACAGCAGAATCACCAGCAAAAAAGACAAAGACGAGAAGAATGTGACACTAAATAGACCATGAAAAGAACAGACATTTGTATGAGAGTTGAAATAAGAAGGCAAAACAGCACCTTGTTCTACTTCAATTGTGTAGGGTGACTCAAATTTTTTGCTGTTCTGTGCAGGTCTGTGGATGATTTCAGAAGCACCTTGAGTATTGATCTGGGATTACAAACACATTTTTTGTGTTTGTGAATCCACAAACACGAAATCAGTGAGGAAGATAGAAAGATGGGAGGAAGGAAGGAAGGAAGGAAGGTAGGAAAGAAAATGGGTCGGTAGGTTGGTAGGAGGATCTATTAATTAATCTCAGATCTTTGTGGATCTCCTATAAAAGGAAATACCTGCTTTTACCTTGGTTGGTCTGAATTGAAAGACATTCTAAATTGTTAACACATGACTTTGCATAAACCATTGCAATCATGCCCAGAGAAATGTTAGTTCACCTTTACTAAGGTCAGATGGAGTATGGTTTCCAGCACATCTCCCAGTTTGTCTTTTCCTGTACTTTCCATCATCAGCAGGTTCTCTTATTGTCTTTAAACTAATTGAAATTTTCTTTAAGTGGGGAGTTACTACACATCCAAACCCATTTGAACTGCATTTTTCACCACATTAATTCTTCTCCCCATTATAGATTTTTTTTTTGTCTATGTGACCCAACTCGGGTGTGTAGATTGAAGACTGGACATAGTCATTTGCTCTTTGCTTACAACTCAGTTATTTATAGAAAAAGATGAAAATGCGGGTAACATTGACATTCTGAAATCCTTTTTTCTTTCTTCCTTGGTTCTCCATATAAAAGGGGAAAAAAGATGTTAGAAAAATGCCATTAAAAAAAAGGGATCCATCTGGTTTGGGATACTACACTATGCAGCCCTCCCTGAATGAGAATTGCAACTCATTTATGAGAAAAAATTTTAATTGGTAGGAATCATCTTGGAGCAGGTAAAGTTGCACTTGCTGATGGTCTATGGTTCTTTGTCCTATTAACTAGAAGATTTTTGGCATCTTCTACTCTGTTTTCTATTTGGAATTTGAGGTATTAACCTTTAAAATAAAATTCCAAAATTCTATTCCCTGGTGAGTTTATAATCACTCTTTTTAGAAAATCCAAAATGGTGACTGAATCCAAATCATAAGAGACCTGTTTGTGTTGCTTTTCTGTTGGATTCAGCTGGTCTGCCTGAGCAATGTGTGAAATTTCCCCATTCTAGCCTCTGCTCAGACCAATCCTGGAGATTCGTAGCTGTTTCTGAGATATCTTCAAGCAACAACCTAAATTGTTCCACTGCATAAAATCTCTTGAAAAAAAGGACTAGTTAAGTATTTGGCTTTCCAGAAGCTTTCTTTCCTTCATGTAAAATAGAAATGATAAGTAAGAGACTAGTGAGGCAAAAATAAGAAGAGTATTGGCTATTCAAATTGTCCATAAATATGAGAGATTTCCTTTGGATAAATATTTGCAGAGAAAACTCCGCTGTCAGAGAACAGAATGGTGGCAGTAGCACGTAAAGCTCACACAACGATGCCTCATTTTCTGAGCAGGCATGGCGGGCACAAACTGGGCTCGGAGGCTCCTTCCTGAGTTTGAATTTTGGCACTGTGATGGCCAGTCATGGACCTTGGATAAGTTACTTAACTCTCTATGTCTTGGCTTATAAAACATTAAGCCTGCTCTATCCAGCAGCTCTGAGGATTCAATCAGTTAAAAAACAAAGCGTTCAGAACAATGATTGGCAGGTGGAATGCTAAATAAATGTTAGCTATTACTGTTTGAGTAACAAAAATTGTAAATGCAAATGCAGGGATATTTGAATTATCACAAAACTAAAACAAGCTGTCTCAAAAGCAATATATCTCCTCAAATTTTCCTGGTTAACTTATCTTGTGAATTGACAAAGTTTTGGAAGTTCTAGAAATGTCCCAAACCCCAATATCAGCTCAATATCAGCAAATATGGGTCAACTACACAAAAAGTTTATCCAGAAGTAAAATAGGCTCTACATTTTACTGAAAAATTTTTAAATTTTTTAAAACACTTTTTAATTTTTTAAACATTTTAAAATGTTTAAAATTTTAAAATGTTTTAATTTAAATTTAATAAAATTTAAAATGTTTAAAATTTTAAAATGTTACGTGATTGAATAAAAACACTGTACAATTTAAGATTTTCTTAGTGATTTGAACCAAGTTATAGCTCATTATCTATAGTTATCTAGATATTTTTTTCTTTGCAATTATTCCCCAGTCTTTTTCAATATTTTCCTGTATCTAAAGTAAAAATATCCTATTATTTTAACATTTCCAACCCCACAAAAAGTTAGCTATTGAAGTTGGCAAGGCAGTAATCGTCAAGCTATCCAGTAATCTATAAATGCCAAGATAACAGTACAACTAATAAATTTACTCTTTAAATGTTATGTTACTCAAAGATATGTTCTTCTAGCCTTAAAAATTAGCATAAAATATATGCAAAATGCTTGCACAATTAAGTAGGCATCAAATGTCGTTAGTTCATAAATACCAAAAGCTAAGATTCAATACATTTTTAAACAGAACATTGAAAGGGCAAACTGCTTGAAATCTTTTGTGAAACAAAGTAGAGAATAAATAAATAAAAACATTGTTAATGTTCAGTGAGGCAGAAAATCCTCCAATTTTGAGCTGATTTTTTAAATAGCATTCCAAAAAGTCACATTCTTCAATTCTTCCTTTTGTCCTCTGATCATGCCTCAATTTTTCCGTTTATCGGCTTAGAGTAATTGAACATATTTTTGTTCCCATTGATAAATAAAAATTCTATTACAATGTAAATGTATTCACATATTATAAATGATCATTTAACCCAATGTAAATGAAATAAGTTCCCATCTTTTTCTTCTTATTTTTGATTTAGTTTGCATTATTTCAGGAATACATCGTTTCTGTGGGGACCTGGGAGAGTAATAAATCATTCCAAGTAAAACAATGCCATCCAGGCAAAACAATTTTAAAAAATAAGTCCCAGTAATAAAAGTCAAGAAACAGCTGATGAAAACAGATGTATCCTTTGTTTTGAAAGAACCTCGAATTTTGTAACATGGCAAAAATTAAGGACCAATTGGACACGGTTCAACTGCATGCATTTGGCACAGAATGCTCAAGTAAACCCCACCCTTCTTTTAAAAAAGTATAATTTTTGTATTTATAAACCAATTATGGCTTTTATTTAAATGTGGAACTTACTATGTCTTCCTCAGAAAGACTTAGGATTTAAAATAGAAATCAGAGAATGTGAAAGGTAGCTTACCTTTATGCCTTGCTTTTTGAGATAATAATATACCCAAATAAATTATGTTTTTAGTATGATTGATTTTTTTTAAAGGGCAAAGCACTGAACATGATCTGCTGTCAAATAAAGTGTTCCAATTTAAAAATAATTTTTTCCCAAAATAGTATTCAGTGTGGCCACAATTATATTTGAAAACATAAATCGGTCTCCATTTGTCCTGAGGGTTTTTCCCAGCATCTTTTCTTTGCACTGACCCCCTAATACAGATATGAAAGCTTGCAGAAGTCTCTTCTAATTTGAGCTTCTAACATAGTGTTATTTGGTGGGTTGATAAAAGATTTAGAGGTTCTATAGTTTGGATTTACTCCCTAAAAACTGGGGGCTTGGGAACTTAGCCTCTTAAAGGTAAATCTTTTGTGTGGACTCAAGGGACCCAGAATGAATTATACCGAGCCAGGATTTCTTCTCTCACTACGTCCCTTCATGTAAATGACCTTTCATTGATTATCCTGAACAATGGTTCCACTATTTCTTTACCTTTAATTAAGCAAACATTTTGAAAGACCACTGAGGCCTTTAACATTGAAACATGTCTAGAGAACTCAAGAAGCAGCCCATCTTTAATTACACAATAGCTGTTTAGCAAATGCAGCATAATCACAAAATGATTAAAAAAAAAAAAAAGTAACCACAGACTTGGCCCAATCATGGAAACCATTTTGGAGAAAAATTATTAATATGGGCCTGAAAAGAAAAGAAAAAAGAGAAGAGAAGGAAAGGAAAAGAAAAGGAAAAAAAAAAAAAAGAGAGAGAGAGAAAGAAATTGTGTTTGAGCCTTTTGCCAGGAAAAAAAAAAATGCTTTTGTTCACTAGAAAAGGAACATTATGGTAAGATTTAACTCAGTTGAACTATACATCAGCTACAATTGCACTTTCCATAATTTACTCATTACATTACATAATTTGCTCATTATATAATTAAACACTAGTTGACTATCTTTCTTTGTACCTACTTATTTTCATAAGAAATAGCCAGGATGTTTTATTCTTGGTAGCTGAGATTTAACTCCTAAAGCACAGGTTAGATGGAAATATTTGGGTATTATTTCATTACTTATGGCAGAGAATAAATGGAAAAATGCAATTTGCAAAAGTGTAAATCTTGCCTGAGATTGGATAGACGAGTTTGATACTGTTTTTCTGGTACCCTGCTCCCCATCCTCCCACTGCTTACCTCTCAATATTGGATTTTGCCTTGGGTTAATTATTTTTGGTCTCATAGCAAATACGCTTTCATTGGGAACAGTCTCAACTTCTCATTGACATAAACAAATTTATTTAAACTTAACTGGCATAAATAAACAAGTAAATAAAAATATGCAAACAAATTGCAGTGACTAGGATGGGGTTTTGAAGGTATGCCATGCGATGGTATGTTCAAAAGTTTGAAATACACTGACTGGAAGAAAAGGATTATGCTCCAAATTGCTTTCCACTTATTTGTGAGCTGACTTCTAGTAACAGTGGCAAAAGAGTAAAACAGCCTTTTAGGATTTTTAGATGTGGTATTTGGTTCCAGGAGTATGGGGGCAAGAGAGCTCCCTTGGGCCTCTTTTATAAGGGAACTAATCCCATTCATGAGGTCTCCACCCTCATGATCTAATCACCTCCCCAAGGCTCCACCTCCTAATACCATCACTTTGGCAGTTAGGTTTCAACATATGAATTGGGTGGGGTGAGGGGTGCACATTCAGATCATAGCATGGTTTAATCTTGTCATTTCTCAACAGCAGAACAGAAGGGTCACCTCATTGTATCTACTGTGTCCGTTTTATCTACTATATGGGATACTAAAATCCATGCATCTTGCCTTCAAGGTCATTCTCACTCTCCAAGGTAAAGGAAAGGAGAATATTTCCTTCAGAAAATCTTTGTAACTTCTACTGTTTCTTTTCATCACCCTCCTTCTCTGCCAATTGAATTTGTACCTAGGAGACAATGAAGGAGAGAAAGTTTGTAACCAAATAGTGTTTCAGGAATGCAGAGCTGTCATAGAGAAGGCCAGCTCTGGAAAGGTTTTGAAGGAAGAAGGGGATTTTTGCATGAGATAGGGACCCTCATCACAAAGAATGCTATCTGCAGCTGAAGGAAGTTTGCCCTCCAAAGCAGAAGTCAGCACAAGAAATATTCTGAGAGAATGGAAAGTGCAGTAGGAGTTTAGCATTAATTCTGGGATTTCTAAAATCAACCACATTTAGTAAATAAAGATTTCAATGATTTGAGATAGTTAGGAAAGTTTGTCTTCCACCTTTCCGGGTGAACTGCCAGATATCTGAAACTCTATGGGATCTACAGAACCTTGATGGTTGATCATTTCCATTCACTCCTGTCTAGGAACATTTATTTTCCAGTCATCTCAAATGCACTAATCTTAAAGAGCAACAACTATGTATTTGTCTACTTTAGACTTATTTATTACTTAACAAGAAATAAACTGATGTCAAGCCACCCTTCTCAGTGTCATTTTTTATGTGTTATCTTCAAGTGCTCATGTATTCATGTAGATAACTAGTATCATTCTGGTGAAGGCTAGGAACTCTAACAGGAACATTTCAGTGTGACAGTCCATTGGTCAGTCAGCTGTCAGATGTATCTTTTCTCAGCTGCTTTAGCTCAGTCCATATGAACCAATATCAAGCTGGCAACTCCTACTCACTACAAAATAAACCCAGGCTTAAATTTTTTGATAAATAAATCTTGGGGGGGGGTTTATACTACAGCAGATAAATCCTGCAGGGCCTGGCTCCTTGAGACCAGTGCCTCTTAAACTTTCACATGCATACATGTTACTTGGGGATCTTGTTAAACTGTGGATTCTGATTCCTAGGTGATGCCCAGTGCTCCTAGTCTGGGGACCATGCTTGGGCTATCACACAGGAAGCAGACCGACAGCTTCTGGAAACCGGTAGCCACCAGCCATGACTGGAACCCAATGCCTGTAGATCTCCTGCCTGCCCCTCTCCCTTACATATAACGTGCCCTGTCATCAGCTGTCATTCACTAGCACAAGATACTGATGCTTACTTAGTCAAGCTCCAGTCTAAATGAATGAAAAGCCAATGCAACCAGAAGAAAATCAAATGCTAACCTACACATTACAGATGTGTTCAGAGCAGGGGAGATCATAATGGCCTGGGGAGGCATGGAAATGCCTTTTCCTTGGATCAGGATCCTTGAGATGATCGAAGTGCCAATCAGCAGGGGAGTAGAAGGGAGGTACAGAAGGGAAGTAGTCACAAAGGATACCTGAGAATTCTGGGGAAAGGAGCTCTCATTTGAGGTATATACCTCAACTCCCATCATTGGTTGAGGGCTGCTGGGGGAGTGTTGATTCCTCAGATCTCGATCCTGTCATGCATATTAGCACAGTGGCTTGTGAAGGTGAGGAAAACCATTGGCAAAGAAATGTAGATGCTGGCAGGTGAAGTAGCCTGCTTAAGCCTAAGTGATTAATGTCTGAGGGGGGAAATGAGGTTTCATGAGGTTGGGACTGCTGCTGGCTTCTTAAAAGAGCAGCAGGATTTGAGCTGGAATTAACAACTACTTTATCCTCTCAACCCCCCTGCTGCCAAGGCTCATTTGTTCTTCTGGTGAAGGAGGATTCAGTTACTTCTTGAGTTGCAGGCTAACAGAAGAGTCACTGAGTAGGAGCTTCCTACTTTCCTGGGGCAAATACACTCACCTACTTCCACACAGATAACTCTGCAAGAAAGTCCAACAGTCCCTGTTGGAAGAAAGGAGATCAACTCTGTGGGGAACAGGCTGCCATTCTTGGGGTTCAACCCTAAGGGGAGACTGGTCAGGAAGAGGTACCTTCTAGGTGTTGCTGCTGCATCATAAGTTTCGTCAAGCTGCCCGGCTCACACAGAGGAACTGAGAGCCATTTGTGGATTTGGTCAGTTGGCCTAAATTACAGTTGATAATTACAAGACATTGTTGAAAATTGTTGCAACATGTAACTTTTGTAACCGTTATTTACTGCTCTGCATTTGCAACTATTTGTGGCGACTGTTTGTCCTTTTACCAGGCTCTTTAGTTTCTTGGGAACGCTGAGGTACACGGTATTCATTTACTTGTGGGCAATACGGAGGGAAACAAAATAAGGTCATCTGAGCTCCAGGGATGAATAATTTTGGAGAGACAAGGTAGAAGACAGGAACTGTCTGTTCATCAATGAGGAGTTTTCGGAATCTAGCCCCAGTCTACCGATCAGCCTCATCCTCTCCTCCATTATTCATTCAATGCTCCAGGCACTTGAAATTCTTCATGGTTTCCAAGAGACTCAAGTTCTTTCCTCAGCTGCTTGTTATTGTATGTGCTGTGTCCTCCCATGGATACCTTCCTCTTCTTCCCATGACACGATCCTGTCATCTGACAAACCAAGCTTACATAACACTCTCCCGGACTTCCTCATGCAGTTCCTTGTGTCCTTCTTGATCCAGTTCAGGATGAAGTAGTAACACACACCGAATTAAATTCAAATAATCTGTACATCTCCCTTGGCCCACATTCGCTGAGAGCACTTCTAGAGCAAGGACCACATTTTTCTCTTCTCTATGTCCCCGTCATCAGCACTGGGGCTTGTACCCAGAAAGACTCAGCGACTGACACCAGTATCCTGGAGACAGGGAGGATTTGGAATAGCAGCACCATTATTTGAAAGCATACTCTGTATATACTCAAAGTCTGTTTTGATTTCGTTTTCCTTACACTTTGGAAGAGGTTTATTATTGATACTATTTACAATTAACATGTAGTCTTCTCACAATGTAAATAACAAGAAAGCTCTTTGCATATTTTGGGGGGAAATGTCTTCCCTGGTTGATGACAGTTCTGTAATATTCAGGAGCATCTGGTTGGCACCAGCCAAGGCTTAAGAAAATGAATCTCCAAAGTTACTGAGACTACCAGAGTTTTGACTAAATTCTCCATCTTTGGGGAAAGTGTAGTTTTAAGTCACAGGTTCTTCCATTTGTAGAGTGCTCCCACCCCAAGATCCTTTAGTCTTGATTTGCAAGTTAAATGAGC
The DNA here is from genome assembly GCF_002288905.1 of Enhydra lutris kenyoni. NCBI lineage: Eukaryota > Metazoa > Chordata > Mammalia > Carnivora > Mustelidae > Enhydra > Enhydra lutris. Next base: position 32,014,750 of record NW_019154086.1, on the reverse strand, counting down.
AAATCATTGATCCAGCTCCTATTTCCCAGGATGTTTTTCCACAGTCAGGATGAGGACAGTAATGGGGTTGTCAGTTGCCTTTGTCATTCTTTTCCTTTTCCTCCTGAAAGTGTTTTTGTGGAAACCCTGCCGGATGTCACAGAAAGGCGACCTGGGCAAGATGTGTGTCACTTCTTTCCTTGAAAAGTGTCCAGGACTCTGAGCCCAGAGAGGATGTAATAAACACACCATGGTGCTTAGCCAGCATATTCCAGCCAGTTAGAAAAACAAGGCAGAAGACACAGGATTTAACACCCACCATGGCAGCGGCTGCCCTGGGAGGGCATGCCATTTGACTCTCCACAGGTGCGGAGTGTTGGTCTCCAGCTAAGGAAAACAACCGGCCATAGCATCCTTCCATGTGCTTGATCATTTTAAAGAGCATTTTAAGGCATCCCGTCTCTGTTCCCAGCACACTGGTCTGCTGCCTTGTGGCTCTGGCATGGGGAAAAAAAACATGGCTGTGGAGCATTTGCTTTTTACTGGTATGTGCCTTCTAATGATGCTGGTCCCCATTAGGATTTGACTATTAAACTAAAATTGTTTTCAGTTTGTTTACTTGAGCCTTAAGTAAATAGACAGAACACATGAATTCAATTCAGCTTCTCAAAAAAAAAAAAAAATCAAAGCCATTCCAACGGAGTCTCTTTTCCATGTTGACCCACGTTAGCAAAGAGGTCTATAATAAATGCTGTACCCAACCCAGTGGGCCGAGGCCATGTGCATGGCTGACACAATCCAGTGAGTCAAGAAAATGATGGAAAAAATAAAAGCCTCTGGAATCGAAACATTCTATTTCAGTTCTCCATGGACCAAAAAAAAAAAAAACCAAACAAACGAAAACAAACAAAACAAAACAAAAAAACCCAGTAAGTCTGGCCTGGGTTTAATTTAAACCACTTCATATTTAGTTCATAAGAACTTTAAAAAAAAACCTGCAAAATTATTTTCGCTGTTTTTATAGGTGAGGAGCTGGGGACGACCTGCCCTTTATGGAAAGCAGTTTACTTCCAAAGCCCCCAAGAATACAAAGCCTATCTTAAATTAGAAAATTTTTACAAAATATGGTTCTATTATTGTTTTTGTTACTCTTATTCCCCTCAGGAATAGTTGTCTGCAAAATAAATAAAAAGCAGATATACATTCTGCTTAGAAAACAAAATCTACATAGACCAGCTATTCTCTAAAAAAAGAAAAGATACAGTCAATCCTGCTTTGCACCTTTCAGATACGTGCATTCACCGATGGTAAATCATTCCTTTCCTGTCTGTCCTTATTTGGACTTGTTCCATGGATACACAAACATTCAGCCTCTTTCATTGGAAAAGCAGGGAAGAGACAAGCCATTTCCCTGGTTGCTGTCTTCCCTACTTTCAGTCTGTTAGGCTTAAGCTTCAGTATCTCCAAATAAATGAAAGTCTTGAGCAACACTGAGGAAGTAATACATTAATTAGATTGCTTGTATTTATTGACTGTTCACCATTTGCCAGACACTGTTCCATACAGCATAGTTCATTAAATTCACACAAAAACCCATGAGGTGAATAATAGTGCTCTTCTCATTTTACAGATGAGGAAACTGAGCCAAGAGAGGTGATAGAAGTTGCTGCTGTTAATATGATTCGTTGAAATGTTATCATCAAGCACTTACTGTATGCCAGGCACTGTGCTAAAGGCTTTGTATGAATGATCTGGGTGTATGTGTTAATTTTAATTTCAGTACAGTTAACATACAGTGTTATATTAGCTTCAGGTGTATAATATAGTGATTCAGGAATTCTATACACTATTCAGTGCTCATCATAATAAGCGTACTCAATAATCCCCAGGCACGGTTATGTGCTAGGAGCACTGCTTCACACTGATTCTGTCATTTCATCTTTACAACAGTACTGTGAGTTAAGTACAGTTACTTCCCCCATTTTATAGACAGGGAAATTGATATAAAGACTACAAAAAAAAATAAAGGTAACTCTAAGTCAAAACAATTGTTTAACGATTCAGAAACTTATCCAATAAAACTATTTAGGGAGATGTACTATAACCATATGAAATTTGAAGTTTTGAGAAGAAAATGTTATTACTTTGGGGTGCCTGAGTGGCTTAGTCAGTTAAGCATCTGCCTTTGGCTTCAGTCATGATCTCAGGGTTCTGGGATCGAATCCTGCCTCCGGCTCCCTGCTCAGTGGGGAGTTGGCTTCTCCCTCTGCTGTTCATGCTCTCTCTCTCTCTCAAATAAATAAATAAAAGATCTTTTAAAAAATGCTACTACCTTAACTGTTGTTATAACCCAGAACTTTTTGTAGGAAGAAAAAAAAAAACAGTGAAATGGTGAGAAAGCATTCCTCTAACAGTCATATATTTTGAGATTTAAAAAATTTCTGTGTAATGCTCCCTATCTGATAAACGGATGTACTCTGTACCTTACATATTTTTAAGTTTCAATAATCCCAGCAATAGAAATTTCTGAAATAAAGTTCAAACATATAGGTATCTTTCATTTTTGAAATATGATTAGGTTCCAGGGAATCAGAGAAATACTTGTTTGGTGACTAGACGTGGACTAACAGGGATAGAAAATAAACACCCACCCACAAGATTTTCATCTTGAGAGGGTTCACTGGACCTTTTATTTATTTATAGACAGAAAAATTTTATATTTTTTATTTTATTATTGTTTTAATTTCAGTGTATTTAGCATACAGAGTTATATTAGTTGCAAATATTAGGTGTACAAAATAATGATTCAACACCTCCATATATTAATCAGTGCTTATCAAGATAAGTGTACTCTGTCTTAATCCCCATCACCTATTTCCCCCATCCCCCCACCCACCTCCCCTCTGGTAACCATCAGTTTGTTTTCTATAGTTAAATATCTGTTTTTTGGTTTGTCTCCTTTTTCCTTTCTTCTTTGGTTTTGTTTCTTAAATTCATCCTATAAGTGAAATCACAGTATTGGTCTTTCTCTGACTGCCTTATTTCACTTAGCATTATACTCTTTAGATCCATCTGTGTTGCTGCAAATCACAAGATTTCATTCTTTTTTATGGCTGAGTAATATTCTATTATATTTATATATCCTATTTATTCTCTATCCACTCATCTATGGGTGGATACTTGGGCTGCTTCTATAATACAGCTATTATAAATAATGCTGCAATAACCATAGGGGGGCATGTATCTTTGAATCCATGTTTTCTTACCTTTGGGTAAATACCTATTACTGGATAACATAGTAGTTCTGTTTTTAACTTTTTGAGAAACCTCCAAACTGTTTTCCACAGCAGCTGTACCAGTTTGCTTTCCTACAACAGTACACAAGGGTTCCCCTTCCTCTACATTTTTGTCAACACTTGTTTTGGGGGTATTGATTTTAGCCATACTGATAGATGTGAGGTGGTGTCTCATTGTGGTTTGATTTGCTTTTCCCTGATAAAGAGAGATGTTGAGCATCTTTTCATGTGTCTGTTGGCCATCTGGATATCTTCTTTGGAGAAATGTCTGCTTATATCTTCTTCCCATTTTTATTGGATTACTTGGTTTTGGGTGTTGAGTTGTGCCAACTCAACTTATATATTTTGGATACTAACTTTTTATCAAATATGTCATTTATAAATATCTTCTCCCATTCAGTAGTTTGCCCTTCAGTTTCATTCATGGTTTTCCTTGCTGTGCAGAAGCTTTTTATCTTGATGTAGTCCCAATAGTTTATCTTTGTTTTTGTTTCCCTGGTCTCAGGAGAAATACCTAGAAAAATGTTGCTACAGCCAATGCCAAAGAAATTACTGCCTGTGATCTCTTTTAGGATTTTATGATTTCAGGTCTCACATTTAGGTCCTGAAAACATTTTGAATTTTTTGTGTATAGTTTAAGAAAATGGTCCAGGTTCATTCTTTTCCATGTAGATGTCTGGTTTTCCCATTTATTGATGAGACTGTCTTTTTCCCATTGCATCTTCTTGCCTCCTTTGTTAAAGATTAATTGACCATATAAATGTAGGTTTCTATCTGGGCTCTGTATTCTTTTCCATTGATCTATGTCTCTATTTTTGTGCCAGTAACACTGTTTTGATTACTGTAGCCTTGTAGTGTATCTTGAAGCCTGGGATTACAAAATCTTCAGTTTTGTTCTTCTTTTTGAAGATTGCTTTCTCTATTCAGGGTCTTTTGTGGTTCCATACCAATTTTAGGATTATTTGTTCTAGTTATGTGAAAAATGCTATTGATATTTTGATAGGAATGGCATTAATTCTGTAGACTACTTTGGGTAATATGGACTTTTTAACAATATTTGTTCTTATAATCCATGAATATAGAATATCTTTCCATGTCTTTGTCTCATCTTTAATTTCTTTCATCAGTGTTTCATAGTTTTCAGAGTACAGGTCTTTCACCTCCTTGGCTAAGTTTATTACCATGTATTTTATTATTTTTCAAGCAACTGTAAATGGAATTGGTTTTGCAATTTCTCTACCACTTCATTATTAGTGTACAGAAATGCAACAGAGTTCTGCACATTGATTTTGTATCCTATGACTATGAATTCATTTATCAGTTCCAGTATTTTTTTGCTGGAGTCTTTAAGGTTTTTTATATATAATATCATGTCATCTGCAACAGTGAAAGTTTTACTTTTTTTTTAACCAAATTAGGTGTCTTTCATTTCTTTTTCTTTTTTAAAAAAAGATTTATTGATTTAATTTAGAGAGTGGGGAGGGGCAGAGGGAGAGGGAGAAGAGAATCTCAAGCAGACTCCCTACTAAGCACAGAGCCTGATGCGGGGCTTGATCTCACAACCTTGATAACATGACCTAAGCTGAAACTAAAAATAAAATGATCAGCCAACTGAGCCACCCAGATGCCCCATTTTCTTTCCACTCCTTGTCTGATGGCTGTAGCTATGACTTCCAGTACCACGTTAAATGAAGGTGGTGGTAGTGGAGATTCTTGTCTTGTTCCTGATCTGAGGGGAAAAGCTCTCCGTGTTTCATCATTGAGTATGATGATGTTTGCTGTGGACTCTTCATACATGGCCTTGATTATTTTGAGGTATGTTCCTTCTAAACCTACCTGATTGAAAGTTTTTATCATGAATGGATGTTGTACCTTGTCAAATGTTTTTTCTGCATCTACTGAAATGATCCTAAAGTTTTTATTCTTTCTCTTGATGATATGATGTACCACTTTGATTGATTTATGAATATTGGACCACCCTTGGATCCCAGGAATAAATCCCACTTGATAGTGGTGCATTATGTTTTTTAATGTACTGTTGGATTCAGTTTGCTAGTATTCTGTTGAGGATTTTGCATCTATATTTATCACCGATATTGGCCTTTTGTTTTCTTTTCTTTCTTTCTTTCTTTTTTTTTTTTTTGTAGTCTCTTTCTCTGGGTTTGGTATCAGAGTAATGCCAGCCTCATAAAATGAATTTGGAAGCTTTTCATTGAAAGCCACTGTCCCTTGTTGATTTTCTGTTTGGATGATCTGTCCATTGATGTAAGTAGGGTGTCAAAGTCCCCTACTATTATTGTGTTCTTTTCTATTATCTCCTTCATGTTTATTAATAGCTGTTTTATGTATTTGAGTCCTCCCATGTTGGGTGAATAAATATTTATATTTGTTATATCTTCTTGTTGGAATGTTCCAGTTATGACTTTACAGTATCTTTCTTCATCTTTTGTTATAATCTTTGTCTTAAGGTCTATTTTTTCTGATATAAGTATTGCTACCCTGGCTTTTTTTTTAACTTCCATTTGTATAATAAGTGTTTTTTTATCCCATCACCTTCAATCTGCTTGTGTCTTTAGTTCTGAAATGAGTCACTTATAGGCAGCATATAGATGAGTCTTGCTTTTTTATACATTCTGTCACCCTATGTCTTTTGATTGGAGGCTTTAGTCCATTTACATTCGAGTAATTATTGGTAAGTATATAGTTACTGCCATTTTGTTGCTTGCTTTATGGTTGTTTTTGTAATTCTTCTCTGTTCCTTTCTTCTCCTGTTCTCTTCTCTCATGGTTTGCTGGTTTCTTTAGCGATATATTTGGGTGCCTTGCTCTTTATTTTTTGCATATCTATTACTGGTTTTTGATTTGTGGCAACCATTAGGTTTGTATATAACATCCTCTGCATAGAGCAGTCTATATTACCTTGATGGTCACTGAAGTTTGAACTCATTCTTTATTTTTCTCCCCCTCTCCAATATTTTAGGTATCTGATATACCATGCATCTTTTTATTTTGTGAATCTCTTGACTGATTTTTATAGATATACTTAATTTTACTGCTTTTGTGCTTTCTACTTTTCTTACTCCTGTTTATGGTCTTTCCTTTCCACTCAAACTGCCTTTTAACATTTCCTGTAGGGCTGGTTTAGTAGTCATGAATTCCTTTAACCTTCTTTGTCTGGGAAGCTCTTTATCTCTTCCTCTACTCTGAATGATAGGTTTGCTGAATAAAGTACTCTTGGCTGCAGATTTTTTCCCTTTTAGCACTTTGAGTATATCATGCCACCCTCTTCTGGTCTGCAAAACTTCTGCTGAGACATCCACTGCTAGCCTTATGGGGTTTCTCTTGTATGTAACTCTTTTATTTTCTCTTGTTACTTTTAAGATTCTCTCTTTATCACTACTTTTTATCATTTTAATTACTTACTATGTGTCTTGGTGTGGGCCTCTTTGGAGTGATTTTGTCAGGGGCTCTCTGTGCCTCTTGGATGTGGATTCTGTTCCTTAGATTCAGGAACTTGTCAGCTATTCTGCCCCCTTTTCTCTTTCTTCTCCTTCTGGAATCTTTATAATGTGACTGTTATTATGCCTGATGCTGACACTGCGTTCCCTAAGTCTATTTTCAGTCTATATTATTTTTTCTCTCTCTCTCCTGTTCAGCTTGATTGCTTTCCATTACTCTCTCCTCCAGGTCACTGATCCGTTCTTATGCTTCCTCTAGTCTAGTATTTATTTCCTCTTGTATTTTTAAAAATTTCAGTTACTTAGTTCTTCATCTGTAATTAGTTCTTTTTTACGTATTCCATCTCTCTGTTAAGCATCTCAGTGAGGTCCTCTACTCTCTTCTCAGGCCCATTGAGTATCATTACGATCATTACTTTAAATTCTTTCTCAGGCATATTGCTTACCTCTGTTTTGTTTAGTTGTCTTGCTTTGATTTAGTCCTGGTCTTTCATTTGGGACATATTCCTCTATTTCTTCATTTTGTCTAACTCTCTGTGTCTGTTTCTGTGTGTTAGGAAAGTCAGCTACATCTCTTGTTCTTGGAAGTAGTGGCCTTATGAAGAAGAGTTTCTGTAGTGCCCTGCAGGGCACTGTCCCCTGTTCACCAGAACCTGGTGCTTCAAGAGTGCCTGCTGTGTGTGCCCTACTGTTGTGCCTGAGCCACCTTTGCTTTAAGCCCAATGATTTGTAATGGCTCTCTTTTCCCATTGTGGGCAGGGTTTGGTCCCTGTGTGGTTATTAGGTCAGGTTAGGGCCTCCTTGGTCTTGCATTGAGTCAATCAAGTGTTGTCCAGAGATGTGGTAGCTGGCACCAAACTGCTAGGCACTTTGGGGTTGGATTCTTAGGAGCTGCTATTGTCTCCTAAGGTCTCCATTGCAATCTTCTCATTGGAGAAAGACAAAAGGACCTGTGCATTTTGGCTAATGTGAAGACACATCTAATGTAGTAATATTTCTTACTCGTGCATCTGCTTCAACTGAGCATCCCACATAATTGGGGTGAATCCTGGCATGATGGAAACAATTTGTGTGCCTTACTTGATAGTGCCAAGGAAAGAGCACCTCAGGGACAAGAAAGCATCATTGCCCCAGAAGCATGTTTCTCTGGCCTATGGTCCTTCCTTTTTATTCTCTATCCAGTAGATGTGCTTTGGGTGTAAGCACAAACCTGAAAATGGTTCATGAGGCACTCTGTTGCCTTCTATAGTGACACAAGCACCACACAGCTATTAAGTTCAGTTTCCTTTAAGTTTGAGTGAAAAAAAGATCCCTGAGGTCATTTGAGAGATAGAGAGAATAATGATCTGTAGGGTTTTAGTTTTTGGTTTATATACACAACTTTCCCTGCTGTTTGCAATGCAGATGGAAACACTGTTATATTGCTCTCAAGGTGCTGATAACAGTGTGCCCACCCACATGGGCCCTGATATGAAAGACAGGCACATCTGGTCTGGTTCTCTGTATCCAGGCCTTGAAGTTCTCATTCCTGGCCTCATGCAAGCACAGAAGTTGAGGCATAAGTTGATTAATAATTCATGGAATTGATTCCAGGCTAGCTCTACTCCAAGACTCTCCCTGGCCTGATGACTGCATACTCCCAGGAGTCTCACCTATTTCTCTTAAGGATCTAACAGTTCAGTTTTCTGGAGGCCAGGCAATAAGGGAGGGATGGAACAGTATGCTCCAGTCAGTCACAGATCATGCATTTCAAAGTTGGAGGAAGATCCTCAAAGTTGGATTTGCTTTTCTGCATTTCTAAAATCATTTAAATCCTAGCAATGTCATCATCTGATACTTGAAAACCCTGAATACATCTGAAAATCCTATTTTGGTGCAAGGAGAAAAATTTCTAAATGAAGTCAATTTTTAGACAGGACAGGATGAGAGAGAGGACCAGGACCTGAGGTTACTAGGGTCCCATGGCTGTCTTATCATTAATACTCTAAATATTTCCATGTCTCATATATTCCCATGTCTCTTTATCTCACTATAGACCAAGTTCTCCATTCAGAAAATGGTGGTTTTTTTTGTTTTTTTGCTTTTTTTTTTTTTTTTTTTTGAGGCAAAATTCCTGCTGCTCCCTCCTTACTGCAATTCCCTTCTCCATAGGTGTCCAGGACTCTAACTTCTGCCCTCAGGCCCACCTGGCAATGTACTTCAGTAACTTCATGTTTCCTTTTAGAATGAGTTGGGTAGAAATACACATACATATATATCTTCCTTGCTGGTTTTGGTCTTTGGGAAATGGTTCCGTGAGATTTTTAGAAAGTTGAACAGGTTCCCCAATGAACCCATTAAGAGCTGCTTAGATTACTACACATGTTCTTGGGACATCCAAATTTTATCATTCTTTAAAGTCAAAAGAAAGAGTTTCTAATGGTGATATTTTAGGGGTTAGAAACAAATAAAAAGAACATTATTTCTCAGTAAAGGAGCCATACTGACATTTATAGATGATTTGGTCAGGCTGACCTTAAATGAAATACAATAATGAAATGAAGACTATTGGAGCAGAAGGAAGGTAAACCTGTGTAAGGATGTTATTTTTGAGGAGAGAAAACAAACTCTGACTTGACAAGCTGCAACAGAGGCATTATTTGCCCTCTATCATTATTTCCGCCCTTCTCTCTTGATATGTAACCACCTGAATTCAGACTACATGTTCCAGCCTCCCTTGCAGCTAGGTGTGGTCACATGTAACTTTGTTCTATGTAGCCAGTGGGATATGAATAGTAGGTTGTATTTGACTATCTGGAAGATAGTCACTTTCTTTCTTTCCTTTCACCTCCTTGATGGCTGAAATACTGACCTGATGGGTAAGGATAAATAACCACCTTGGACTGTGACACGGAAGTTATGTGTTCTCTGGTGTGCTCAAGGGTGGGTCTCTGAAACATGAATTTCTAGACAGACTGCTTCCAAGACTTCTTTAAATGTGAGTGAAATAAATGACTGTCTTTGTTTAAGCCACTATTGTGTTGAATTTTTGTGTTACTCTCAACCAAACCTAATCTAAACTGCTTGTATCAGTAGTCTGGGAAAGTTTTAATTGATTGACATAGCTTGATGGAGGAAAGAGAAAGAGTGATGGAGAAGACCTGATTCTAAATCTAAGATGGAATATGCTTTAAATATTTTACGTCAAGGGATCTCAAATACTGATCCTGACAGCTGCATCAGAATTACTCCTACAAATCCAGATTGCTGCGTCCCCTTCCTGGAGACTCTGATTTAGTAGATTTTCTATGAGTCTCATGAACTTATATTATTTAAAAACTCCCCATGCAATCCTGATATCTAGGTATATTTGGAAGGTATTTGATCTGGAATTGTTCTTTGCTGGGAAGGTGAGTCAGAACCACCAGAAAAGAATTTTCTCCCTCAAACACAGATGCCTTCATGGACATATGAGAATGCGAGATTGAGGGGAGTGGGAGGGACAAATATTTTGATACTCTGAACTCTGAAATAAGTGATTCTTCAGGCTCTTTGGATCTCCTCTCCTTTTCTCTGCACCCACCCAGAGTCACACAAATGTCATCCTAACAGGCAACTCTCTGTCAGGTTAGCCTTAGTTCAGGTAAACCTACAGTGACATAACTGTATGTGGCTAGTTTGTTTGTTTTTTTTTTAACCAGATTACATTTTCTGTGGGAAGTTCATTCACTTCCAGTGTGCATTATAACACATTAATGAATCATAAGTGTATTTGTGATGAAAACAACTACCATTAATGTGCAGGACGAGTTTTAAAGATTCCAGGGCCTCAAACATCAGAGGTTGCATTTTTTGGTACCTACAAAAATCTGCAAGGTCAGCAGATTCAGTTGAACAGCTGTCAGCTGAAGTTGTTCTAAAAGTACTTGGGCACACCAGTGGGTTCCTCTGGCAGCAAAGGTGACAGGCACGGCAAAGTGTTACCAGAAAGCAAATCATGGCAGGTGTGAGACATTCCCAACAACAGTGGATAGGACAGGATTATATTAAGCAGCATGTCCACACCAAAGTAATCCTTTTACAAGATCCCCCCTCATGTTGACAGTTACAAGCTGCTTGACCGCTCTGCTCTCCCACCTTTTTCTGGGAAGCTAGAGAAAGTCCCTCCACCAGAAAGAAGCCTCTTATTCACTAGGCCATCTGCAAATCTCAGCAGAAATAAAATAAAACAGAACCAAATGTCCATTCTAAGGCAAACTTTAAAAAGAGTGCCAAGGATAACAAAGATATAACTCCAGCTGGGTCACCAACTGACCCAGTCTCAGTTTGGGTAAATCACTCAATTTATCTAGTTTTTAGAATTAAGGGACTGAAGTTGATGAACCATGAATTCCCTTTTAAGAGTTGTACAATTTTATATCTATCTTATAGGAAACTGTATTATATGTAAGTGGGTGAAAGTAAAAGCTTCCTTCTATCAATTATATATTTACTTTAATTTTAAAAGATAAAAATCCTAAATCCCAATGTAAAATCATCAGACAGACATGCATGTAAGCATACCCTTCAGAACCTGAATTTCTGGAAATGGTTTCTTGGTCGCCTAATCCCCACAAACTGATGGCATCCTGCTGTTCCTGCCAAAAGATTCTATTATGCAAATATTTAGGCTAGGCCTTTTAAACATGCACAAATGTTTATTTCACTCTTCCAAGTAACATCATCCAGAGGGCTCAAAAGATACTGAATTCGGGCATTTATTGACTGTATAGCTATGGGATCTTATTAATAGGTATGTCTGAGACCTAACCTTATGCTTCCTGATGGTTTTCTCATTGAGCAAAACTGCAACCAGAAATAAGACACAACCCTTTTTTGGTTATTGTTATTACAAAGTGACCTTGAGTCTGTCCTAGTGCTTTCTCCATTTTAATCCTTCCCCTTCCCTAGGTGACACTCCAGCAATGAGATCCTTACTTCCTGAACCTTCCACCTAGCCCTGCTATAATGCGTCCTTGATCCAAAGACCACTGTCCATGCAAAAGGTTTTAAAAGAGAAATGGGAACTCTGAGAAGTTCCAGGACAAATTTGGAGGTCCAACAGCCCCAATGGATGAAGCAGCAATGGAATTTAGGGAAACAGAGAGAAAAAAGCCAAACTTACTTCATCCACATGCCCCACAGCTCCATAGAGTCTTGCCATTTGTCCGATGAGGTAGGGGAATCTCTCACCAATCTCTTTCAGCATTGGAAGAAAACCATTCAAAGCCACAGGTTCGTAGCCTGCTATCTCTATGAGGATGTTTAGGATGACATCATTATGGGTTGAATCTTTCAAATACCCGATTAGGAAAGGAATACATTTCTGAGCCACCTACAAAAAGGAAAGAGAGGAGAAGAAAGAGAAACAAGGAAGAAAATTAATTAAATCAGAATCAATCTAATATTTTTTTCATGAAATCTAAAGTCAGCACATTCTGGGATTATTGCCCTCATTGCAACTCAAACATATCCCCCACAACTGGAATTTGAAATTTATGATAAAGTTTCAGAGGATTTGGTTTCTTTTCATCTGTGCTGTGCTATTGGAGAGTAAAGTTTACAAAAACGTTTAGATACTGCTATTCATAAATCAAGTTTTGATGTGTTATGTCCTCACCAGGAATATTACATTTCCTCCAACCACCATAAGAGCTATGATTTAAAGGACAATATGGTATGTCAAAGATCCTTGATGACTTTAATGAACATCTTCAAGTTGGAGAAGTATGCCTTGGAAATATTTAATAATAAAAATAAGGAAACAGGAAAGAGCTTTAACATTTTCTTTAATTTTCCATTTTGATCACAAAAATGTACTAAGATAAAAAAGATTACCAAAGTAAAATAATTTCTACCATATTCCTGATACCCTAATGTTGCTTTCTTGACTTGGAATGCTTTTGTGAATATAAAAATGCAATAATTCATATTAAAGAAAATGTGACTTTTTGTGGAATAAAGTCACTATGTTAATACACAGACAGGTTGCATGCTAACAATTTGATGAATTGTTTTGTCTGTTAAAATAAAATAATTAGAAAGGATAACCTGTGGAAAACTGAACAATAAAGTAAAAACAATTTGCTCATCCCTATTTCTACTACGTTGATTTTTTTGTTTGATGTTGGTTTGCTCTTTTGGTTTGTCACTTTTTTTTTGGTAGGTCAACTTGAAATGTAGCTTCCAGTATTAAAACAGAATCTGATACTCAGGTTGGCCTGCTAAATTTATAATTCACCTCCTGCCAAAAACCTACTTCCCCCACGTTCCTCTCTAGCTAGCTCTAAGTATCTCTTTTCTCCATAAATGGCACCATTATCTGCCTGGCTACTCAAGTCAGAAATCTGGGAGTCACTTTTGACAGCTGTTTCTCCCTCATCAGAGCCTCATCCAAGCAACCACCAAGTGGTTCATTCCACCTCCCAGGTATCTCACAGATCTCTCCACTTCCCTTCATTTTCATTCATCTCTCCACTCACTCATTCACAAATATTTATTGAATCCTCTCTATTTTCAAGGTAGTGTTCTAGGTGCCAGTATTACGGCTGCTAATAAGTCTGACTTTGTGGCATACTTCAGTGTGTAGTAAAGAAGACATTCCATAAAACAAATAATTACAAAGGAAATGCATAATCATAAATTCTAATTAAGTGCCATACAGGGAAAATCCAAGGTGCTGTGAGACCTATGAGACATGTCCTGGGGACCTCATTCAGGCTGGGGTCAGGGAAGTACTGTCAGCAGGTACCTCTAAGCTGAAACCACTGATCCCCTCATCCTGAACGTGCATTATTCCAACAGCTTTCTAACTATTCTCTCTGTCTTCAGTCTCATCCACCCAATTCCTTTTCTGCTTTGTGGCCACAATGGTAACCCTTCCCCTGCTTAACATAGTTCACTAATTCGACATTGCTCTCCAGATAGAGATTTAATATAACTTTTCTGAACTGATGACAATCTATCTTTCTAGACTTATCTTACCTATTCTACCCTCTCCCATCTAGACCCTATCACATATCATACTTCAACCATGTTGATTTTTTAAAAAATTTTTTCTTGACCTGCTAAGTTTTCTCTTGCATCTAGTATTTAACTCATGTGATCGATTCTGCCTATAATTCTTATTATTCTATTTTGCTTGACACTCCTCACTCTTGAGGCCATGGATTAGCTGCTGTTTCCTTTAAAAGCCTTCCTCCACTCCCTTCTCTCCCCATTCAGTCCAGTGTCTTGGCTGAGGCCCTTATCATACCCTAAATGGCTCCCAAGAAACCCTTCTCATGCTTTCTTCATATTGCTGCTCTAGATGTCTGCTTTGCAGGCTGGATTAAAAACTCTACAAGGTCAAGACTCAATTCTAATTTGTATTCCATTGCACACCCAAAGCCTAGCACAAAGCCTGGCCAAAAAATGAGTTGATAAATATTTGAGGCACAAATCAAAGGAAGACATGTCTAAATGATTTTATAGGGTAGCCTTTGAATAACCTCCACACTCTATCCCAAAGTGTTGAACAGTTGCACATAATGTTTAACATACATATTGTCACATGTCATATACAACATAACTAATAGGGACATAAAAAAGACATTTTGAGATGACTAAAATTATCCTATGTACAAATTTAAACTTGATACTCATAGCCAGTACTTGCTAAGTAAGGGCCAGGGCTAGTTTCTGGTATATGGCACATAGGAACGCACAGTTCCGTAAATGCTGCCTGTGCATTTGGAAGCAGTTGTATGTCCTTCAGGAGAAACCACGAGAGATCCCTGGCACATGAGGCAGAAGTGTCAGACAGCTGCTCTGGGTCAGGGCACCATACTTAACCTGAGTCTTTTAGGAATGGAAAATGCTTACACACTTCCTGCCCCATTCTATAAACTTCCATTTCCTAGTCCTTACACTTCATGTCCTATTCCTGGAACATGAAGGTCTCTGTGACACGTGCTTCTAGTCATGCCAATTTTATTTAAACTCTAGCCATACATCTCAAGCCATGCAAGAAAATACTGTATTCATTGTCCCATAAAGGAAAAAAAAAAAAAACAATAAAAGGAAAAACAAGCGAGCAAGCTAGCTAGCTAGCTGGCTCATGGCGAATACATGTATGTTTAGGCAGAGTTGAACCCATAGAAGCAAAGAGAAGAGAAGCCTTGAATAGCATAAACAAAGTAATTTTACCAGTTAAACAAAAGTTGATTATTTTGCCATTTCCTGATAGCCCAAAGCTTATTATGATGGTGATAGAAAGGATAGATATATCTTGAAGTTTATCACACATATGAAAAGCAAGTGGTACTTTGGGCTTTAGATAGATTATTCTTAGATAAGAAGGAATTTTATTTTCTAAACACAGGGCATTTCCTTAGGCTGCTTTCTTTTATGCTCCTTCACTTGGGGCTGCTTCACGTCTCAGAGAAAGCTTTGTCATCACTGAGAGCAGAGTAGCCACTAAGACAGCATCAATGGCTGGAGGAGAGCCAGCCGACATGGCCTTTGTTCAAGCCATAAACCTCATGGCACAGACCTCTGAAAGAGCTTCCCAACTGACCTCCTGGCCTCAAATCTCTCTTCCTTCTATTCTGCTGTCATTGTCCCAAAACCCCATTAGAATCATGTCAAGACTTCAAAGATTTCTCATGGCCTACAGCTGGAATCCCAATGCCATGGCATTCACTGGTGGGCATATCTACTGCCTCTTCCACCATGAACTCTGACCCAGAGACATGCCACTGATCACCCACAGCTGGCCCGAACACAGAGCGAACACTTATGCTTTCAAAGCCCATCTCAAATGGCTCTACTTCTGGGAACCATTCCCCACAGCCCACTCGAACACATGCAGAACCAGGGGTTAGAGGACAAATAAAGGTCGTCACACCACACACTCCAATACTCAGCAGCTACTCCTCCACCTGACACATATACCTTTATGACAATCTAGGAGGCCTGATTTGAATTTGGAAGTTTTGGCTGGGTATAGGGACCAGAGAGAAATGACCCCTAGACCACATTTCTTGTCCCTCTTTTCTCCTTCTCCCCCAGCTTTGCCCTGCAAGGAGTCTTGTATGCATGTATGTGAATACCCCAGCCCACATATGCAAGTTCATCTGGGACATGCCTCAGGCCTGTGGGGTCACACTATCAGCATGGCCTGTCCTTGGGAGAACAGATCCAGGGACCAGGCCTGCTGAAGCCCTGGAAGCAGGAAGGAGATGATACATAGGAAAAGATTTCCAAGGTCCCAGTTACCTGGACTATATTTAATAGGCAACGGAATGCATGGAAATTGGGAGAACATGCAGGTGAGGCTCAGATCAGGACCTTCTAAAGTAAGTATTTTTAAAGATAGGCACCTATCTCTGACTTGTCCACTCCTTCCAGGGCAGACTTAATCACTGTCTTTTTTGTGCTCCCAGAGCAGTCTGTTGACAGATTTAGCATCTTGTCATTGACCTCAAGTTTTGTCGTTGCATCTCATCACCCCAGGCCGTGGGGACCTTGAGGGTAGGGCCATCTGAACACATAGCACCATAACTTAATTGACAACAAATGACTCTTCAATTCTTATGCATAGAATAAAAGGTAGAGCTATTGTGTATGTGTATATGTGTGTACATGTGTGATTATGTACTCCCTCTTAAATTGGTCCTCAGGCTCAATTTTATCTTCTAATTAATTTGGCCAGCATTAACAATCTATTAATCTCCAAAACTCTGTAATAACTGACATTCATCCTTTGCTAATCACTCTTACCATACTGACAAAATATATATTCTTAAAACGATGGTTCTGCTTCAAATACTGTTGTAGAACAGACTATATATTCCATCACTCCATCTTCTTAATGTTCTGCAAATAGCTTCTTATTTTAAATAAGTACCAAAAGTGACCTCTGAATATTGTCAGCCAGATGATGCTGGGGTAGGTGCTGCACGATTAGGTACGTGAATAAGAATGCTCAAAGCTGTTGAGGGAAAGTCCAAGAAAATGACTCTCTCCTCTAGGAGCCAGACCACAAAAGCAGTTTCTCTGGGTTTGGACATTAATCAACAGAGGGCTGACATTGCTATTTTCTGCCACTCATCTCTGTATGGTTGGGGCTAGAGGCCCAAATCCTGGGGATAATAACAGATGGGCTCTTATGTGTTACTAAATTCTTTCTTTTGTTGGCTAGATTACAGCATGGCTTATGGCAGCCAAGAATACAGACTTAGCCCCAAAAGGCCACTTGGAAAACTGACCACCCAGCCTTTTCCTATAAATGGACCCTGAGGATTCTCTGGAGGTTCCAACCTGAATCACCAGCCAGGAATTCCCTCTCTCCAGCTAGAAAGGATAGTTTCCTGAAAGAGGGATACCCAGAGGGCAGCAATGGAGGAAGGGAACCCACCTGCCTGGCTGGCCACAACATCCGTCCCCACCCCGTCCTGCTTCTTTTTTGCCCACTGTCTAATTAAGGAATGTGTGAGAGAGAAGGTGACTCTGGCACTTCTCTGGCTCACTGCCTACACACCTCAGTAATCAAGTGTGAGCTCCCAAAGAGCTGTGTGATAAGCCATAGGAGGCTGGTGGGGGCTGCTTTAACATGAAGGGGAGTGCTGATGGGAAACAAAGGTTTGGGTCTTTCTCCTGCTCTAACTTCTTCCCCCATTAGGGCCCTGGCAAAGGTAGGGTCCATTCACATCACTGTGGATTTCCTAAACCCTTGCTTCTTCATTCTGGGATTCACACTCAGTACTCACAATGCCTATGGGACTCTGCTTTCACTCTCTCCTCTTCCTCATTCAGTCTTACTTATTCCTTCTTCTATCTAGCTCACCTTTCTGACTGCTATCGTCTACTGGGCCCTCTGGAATTCCCATCTGCTTCATAAACCACAGCCTGACAGCCTTTTTCCAGGGTGTTGAGGCCAAAAGATCTCAACAGCTAGAATTAGACTGGGTTTACAATGTAGCCCAGCCTTAAATCTATGGGTTTAGGAACGTTATCTACCCAGTGACAGCCACAGATCTTCTGTAAGTGGCAGTCTCAGGGAGGGCAGTATGACTATAATGAACAGTGGGAGAAACAGACACTGCCCATATGAAAATTGGAGGGGCTGGTAAAGAAGAAGAGATTGTGAAAAGCCACTTCACTGTCACTCCTTTGTACCACCACAGTTGTTAACCTCTCCAAACGTTGACTTTTCTGTTGACCAAAGGAAAAGTTGTTGTGGTGAATAAGTGAGATAATGTTGTAAAACACCTACACAGTGTCCAGAACTTGACATTAGTTCAACAACTATTAGTGCCCCTTGTTTACCATCCTCTGCTTCCTGTAACCAGCTGGGAACCCTACAGGAACACCTTGGAGAGGTTCCAGACCACCACAATAGAGTAAAGGCCCAATAAAGAGATTCAAATGAATTTTTTTGCTTTCCCAGCACATATAAAATTTATGTTTATACTCTACTGTCATCTATTAAGTGTGCAATAGCATTATGTCTAAAAAATGTATATACCTTAGTTAAAATACATTGTTTAAAAATGCTAACCATCATCTGAGCTTTCAGCGAATTGTAATCTTTTTGTTGGCAGAGGGTCTTGTCTTTATGTTGATGGCTGCTGACTGATCAGGGTGATGGCTGCTGAAGGCTGGGGTCCTGTGGCAATTTCTTAAAATAAGATAGCAATGAAATTCACCACATCGACTGACTCTTCCTTTCACAAATGATTTCTCTACAGCATGAAATATTATTTGATAGCATTTTACCCACAGTAGAACTGCTTTCAAAACTGGAGTCAATCCTCTCAAATCATGCTGCTGCTTTATCAACCAAGTGTATGTAAGATTCTAAATCCTTTGTTGTCATTACAACAGTCTCCACAGCTTCTTCACTGGGAGTGGATTCCAGCTCAAGAAACCACTTCCTTTGCTCCTCCAAAAGAAGCATGTCTTCATATCTTTAAAAGTTTTATCATGAAATTGTAGCAATTCAGTCTCATCTTCAGGTTCCTGTTTAAGTCTAGTTCTCATGCTATTTTTGCCATATCTGCAGTTACTTCCTCCAGGGAAGTCATGAATCCCTCAAAGTCATCCATGAAGGTTGGAATCAACTTCTTCCAAACTCCTGTTCACAATAATATTTTGTCCTCCTCTCATGAACCATGAATGTTCTTACTGATGTCTACAATGTTAACTCCTTTCCAGAAGGTTTTCGGTTTACTTTGCCCAGATCCATCAGAGGAATCACTATGTATGGCAGCTACAGTCTTATGAAGTGTATTTCTTAAGTAGCAGTACTTCAAAGTTCAAATCCACTCACTGATCCACTCATGTTAGCAGGCATGAAAACATTGATTTCATAGTACACATCCATTAGAGCTCTTGGGTGACCACGTGAATGGTCAATGAGCCGTCATATTTTGAAAGGAATCTCTCTTTCTCTTCCTTTTTCTGAGCTGTAAGTCTCAACAGTGGGCTTAAAATATTTAGTAAACCACGTTGTAAACAGATGTGCTGTCAACCAGGCTTTGTTGTTCCATTTCTAGAGCACAGGCAGAGTGGAGTTAGCATCATTCTTAAGGGCTCTAGAATTTTCAAAATGGTCAGTGAGCATTGGCTTTAACTTGAAGTCACCAACTGCAGCAACCCCTAACAAAAGAGAAGGGTGTCCTTTGAGGTCTTAAAGCCAAGCATTGATTTCTCCTCTCTAGCAATGAAATTCCTAGACAGCATCTTCTTCTAAGAGAAGGCTGTTTTATTAGCACAGAAAAATCTGTTGTTTAGTGCAGCCACCTTCATGAATTTTCTTAGCTCGATCATCTGCATAGCTTGTTACAGCTTCAACATCAAACTTCACTTCCACAGGGTCCTCACCTCTCTCCACTTTCGCAGAACTGAGCTGCATTAGGCTTTGGCTTAAGAAAACGTCATGGCTGGTTTCATCTTTTATCCAGACCACTCACACTTTCTCCACAGCAAAAATAAGGCTGTTTTGTTTTCTTATCACTCATGAGTTCAAAGGAGTAGCACTTTCGATTTTCTTCAAGAACTTTTCCTTTACATTTACAACTTAGCTAAGAGATTGATATTTGGCACAAGAGGCCCAGCTTTTGACCTATGTCAGCTTTTGGCATGCCTTCTTCATTAAGCTAATTCATGCCTAGTTTTTTATTTAAAGTGAGAGAGCTGCTACTCCTCCTTTCACCTGAACACTTAGAGGCTTTTCTAGGGTTCTTAGGTGGCCTAATTTCAATTGTGTTGTTCTCAAGGAATGGGGGAACCCTGGGATAGGGAGATAGATGGGGAATGGAGGGTGAATGGGGCAGTCAAAACACACAAATTTATCTATGAAGTTTGCATCCCTATGGGTGCAGTTTGGGGTACCCCAAAACAATTACAATAGTATCATTAAAGATCACTGATCACAGATCACCATAACAAATATAATAATAATAAAGATGTTTGAATCATTGCAAGAATTATGAAAAAGTGACACAGAGACTCAAAGTAAACAAGTGCTATTGGAAAAATTGTAACCACAGCCTTGCTTGATGCAGGGTGGCCACAAAACCTTAATTTGTAAACAATACAATAGCTGCAAAGTGCAGTGAATTGAACTTGGTTATTTCCCCAGACAAGGAGAGAGAAGGAGGTTGGGGATCAGAGTCCTAGACCTGTCACTTACTTCTTACTATCTGTGTGATGGGGGCAAGTTAACCTCCCAGAACATCCATTTGGACTGGTATAGAATAGAGAAAAAAATAACACATCATAGAGTTATTGGTAGGAGTAAATTAAATTGGTAGGATTAGGGGTGTCTGGGTGGCTCAGTTGTGAAGTGTCTGCCTTTGGCTCAGGTCATGATCCCAGCGTCCTGGGATTGAGCCCTGTATTGGGCTCCCTGCTTAGAGAGAGGCCTGCTTCTCCCTCTCCCACTTTCCTGCCTCTGTATTCCCTCTCTTGCTATCTCTCTCTGTCACAAATAAATAATAATATCTTAAAATTAAAATAAATCAATCAATCGGTAGGATTAGATGATTGGTAGGATTAGATACTAAAAAAAAGAAGTCCTTTATGAATGATTAGGTCCTCTGCAAATTTAGGCACTAATACTAACTCATCTGTGTTAAGAAATATTCATGAAGTGACTTCTGTGTGCCAGGTACTATGCAAGGCCTCAGGCACATAGTGGTGAACAAAGTCGTCTTCATGTCGCCAGCATTTGCATCACAGCCAAGGTGGCTCAGAGAGAGTCCAGTAGAGACAGATTCATTACAGTGTGAAATTTGGTATGGCAGAGATGTGGGGAAGGAAGGAGTCAGAAGATTCCTGGCAAGAACCGACATAGAAGTACTCGTCTAATGACCAGGAATAGTCAGTCCAGAAAGAGTGGTAGTGGTGATGAGGGAAGATCATTCCAGAAGAACACAGCATGTATATAAAAACTCAGTGCACTGAGAGGAGAGTGTCCAACCATGGGTGTTTAGGACCCTGTAATTGTTCAAGGTGCTGGGAGTTAAAGAGGCCGCCGCATCAGAACAGACAGTGGTCAGGGGCCTGATTATAAATGACTTTTTCTGTGTCTCAGCCACAGAGGAGCTATAACCAGGTTCTGATGAGACCTCTTTGAATGTCACCCATGGTGCCACCATTACTCTTGGATCCCATCATTTTAGGTTGGAAGACCCCAAGTCTTCTCCCTTCCCCTTCCTATAAGTGAGCCTCCTGCTGGTTTCATCTATGTTTATGTCCAGCCTTTAGTCCATGGGAAATAAATTGAATTAAGTGACTCTCCCTAGGTCCCCTTTGAATTTTTATTGACCCTGCCTTTCCAAAAACTATGTTTTGCTCTTGTTTGCAGGCTGCAAATAAAATGGCATGCCAGCTGGCTCCTTTATGAAACCAAGTTTGGTGTTTTGGTCACCCCTCCCCATTCCCCCATATCATCTGGTCCCCAGATTCTATCTGTGGTAGGCAGAATAATGACTCCCCAAAGATGTATATACACCCTAATCCCCAGAACCTGTGATGATGTTGCCTTGTGCAGCAAAAGGGACTTTGCAGGTATAATTAAGCTCAAGGTCTTGAGATGGAGAGATAATCATGGATCATCTGGGTGGCACCAACAAGGGCCCTTAGAAGAGGGAGGAAAGAGTCTCAGAGTCAGAGAAGGAGATGTGATGAGAAAAGCAGAGGTGAGAGGAAGGCAGGACAGGAGCTGAGAAGTGCAGGCAGCCTCCAGAAGCTGGGAAAAGGCAAAGAAACAGATTTCTCCCCTAGTGCCTCCAGAAGGAGTGCAACCCTGTTGACCCATTTGGGACTTTTGATCTCAAGAACTGGAGGATAATAAATTTGTGCTGTCTTAAATCAAGTTTGTGGTCATTTGTTTCAGCAGGGCTGGGAAACAAATACCCTACCCATTCTGCTCCCTTCAGGCCAAGCCTCCTCTTAGGTGATCCAGTGATCCCTCAACTCTATTCCTTGCCCAAACTCTACTACAGTTTTGCTCCAACTTTCTGTCCTTAATTCTTTCCCAAACTGATTCCTCCACTTACACTCTGGTATTCATTCTCCAACTGCCTCTAGCCCCTGATTCTAGCTAGTACTTTGTTCCACATCTGCAATCTCTTCATTGTGACTGGTTTTTATTTTAGCTCTCCTTATTTCTTTAAACTTCTGCACTCATGCAGTCAATTCCTAACCTTCCTCCACACACAGTCCATAATAGAGGACCACCACTCTTCACCCCACCCACATAGGCAGTGCCCTGCAGAGTCCCCGGTTGTCAAAGCTAAGTTCAGTTCCTCTCTCCGAGGTCCTTTACTTCTCCAGATCTTGATCCTGTTGAGTCACTTTTCACCCTTTGGAACCTCAACATCTTTCCCTGGTTCTCCATGGTCTCCAGGCTCTTTGGTCTCTTCTGGTCATTTATTCCTCCCTGAATTCATCAACTTTTTATTGCAATCCTACTGTGTGTGCAGGGAATGCATGTGAATATGCAGACACTGGTCCTATGTCCCTCAAAGAGTTTAGAGCACACTAGGAAAGACAGTCATGCAAAAATAATGACAATATATCGCTCTAAGGGCAAGAGCAAAAACGCGCACCAGGTAACATATATGCCCCAGTCCTCTGCCCAACCTCCCACCTAGCTACTCAAAGTGTGGTCTGAAGCAGTGGGAAAAGCATCACCTGAGAATCTGGAAAAAGGCAGAATCCAGAGCCCCTTCCCAAACCTAACCCTGTCTCCACCTCCTCAAGGCCTTTTGCCCCTCTGCTCCACCTGGACCAAAATCTCCCATTCTTCAAGGTCTAGCCCTGAGGCCCTTCCCACTGTGAATCTTCATGTTACCTATTTCTCCCTAAGGCAGAATTTATTGCCCCTCTTTCTGTTTGTACCATCTGTAGAACATTTATCACACTGTTTTATTCTGTTTCATTTCATGAATGTTTACTGAGTGCTTTTGGGTACTATGCCAAGGTCTGGGATACAGAAGAAAAGAAGAAATGATTCCTTACCACCAGGTATTGGCAGCCTATTGTGGTTAATTACACATATGACCATTTTTGCCTGCTTTTCTTTGAACAGTTTGAATGTTGACTTCAAATGTTCCAGTATTCACCTTAATGTTCACTCAGGAAATGAAACAGAGTTGCAACCATGATTAATAAAACCTTGGGCTGACCTTTAATCTTCACTTGAGCATATGTTTGGGTACCTTCTGTAATCCGTTTCTACTTTCCCCTTCCTAGCAGTCTTTAGTCTCTGAGTATCACTGGGGGTCAGCAGAAGCACCAGGGGTACAGTGTGTGTCCTAAACAGAGAATACCAGGACTCTTGTTTGGATGTTGGTGGGGCGGGGGGAGGCAGAAGAAGCATGGTGCCTCGAGAGCCCCTTGGACCTGTATGGAGCCCACAAGGAGAAAGCCTGCTGAAAACGGAACCCAAAATCAGAAATCAAATCTGAGAAATAGAAAATAGGAAAACTGTTCTGTTTGTATTATTTGAGCTCCTGGATCAACCACCTCATCAGAAGGCATTTTGCCCCATCTAATTAGCTAATAAATTCCTTTTATTATTTAAATCAACATGGGTTGGGTGTTCTGTGACTGCTAATCACAATCATCCTAATTATTTCAATCTTTTATTTGATTATAAAAAATCAGCAACTAACTTGCTACCTAGAAAACAAGGCTCTGCTGTCACTCCAGGCTGACTTCCCCATGCATAGGTCATTTCCTTGGCCTTTTCTGAGAAACCAGATTCCTGGACTGCATGGCCACACTCAATTTCAATTCAAGCTTTTCTGCCATAGTGACAGGTTTTACCTTTGTTCTGTTTTTAGTACTGTGCCTGTTATGGTTAATTTTATGTGTCCACTTCACTGGGTCATGGAGTGCCCACATGCCTGCTTGAACATTATTCTGAGTGTGTTTGTTGAGGGTGTTTCAGATGAGACTGGCATTTAAATTGGTAGAATGAGTAAAGCAGATTGCCCTTCCCAATGTGGGTGGGCCTCCTCGAAACTGCTGAGGGCCTGAGTATGAGTGGTTGAGCTGGGACATTGGTCCACTCCTGCCTTAGATCGTGACTTACACCACCAGCCATCCAGTTCTGAAGCTTTCAGACTCTGACCAAGGCTCACACCTTTGATTCTTCTGCTCCTCAGGCCTTTGGATTTAGACCGGAACTACACCACTTGTTCTCTTGGGCCCTCAGTGTACAAAGGTTGTACTGCAGGACTCCTCAGTCTCATAGTCACGTAAGCCAATCCCAGTTGCTCACGATATATGTATCCTGGTTCTGTTTCTCTGGGGAACCATAACACAGTACCCAACCTCTGCCGTCACCTCCTCACTTACATGGGTCTAGAAAAAGCGAATGAGTGCTTTCATTTAAAGATGGGTGTGTTTGGGCACACGGGAGCGGAAACCTGAAGCACATATCCTGTTCTCATACCCAGAAACATGCCTGGTTGTGTGGACCATCAAATACATGATGTGCTTTTGCTTTTTTACCTCTGGTTGCTTTCTCTTCACGGCTACATGCAAAAGCCGGAGAAGATGGTACTGTTCTGGTTGTTCCAGCTGAGACATCAAGGCCAGGAGTTCTGTCAGGTGTCTGTTGATTGGCTGAGGCTGCTTTTCATACACCGCGGGCAACACCCTCAACAGCATGGCATTGCCTATTGAGGGAACAATACCGAGAATGGTGAGTTATTAGCTCAAGGGCAGTGGAAACACATTTATTGTCAATGCAATAACCTTTGCACTTATTCATTAAATAGTGAGGAGTGAGGGCCAAGTCTTCTTCTAAAAATAACACCATATCTTATTCTGAAAAATCACTAAAGCATGATTTAAATGGATTCCATACAAGGGAATATTTTATTTATTTATTATCTAATGAAAACTTTTCCTGAGTAAGGCACCATGGGGAAAGAGGAAAATTTGACAGTAACCAGACCACACCCTTAAGAAGGAAACTGTTCTGACAAAGAATTCCTGACGAGAAAAAACATTTGGATGTTGTTTAAATGAAAACTAAGCAGTGCCATAAGCATGAAACCAAACCAAAAAAAGTGCAGAGGAATGTATCCACGTTCCTGAGAGATATGGGGGCATGATTAAGACAACTGACATATGGCAAAGGTGCCTTATTTTTATGAATAGTCAGAAAAGTAGCAATGCAAATTTAAATCCCCAATTTCTGTACTATTTCAAGGGAAGTTGAGATTCAGCTTGTTTGTCACACATGATTTGCCTCAAAGACATGTATGGACAACTGGATTTAAAATGGAAAAATCTCCAGAAAAGATACTGCATAAGCTATAGGGACTTATCTGCAAACAACATATGGGAAACATCTGCTTATCACGTTATGGTATGGATTTTTTTTTCAAAAGCCTCTCAAGTAACTTAAATGTCTCAGGAGAATTGGTTTCTAGGGATTTCTTGAAGAAAATTCTTTTTGTGTCTATTTACTTTAAATTTGGCTTTGTATATAGAAGAAGGACACAGAAGGAATCAAATAAGCACCAGTAATTACACGTATGTAGACCTTTCTCAAACAGAAGGAATGTGTCCACATATAAAGGACATTTAGATATGAGAATTGGACAAAAGGCTATTATTTTCAGAATACCAGTGACTAAAAATAGTAGAAGGGTGATTCTGGATCAACTTAAATGTATATGGGTGATGATTAATAATGAGAATTGCTTTTCCCACATGTGGTTCATAGAATTAATCTCCAGAAGGTTTCGGTCATATGCCCAAGGACTGCAAAGTACTAGAAATATTCAGGGTTTTCTTTTTTAAAACAAGTTGTGTCCATACACAACACATTGCTTTATCTGTTTTCCTTCTCTTTTAACCAAGAGCTTTTCCTTAAACAAGCAGAAATTTTAAATGTAATGCCCACTCTGTACAGGGTACAATAGATCTTAGAGCTTAATTATGTAGACACACTGACCAATCCCTAAAAAATTTCATGATAAGTAGCAATCTTTTTGGAATCGAAGACAGGAAACTGGTATAAGGCTTTTGGTGAGATACTCATTAGACACCCTGAGAGTCTTGAAGGGAAAATCTCCAGATTAGTCATTTTCAGCTGACTTGAATTTTGATCAAATGATGCAAAAGTAATTGCATAAAATTTTTTTCTAAGTTAGAAACTGATGAAGACACTTTGATGTAGAAATTCTAAAATTCAGAAGCAAAAAGAGAAATCCTGTAAATTCCATTTATAAACTAACAATTTTTTAAAATTATAGAATATTTTAAGACATTAGGCAAATGAGGTAATAATATAAAGAATAGGGTTGTGCCCACCAGCTAGCTTTGTCAAAAAACCTCATGCCAAAATGGCTTCCTATCCCACTCATTTCCTTTTCTCCCCAAGGGCAACCACCATCCTAAAGATAGTATTTATCATCTTCACGGATATTTTTACTTCTTAGTTGCATGAGTCTATACCAACAAACATTTTATGGTGTTGTTTTGCATGCTTTAAAATTTTATATCAATAATATTCATACTGTACAAATCTTTTTGGAACATTTTTTTTTTTTTTACATTCAACACCGTGTTGAAGTTTTAGCTCCAAAAAGCTCTCCTTCACTTACTCTCACAGCTGTATGGTATTCTATTGTATAAACAGACAATAATTTATTCATATACTCTATGGTTGAAAGACACTACTATGATGATGATGATGCTTTTTACCAATAGCACTGCAATTTTTATACCTATTTCTTTGTTCATAAATGGAAGATCTTCCCTAGGGTGCGGCCTCCGAGCTTAATCGCTTAGAAATCACCTGGGTATATTGATTCAGCTGGTTCAGAGTTTGGGCTTGAGAATCTGAATTTCTAACAAGCTCTCACGTGATGCTGATGGTCCCTGGGTCACGTAATTAAGCAGAAAGCAGTGACTATGTCCCTGGGAGTTAAGTTTCTAGATCCTCGAAAATTTCTCTGCAGTGTGGTTGTATTAGTTTTCTAAGCTGCCATAAGAAATTACCAAAAACTTAGTGGCCCAAATTCTTATCTTATATTTCTATACTTCAGAAGTCTGCTGTGAATCTCACTGGGCTAAAATCCAGGCATTGGAAGGCATGAGTTCCTTCTTGGAGGCTAAAAAAGGGAATTGGTTTCCTTGACTTTTCTAGTTTCTAGAGACTATCAGCATTCCTTGGAGTTCCCTTCCTTCATCTTCAAAATCAGCAACAGAGCAAGCACCTCTCTGACTCTGCTATCATCATACCTCTTCCTCTGATTCTCCCTTCTGCCTCTCTTTTCCGCTTTTAAGAACCCTTGTGATTACACTGGGCCCATGTGTATCATCTAGGGTTATCTCCATATTTAATGTAGCAACCTTAATTTCAATTTCAACCTTTTCTTTTTTTTTTTTAAGATTTTATTTATTTATTTGACAGACAGAGATCACAAGTAGGCAGAGAGGCAGGCAGAAAGAGAGAGAGGAGGAAGCAGGCTCCCCATGGAGGAGAGAGCCCGATGTGGGGCTCGATCCCAGGACCCTGCGATCATGACCTGAGCCGAAGGCAGAGGCTTTAACCCACTGAGCCACCCAGGCTCCCCTCAACCTTAATTTTCAATGCAGTGAAATAACATGTCCACAGGTTGTGGGGATGAAGATGTGAACATTTGTGGGGGGGCATTATTCTGCCTACCATCATGACTATAATAACCTACACACCCACCGGCAACATGAATGTTTCTGTTGTTCCTTATCTTTGCCAACATTTGGTCTTGACAGACATCGGTTTTTGCCAGCCTGATGGAGTGTGAGATGGCATCTCATTTTTTTGTTGTTTTCATCTTCATTTCCTTAACTGCTTGTGCAGCTAAGCATCCTTTTAATATGTTTACAGGTCATTTCCCCTCTCACCATTTGACCATTCATATCTTTTGCCTATTTTCAGCTGGGATGTTTGTGTTTTTTTCTTGATTTGTAGAAGCTATTTATTTATTCTAGACACTAGTTGGTTTTTTTCTATTGCAATGTCAATGTACTTGATTTTTTAAAATTTCTTTATAGTTTATAATTTTTTTGTTATTAAGGTATCGTTCTCTAGCCTAGGTTCATAAAAATTTTCTCTTAAAAGCATTATGGTTTTGTTTTTCATATTTGTCTTTAATCTATCTGGAATTTATTTTTGTACATGAGGAATGGATTTTTTGTGTGTATATAAATAATTGTCCTAGCATTTATCAAGTTGTCAGTTGTTTCTCTTCCAATTTTTTGATACCTTCTTCACATGTAAGGTTTCTCATATGTCTGGGTCTGTTTCTGGGTATTTATCATACCTTTACCAATTACACATTTTGTTAATTGTAGTAACTTTATAATGAATCATTATATCTCATGGGGCAAACTATCTTCTACTTCAAATTTTTCTTGGTTCCTCTACACAAATTTTACCATTACTTTGTCAACTTCCTTGAAAAACTACTTTATTTTTTTCTCCCATACTCAATGTACAGACTAATTTGGGATAATTGACATCTTTATGAAATTGAGTGTTCCATTCAAAAACATATGTCCTTCCATCTATGCAGGGTTTTAAAGAATGTTTTTCAATAAAGTTTTGTGATATTAGCTGCATCTTATGTTCTTTTAATTAAAAATTATTCCTAGGTATCTCATTTTTGTTTTGCTATTGTAAATGGAAACTTTTAAAAAATGTATCATCAGTTGTCTGCTGGTATTAAGAAAGTAGATGATTTTTGTGTTGATCTTTCAGCCAACAAAACTTCCTCAATTCTCTTATTAATAATCTGTCTTCAGTGTCTCTTAGATTTTCTATATATAGGCAATCAACTCATAATGATTGATGAAAGCTTTGTTTCTTTTTTTCTGTTCTTACGTCTTAATGCTTTTTTTTTTTTTTTTTGATCCTACTTTCCTGGCTAGAACCTCCAGTACTTCAGTGAATAGAGCTAGTGTCCAAGGTATCCTTTTGTTTTTACTCTTTTTAAGAAGTGTGTTTCTAAGGACCCATCATTATATATGTATATGGCTCTATCAATTTTGTTATTTCTGTTTTATTTTTGTTTCTGTACATAAATGATGAATTTTATTAAATGATTTTCTGCATCTATTGACATGATTATATAATTTCTTCTAAATTGTTCACGTAATTAATTGATAACTCTAATTTTAACCAATCTTGCAGTCTTGGAGTAACACTCAA
Organism: Enhydra lutris kenyoni; assembly: GCF_002288905.1. Classification (NCBI taxonomy): domain Eukaryota; kingdom Metazoa; phylum Chordata; class Mammalia; order Carnivora; family Mustelidae; genus Enhydra; species Enhydra lutris. Next base: position 31,985,289 of record NW_019154086.1, on the reverse strand, counting down.
CTTGGTTGATTGGTTATAATGTATTTTTATGCATATATTGCCAAGTTCTTTTAGCTAATATTTTATTTAGAGCTTTTGCATCTATGTTCTTGAATGAAGCTGAACTTTTGTTATACTGTCCTTGTCTCTTTTTAGTATCATAGGTACTACACATATAGAAAGTATTTAGCACATTCCTGCACACTTCATTCTTAGAAGCAGTTTGTATAAGAAGAGGATTATATGTTCCTTGAATGTTTGGTAGAACTTGCTTATTAAACCTTCTGGACAATGTTCTATACATTTCATTACTTCAAACTTCATGTACCGTAAGTTTCTGTATGTTTTAGCAGGTGTTTTTTTGGGGGGGAATTTGAGTAGCCATTTATGACAGCAGTGAACTTAGTTATGAGAGAGGTATATTAAAATCTCCCCCATCAGGGACGCCTGGGTGGCTCAGTTGGTTAAGCAGCTGCCTTCGGCTCAGGTCATGATCCCAGCGTCCTGGGATCGAGTCCCGCATCGGGCTCCTTGCTCGGCAGGGAGTCTGCTTCTCCCTCTGCCTCTGCCTGCCACTCTGTCTGCCTGTGCTTGCTCTCTCTCTCTCTCTGACAAATAAATAAACAAAATCTTTAAAAAAAAAAAAAAAGTTAAAAAAAAATAAAATAAAATCTCCCCCATCATTCTGGATTTGTCAGTTTCTCCTTATAATTTTGTCAGTCTTTAGCATATATTTTTTGAAACTATGTTACTAAATAATTCTAGTAAAGTGTTTACCATACTTTATCCTCTTCTCTCTTATAGTTATTTCCAGTTGATATAACTGTAACTATCCTAGCTTTTTTGAATTGCATTTGCTTGGCATATTCTTTTCCTGCTTTTTTCAAGTTTTTTGCTTTGGGCATCGCTAGATTCTTACGTTTTATGGGTGGCTTTTGTAAGTGACCTATAGTTGGGGACTTTTAAGATATTCCTACTTGACATCTTATGTCTCTTAACTGGAAAGTTTGTTTTATTAATAGTTATGATGATTATTGGTATATTTGAATTTATTTTTACATTTTTTTAAAAGATTTTACTTATTTACTTGACAGAGAGAGATCACAAGTAGGCAGAGAGGCAGGCAGAGAGAGAGGGGGAAGCAGCCTCCCTGCTGAGCAGAGAACCTGATGTGGGACTCCATCCCAGGACCTGAGCCGAAGGCAGAGGCTTAACCCACAGAGCCACCCAGATCCCCCATCTTGTGTTTTTTATTCATCTTGCTTTGTCTATGTTTTTCCCCCTTCTTTACCGCTTTTTTTGAAAAAGGTTTGTTTAATTCTAATTATTCTAATAGAATAAGTCTAATTCTAATAATTCTAATTATTGTCTAATTACCTATTATCTAATTATCTAATTCTAATCTAAAAACTAATTCTAATAATTCTAATAGAATAATTCTAAATATTCTAATCTAAAATTAATTCTAATTCTAAGAATGTTCAAAAGGAACATTCTATTTCCTTTTGGTTTTCATGGCTGTCTTCAAAAAGATAAACATTCCAGAATTAACAAAGCAAAATTAATTTCTCTATCATCTTCCTGAGCAATGAAAGGACTTGAGGTTACTGAAATTAAAGAGTACATTTTGGATGATTTTCTCAGATCCTTCTTCCAGTTCTTTAATATTCTCTTCAGCTTTGCCTATTTGCCATTTAATCCATTCCTTGAGGTTTTAAATTTTTTAATTAATTTTTTATTTGTAGAAGTTACATATGGTTCTTTAAAAAAAAAAAAAAATCTGCCTAGGGAGACCTGGTTGGCTCAGTTGGTTAAACTGCCTTCAGCTCAGAGTCCTGGGATCGAGCCCCATGTCTGGATCCTTGCTTTGTGGGGAATCTGTTTCTCCCCTTCTTTCTGCCCTTTCCCTCTCCCCCTGCTCATGCTTATTCTCTCTAATAAATAAAATCTTTAAAAAAGTAAAAAAATTTAAAAATCTGCCTCATCTTTTTCTTTTGACAATGTCTTTTTTCTTTATTTGTGTTTCCAACTCCTTGTGTTGGAATTTTACAATTTTAAACACACTCATTTTCTAATTCCTACCTGATATTTTAAGTAAATGAAGTTCTCAGGAGAGGGATACCTAATCCTTTTTCTGTATCTGCTGATTCTCATTTGTGGTGGGTTGTTTCCTCATATGTTTAAATATTTTTATTGTGAATTTGTTTTTACTGTGGTAGATAATATACATTTGAATCTTGAACATGTGTGAGGGCAGACCCATGCCACAAACTACTAGGGACCCTGCAGAGTTCAGTCAAAGACATGCTGACTTCCCACTTATTTGTGTTAGGATAGAGGGTGGGGCTATATCCACTGAAATCCAATACGTAACTCTCTGAGGGTCTGGCTTTAGGTGAGATTCTCAATTCCAACTCCCACTCTGGCCTAAGCTTTGTTCCCACATGGTCATTAACACTTAGTTGTTACACAATTGATAACCCTCATTTCCCTCTATGTCCCTCCAAGGAGTCCTGGCATCAGCTCTCAGGCTTAGAAGTTTGGTTTTGGTTCCCCCCTCTATAATTGGGCCCTGGATACTTCCCTTACTTTATTGGTAGTTCATTTGGACATTTAAGGTTATCATTATAATGTATGCATTTCTAGGTGTTTTTTGCAGGAGAGTTTTCAGCTTATTATTTTGAAGGACGCAGAAATCCCTAAATTTATTTTAAAAACGTGATCTTTGACTCTAAGCCTAGTGAAATAATACAATTTCTACATAACACCAGTTTACAAAAAGAAATATTCCTAAAATCAGCTTCTTCCCCAGCTCTTTCTTACTTTGGATTTACCAGTTTTGCTTTGTTGTCTCTCATTTTATATATATGTTTATAAAAGAAGAGTTGCAACTCCAGAAGGATTAAAGATGGAATAACTAGGAATGGACGTGGCTTCTAGAGCAATCAGAAATCTTACTCTAAGTTGGTTTATCTTGGAATCAGGGGAGTAACTTTCACAACTTAGACCTATAAACTGTGTACAAAAGAAAAGTGGGGAAAGTTTTCTATACATAAAGGGCTGTAAAACTGTAAAGGCACCACACAAAATGCTGAAATGATGATCTTGCTTTCATGCCTCTGTGCCTGCTGACTTATTTCTCCCCCTACCTCCCCTCCCTTCCCTTTCATCCCTCAGTGCTACCAATTCAAGTTACAACAGCTAATCCTCGGGGAGTACAGTCTTAGCCCAGTTTCCCCACCTCTTTCCCCTCTGACCCTCCTCCAGTTAATCTGAGGGCAGTGTAAACCTTTGCGGTCTATGATTGTGCAACATCCACGTTTCCCTCGCCCTCCCACCAGGCCCCCTCCCCTCCAAATTCAGGGGAACTCCCGTTACCGCGGTGCCACCGGCATTACTCATTCATCTCCATTCAGGCTTCCCCCAGCATTTATTAAGGGCTCTGGGCTCCTGCCTTTCACTCTCACTCTCCTCTGCTCCAGCAACACCGCTCACTTGAGAGCTTCTCGCCCCGTCCCCTCGGGCCAGCTGTGGGAAGTGGCCGAAGAAAGAACTTTGTGTCTCTCTCCAGCAATGCATCTCCCTGTGATTCTGTTCTGCGCTCTCTGGTTTGCGGCGTTGGCGGAGACCTCGGATGATTATGAACTCATGTATGTGAATTTGGACAACGAAATAGACAATGGACTCCATCCCACTGAGGACCGTAAGTTCTCTTTAACTGTTTCTCTGCTAACCCTAACTACATACCCACCTCTTTGGCTCTAACTAGTATACATATACTTTGTAGCCAAGCAAATGTGCTAAAAATTATAGCTTGTTTTGCAAAAGAAAGAAGCACTATAGGAAAGGGGGAGGTTTCAAAAAGTTATTTCTGTCACAGATACATAACGGCTTGAACCGCATGAAATCGCCGATATTTGCCTGTTTTGAGCCGCATGAACGGCAATTTCACAGAGTTCCACTTAATATATACCTGCGTAAATGGTCCCTGTCGCTGTCGAGATACTCACATGCTGTTTTTCCGAGGTGTCCTTAAAGGGAAGGGGGTTATGGGGCTGGGCAGGAACTTGGGACCACTGAGGGAGGTCACCTTTGTACAAAGCGCACCCGAGAAAGGCCTGGGCGGCTCGGTAACGTGTGTGTCCCTCTCTCTAGCCACGCCGTGTGACTGCCGTCGGGAGCACACCGAGTGGGACAAGCTCTTCATCATGCTGGAGGACTCGCAGATGAGAGAGGGCATGCTGTTGCAGGCCACCGACGACGTCCTCCGGGGCGAGCTGCAGAGGCTGCGGGCGGAGCTGGGCCGCCTAGCCGGCAGCCTAGGGAGACCGTGCGCGCCGCCGGCCCCCGCGGAGGCCCGGCTGTCCCGGGCGCTGGACGAGCTGCTGCAGGCGAGCCGCGAGGCGGGCCGCAGGCTGGCTAGCTTGGAGAGCGCGGGGACGCCGCGCCCGGAGGAGGCGGGGCGCGCCCTGGGCGCCGTGCTCGAGGAGCTGCGGCTGACGCGAGCCGACCTCCGCGCTGTGCAGGGCTGGGCAGCCGCGCGCTGGCTGCCAGCAGGTAAGGACGCCGGGCGGAGTGGCTTCCGCTGCCCCCCCCCCCCCCGCCTCCGCCCCTCCCCACAGCCCCCATACACCCTGCGTCTTTGTCCTCGGAACGCGCGTGGCGGGAAGCCTGGTGGCGGTCCTCTAGGGGCAGCTTCAATGGGGACACACATACACCTCTGTTTCTCCATGCACGCTCACAGGCCTCACAAACACCGTACAAGGCGCGAAAACTGGCTTTAAAAAGTATTCTCCAGCCCCCGGGAATCGAGAAGAGAGCTATGGACATAGACATCACAGTCTTGAAATAGACGTTAGGGACCCCTGACTGACACCCGATCCAACCGGGCGGTGCAGGAGCTCTATTGGCCGGTTTTAACCGTGACCTCTCTAGCTGTCCGGCTTCCCTCTGTTTGGGATTTCCACTTCTTCTAATTTTAGCCTGTCTCTCTCTTTAGGGGAGCTCTGGTTCCCCGAGCTATTTCAGGGCCCAGCCTAATTCTTTTATCTACACGTTCTGATCCCTGGGCCGGCCCCTCCTCCCCGCTCGTTCTGGCAAGAGACTTGAGACTGAACCCCATCTCCTGAAGGATTAGTGGAATTCCTGAGGGGTCTCCCAGGCCCCGGGGTCTGTGGAATTAGCCCGCTAGAGGGGAGGTCTGAGTATGTGAGGTTTGGACTGGGCGGGATCCACAGTGAGATGGTCTGCTGGAGGAGCAAATGGGTAACCCTCCTCCCCAGGGCTTTAAGGGGTCAGGACCAAACAGGAGAGAGGCGGTTCAAACCGGATACAACTTGTTGAACTCCCCTGGAATATGAATGAATCTCCAAACACACATGGGCCTGAAATAATACTTTTGAAATAATACATTTGAATAATACATTTGAAAGATTGTTAAACGAAATGAGACGATTTGGAGCCAAATAACCCTCCTTTAGAAGTCAAAATTTCTAAGAGGTAGTAGTGCAAAAAAATCTTTTGTGGGTTATATTAGAAAATCAGTGACTTGGTTAGAAAATATAACTTACACTGTTCCTGAGACTCTCATGAACAGAAAACAATTACAAACAGTGCCATCCCTCTTTATATTTACAATAAAGCAACTCATCTGTTGGGGTAGGAAGAAGAATTGTAAGCATGTGTGACAGCATGTTTCATTCAAAATTACAGAAACCATAGCAGAGTAACAGTCTTTCCTAAATATTTGCGGACTGTTTATCAGTACTGAGCATATTTTCTTGAATATTCAGTACGGGTTCAGAGACCGAAAAAGCATAAAATCAAATATACAATAGATCTTCAGTGTAAGTGACAGAGACAAATTATAATTCTGTGGCTATTTTAATGGTGAAATTGTCTTGTCTTTGGCAAACTATGAGAAATGTTTGTACATACAGTGTATCCTCCAAACTGAAGAATTAATGCTAACTTTCACTCTCACCTCTGTATACTAGTTAGAGCAGAGAGGGATGTATTTCTGAGTTCTGACATGTTAATTTCTTATTATATCTAATAGTATTTTTACCCACATGGTTTGATTTCTCCTTTTTGGTTTCCTGCCAGCTTGGTTCCTAAGGGATTCCTAATTATTCTGTTGTCGGCCTCCTAAGAACCTGGTTTTAATTTTGTTTGGTCTTTGATAATGTAATCAGAAAAACCTATTAGTTAAAAGCCATTTCATGCGAGAGTTTCTGACATTTTGAAGAGATATCAAGAGGCTCAATCACTGGTCCCCACCAAAAAAGCCACAAAAAAACTGTGAGCACGAAATTCCACTCCATGAACTCGCGTAACTGTAGCCAGTGGAGCATTAGGGAAAGCTGGGTCTCTCAGAGGCAATCAAGGAATGCTTTGGAATGCAATCTTGTCTGCCTGGGTTTATTTAAACAGGAAATCAGTTAATTGAACTGCAGTAGGCCCCCTCCTGAACACTACTTTACTGGGACATTACAGAGTATATCTCAAATGGTCATGCATATGGTGATCTTTTGTTCCACAATCTTTGTTTAATTTAATTAACACAGCTAGGGGAAAAACAATATATTTACCAATTTCATTTGAAACAAGAAAGCCTCATTAAGAATGAATCTTAAAAGTCTTCAAAAATTCAAATTATTCAATGAAAAAGAAAATACCATGATGTGACAGGACCAATTTGTGCTTTAGTATTGTAGTAACTTTTATACGATTTTCTGAATCTCAGTATTTCTTCGACTGTTTGTAGGTACACATCTGTTTAATTTTTTAGGACAGAGCCTCACCCTCAATCACTTGCAGGCATTTAACTTAGTTTAACACCGTTTGCATGGATGTTTGGGGTCTTCAAGTTCTGTATGTTCACCAGTTAGTCTTTGAGGATCTGGAACTTGCTTATCAGAACTATTTTATGATAAATCTTTAGTTTGTTATGAAGTGAATGCCTAGCCTTCATTTAGATTTTTTTTTTTTAATTCTTTTTCTGGTCTCTTATTCTCATGAAGTTATCACAAAGCAGAGCTCATCTACGAAAGGTTTTAGCACATTTCCCAGAGACACCTAGAAGGTCTTCACTTGTGCATCTCTAGCTCCCTGACCAAGCATGTGACCTGAACTTTACTATTCTCCCATCACGGTGTCTGAGCATCTTTTAAGTGCTCTTCAACAGAAATATGTTCTCCACCAGGCCCCTTGGAAGAGTTCACTCTTCCTTAAAGGTTTTTTCTATTGCTGCCTAAATAGTATTTATAAGCATGTGGACAAAATAAGAGTTTTTAAGAATAGTAAAACAAACTGAATTCCATCTCTCCTAACCAAATCAAGGGGTTCTTTTCCCATTAAGAAGCAATGCAGTGTGTTAGTTTAAGGGTGTGGCTTCTGCAACCACAGTGCCCAAGTTCAAATCCCCAGTTTTACCACTTACCAACTAGTAAGCAGAACCAAGTTACTTAGTGCTCTATGCCTTAGTTCTCTCATCTGTAGAAAGGGAATATTAAGACTATCTCTTAGGGGGCGCCTGGGTGGCTCAGTGGGTTAAAGCCTCTGCCTTCGGCTCAGGTCATGATCCCAGGGTCCTGGGATCGAGCCCCGCATCGGGCTCTCTGCTCAGCAGAGAGCCTGCTTCCTCCTCTCTCTCTGCCTGCCTCTCTGCCTATTGTGATCTCTGTCAAAATAAATTAAAAAAAAAAAAAAAAAGTATCTCTTAGGATAAGTAGGATTAAAACATTCAGAGTGATGAGAACAGTATCTGGTACATGGTGAGTGCCCAGTAAGAGTGAGTCATAATTGTTATACATTGTTGCCTTTCAAAGGTAGGTTTCTACAAACTTTGCAAGTTACAAGTATCTGGAACATACAGAGGATTAAAATTTCTGCAATTGACAGTCCTCGAGTTTCATTTAAAAATGTATGTTGCCAGTGGGTAAATGGGTGAGCTAGGTCCATTGAATTTCATAGGTTTGTTTGTTTTATTCCGGAAGTTTGGTGAAGTCAAGAACAGGGAAACAGGTCTGGCTCTAAGTTCTTGGAAATTACAGCATCATTGTTTGAAGTTAACGCGTAATGACCCAATATTTTTATAAAAAAAAAAAAGGTAGGGGCGCCTGGGTGGCTCAGTGGGTTAAAGCCTCTGCCTTCTGCTTGGGTCATGATCCCAGGGTCCTGGAATCGAGCCCCACATTGGGCTCTCTGCTCAGCAGGGAGCCTGCTTCCTCCTCTCTTTCTCTCTCTGCTTACTTGTGATCTCTGTCAAATAAATAAATAAAATATTTTAGATTTTATTATTATAAATAAAGTCTAGCAGAAAATAAGCTAGGGGAAATGGTTTCCACTATTTTCTGAATTTGGACAGTCTGGCTACCCTGCATGCCTTCTCCACTTAGATGCTTCATTGAGTAGGAAATTGACTTCCTTTATTCCTGTTTTCTTTGCTCTACCAAGATCACACTTGAAGCTCCTCAAGTCATAATGGGATACAGCATATCATTTTCAGTTGTGGTCGTTAAAGTGCCTGTGCTAAAATACCTAAATGCTGGAATCATTTCTGAATGAATTTATATTTTCTCTCATATTCTTCTTACTTTCCTGCTCCTCTAGGTTGTGAAACAGCAATTTTATTCCCAATGCGTTCCAAGAAGATTTTTGGAAGCGTGCATCCAGTGACACCAATGAAGCTTGAGTCCTTTAGTGCCTGCATTTGGGTCAAAGCCACAGATGTATTAAACAAAACCATCCTGTTTTCCTATGGCACAAAGAGAAACCCATATGAGATCCAGCTGTACCTCAGCTATCAGTCCATAGTGTTTGTGGTGGGTGGAGAGGAGAACACACTGATTGCTAATACTGTGATTTCCCTGGGAAAGTGGACCCATCTGTGTAGCACCTGGAATTCTGAGAAAGGGAGCACATCCTTGTGGGTAAACGGTGAGCTGATGGCTACCACAGTCAAGATGGCCACAGGTCACATTGTTCCTGAGGGAGGAATCCTGCAAATTGGCCAAGAAAAGAACGGCTGCTGTGTGGGTGGTGGCTTTGATGAAACACTGGCCTTTTCTGGAAGACTCACAGGCTTCAATATCTGGAACCGTGTTCTCAGCAATGAAGAGATAAGAGAGACCAGCGGAGCAGAGTCTTGTCACATCAGGGGAAATGTTGTTGGGTGGGGAGTCACAGAGATTCAGCCACATGGAGGTGCTCAGTATGTCTCGTAAGTGTTGTGAAACTCTACTTGAAGCCAAAGAAAGAAACTCACATTTTAAACATATGCCAGTTGGGACGGTCTAAAAACCTCAGTGCATATTAAGAACACTTTAGATTAATGAAGGGGAGAGTTGAGATCAATCTTTATTTATCTTGGCAAAATACTGAATAAACAGTTGAAGAGAAGACATTGGAGAATGCTTTTGGGGATACTGTTACTAGATTTTATGCCATGGTGCTCAATTTGAGATTAATGCTGTGTCTTTGTTGGATAAACTCTCAAATAATTAAAAGGACTGTATTGTTGAAAAGAAGGACAATTGTTTTACTTTTCTCTGGTTAATTTTGTTTTGGCCAGAGATAACTTTTACATCGGGAGAACAATAAAATAACATTTGCTGTCCATTGTTCATTGTTCTTGGTATGTACCTTATTAAAAAAATGATAAAAACATATTTATACTACAATGTGACTTAACAAATGCAAATGTAGTTTATGTGTTATAATCAAATGTCTCTTTTTTGAGAAGATAGTTATATAAGTTATATTGTAAAATGGTTTTGTATTAATTTTATTAAGACTATTTTTGTAAAACTTTACTGTAAATAAAATATTTTATAAAACTACTCCGTGTCATCTAATTATAAATTTAAAAGTTGCTTTGGAGCAAAACTACACTCTTAAAGTAGGAACTAGTTTTCAGACACTAATCTATTGTGTAAATAGTAATAATATTGTTAGAAACAAACTGTAGAGTTGATTTAAGCTTTGGCTTCCTATAAATCATGAGCAAGAAATCTGATCTTGGCTAAGTCAATTCATCTCTCTGGGTTTTAGTTTTATCAAATGAGAAATCAAGGAATTGAGGAGATATTGATCTGTAGGTCCCAATTTGATGTTTCTATAACCATATGCAACATTCTGTCATATGTAACACAGAAACAAAATATCAGAGTTCCCCAAATATACATGACCAGGATTGTTCCTGGGAAGATCTAAGAATTTGGAAAAACGATTCCTGCCCTCAAAAAATACCCATTCTCTTACTCATGCCTGAAGGAGAGACCAGTCAAGGTCCTTCAGCCTAGAGATGGGGAAGTACCTCTCAACCACACTACAGTTCTCTCCTGTTAAGGCTAGGCAGCGGTAATAGAAGACCGCTGCTTCTGAATGTCAGCAGCAAATGTGGTAGAGCCATGCTGATGGTGAGTCTGCCTAACAATAGGGCCAGATCATCTCTGGTTTGTGAGGTTTGGAGAACAAGGCCAGGAGCAGTTATCAAACCACATTTTATAACTAGCTAGTTGAGTATCCTTAGACAAGTTACTTAACTCCCCTGAGTCTTCTCAGTAAAAGAAGCAACTTAGTCTCTCAGTGCCTTTAGCAATAAAATGTCATGAATTTAGAAATCTTTGAGGATGTTCATGACATCAGTAGAGTTCGATCCCATTTGTGAGGTCCACAAAATCAGGATGATTGATCTCTAAAAAGACTGTTCACAGTTATGAGGTCATAGGCCAGTCACAGGCCCATGGAGATTACATGATTCAAGGTTGTCCTTGAAGGGCCATAGGTAAGTCCTTGTTTAGCCTTTATCTCTATGACCTGAATGCTTAAGTGGAAGGTGAAACACTGGACCCAATGTAAGCTGAGAGTTAGGCATGATTTCAATTTCTCCATCTCAGCACAAATTAGATTTGTTCAAAAGATCCAATATGATGCAGGCCAAAATACATGCAAACTCATAAGCTGACAGAGTTAAACGTAAGGGCCTTTTTAATTTTTCTATGGGAATTACTCATTTAGGGTAAAGAAGAAGCCAGTCGAAGAAAAGTAATTCTTGGGTTACTAAAGTAGAAATTTCATCTGCTACAGCAGTAAATCCAGATAAGTGTTTCAAGGGACTTCTGATTGTTTCCTCATACCTATTTTCCCTCTTTTCCAAAGGAAGAGAATTCTGGTTTCAGTGGTTGTTATGCCCACTCAGAGCAAAGTCTAGATTTTCCAGCATCAGTTGCAGCTGTGTGTGGCCAGATGACTAATTGCTGGCTGATGTTGAAATACTGAACATGATTCCCTTTCCCTTCCACTTGACTGGAATATGGTTGTGATGGCAGGAGTTTCAGCAACCACCTGAGATCACGAAATTCGGTGCAGCAATACAGAAGAAGCTTGGCTCTCCTGTGTTGTGAAGATGTTGCCAGTCCTGGGCTGCCTGTTCCTGCACTTCTCTAACATGAAGAAAACCATACTTCTGTCATTTTAAATCCACTGCTGTTTGACCACCTCATCTGATCCAAGAGGACAATTTTTTTTTAAAAATCGAAAAGACCACGCACACTTTATTTCCTCAAAACATTCGTAGACTATACTCAGAAAGTGTATTTCCCAAATTCTCCAGAAGTTGGTTCTCTGGCTTTTTTTTTTTTTTTTTCTAATACGATTTATTGAGTTTCAGAATACATAGTGTGAGCAAAAGGAAGAAGTAAGAAATGTGTAAAACTGAAGAGAAATTTTCTTAAAAAAAAAAAATCGGTATTCTGGTTCAGTCACATTGGCTAAGAGTTTTATTCACCAGAATGGTTATTAAGGGCATCACTATATCTTGGCATTATAAAATAATTGTGTAAGATGACTCAAGTTATTAGGAGGAAAAGATGCATTATATATATAAAATACAAAATATTAGGTATGTGTGTGCTAAAGTGACCAGCTGTTCTGGCTTGCCTGCTATTGTCCCAGCTTTAGCACTGAGGGTCCTGTGTCCCAGAAAACCCTTCAGTTCTTGGCAAATTGTGACAGTCTGTCACTTTGTCACTCTAGTATGTACATCTGTATGTCAACAGAGCAATATTTTTGCAGAGGTATATATAAATATATGAACAAAATAGAGTTAATATATTTTCCTTGTCTATTACAATGTAAATTGGCTTTTAGTGAAATGTTCATTCCTTTAAAATATGTTCAGAACATTTTACTCCTAAGTATATATTATAGAATTTAAAGTTTGGTATTTACAATTATTTAGTTAACTTCACTTGAACAATCATATTTTCAAACAGAAGAAATCATCATTGATTTTTACTTTTTTTATTAAATTTTATATTAGGAAGCTCTTGAGAAATTTACTAAGGCCAAATGTTTCCAGAACTCTCTTCTAGCCACTTAATAGCACTCAAAAAGTTAAAAATCTTGGTCAAAGTAATTATAAACATTCACATCTATATTCATAGATTTAATGAACTGGAAAACTGAGATTACTGATACTTGCATTCAGTTATAAATCCAGACTGTGGAAGAAAGTGTGCTGGTCTTAGGCTCAGAAACTCACCATTCGATTCCTAGAACACAAATACCTACCAAATAGAAGAAGCTGGGCCTGCCAACTAGTCTTTATGGGTCTCACATTAGCCAAGAAATTAGGGATAACAGGACTTGCCTTCCCTTGCTGAAGGATTTTGTGAAAATGACAAAAACTGATAATACATCTAAGTGTACTTTCTGAACCATAAAATAATATTTGAAATAAAAATTGTCTTTAAAAACGAAGTTTTTCCAAATTGTGCCCAGTGCATTAAAGAAAAAAGGAGCAAGCATGCAAAAATAACGAATAAGCGAATATAAAGATTCTCTTATATTGTGGGTAAGTCATTCTCAGCCGGTCTGCCCCGGGATGCTCCTCTCTGTGCAGGCCTTCTTTTACTTCACAGCAACATCTGCTGGTGGAGTCAAGAAGGTACAAACTCCAGAGTACAACTATCCCAGACTTCGTTAACAATTCAGAAGAGGTCCTCTTCTGTTTCAAGATGTGTCTTTCTTGATCCACATTTGGGTTGGCTTTTGAGAGCATTATTTTTAATATTTCCCTATGTGTATTATTATTCAGTTTGAATATTAATAAGATTGCTTCGTAGTCTGTTTCCTAGAAATTGGATTAATAAATTCTTTCTCAACAACCTGCAATACGGTGAACTTAAAACTTTGTTCCTTAAGAACAATCGTATCATGAATTTTTAATGGCTATGTATGTTCCCAGGGAGTATAAAACTCCACAGATGAATTTGGTTCTGCCTTTAATATTGTAATATGGACCTGGTACATGGTGGAGGCTCAATTTGGGATGGCAATGACAATGATGTTGATTATGATAATGATGATGATAAGAAGCATCATAACCATTGGTGAACTAGGTGCCCAGCATTGTGCAAAGCATAACTGCTTTATCCACTTAACCCTCACCTCACCCTATGTGGTACGTATTATTACTACCATAATAAAGGAGAGGTTAATTTTCTATCTCTATTTTCTGAGACAGCTCACCCATCAGTGGTTTGAATTTTGTCTCACATAGAGAAAGAAATGAGGCGAATTTATCATAATTAACTAGATGGTCTCTTCTAGACTTTTGCCAGTAAGCAGAGGGAATTTGGACTCTTGCTGAGACAATATTACATTTTGTTTCCAAAGACTTTCTACTTAAGTTTCCAATCATTTGAGGTCATCTTGTGATCTGTGCCAGAGGACCATATAAAAGGCATACTGACGGAGAGGCATATTTCCTTATTATGACCACTTATTCAGAAACGCAGGGGAAGAGACTTTTAGTTTTGATAGGAGTGATGTGCGTTGCATCACAGAGTTCCAAATCAAAATTTGAAAAGGGTTTCCCTGTAAGTCCTCAAATAATCCCTTACAGTTAGAGATACCCTCACTTTCAGTCTCTCCAATAAAACTGCCAGCTTTCTGGGTAAAACACACGCTAAATTATGTTGCATTAAGCACTGGTCCTGCTTTTATATGCCGACACTGGGCAGGTTTTACAATGCATCTACATGGCAAAGAACAAGTCTGGAGAATTATTCAGGAATACTGAAAAATGACTCCCACTCTGAAAAGGTGGTGATGCCACAAAATATTAAATTACTTCTGATATTATTTAAGTGGAAAACAAATATATTACCTAAGTGATATCCTTGTCTTATTTTTTTTTTTGAAGATTTTATTTATTTGACAGATCACAAGTAGGCAGAGAGGCAGGCAGAGAGAGAGAGGGGGAAGCAGGCTCCCCGCTAAGCAGAGAGCCCAATGTGGGGCTCCATCCCAGGACCCTGGGATCATGACCTGAGCCGAAGGCAGAGGCTTTAACCCACTGAGCCACCCAGGTGCCCCTCCTTGTCTTATTTTTTAATTCAAGGGGAAGAATTTAATATTTCCCATTAAGTACGATTCTAGTTGTAGGTTTTTGTAGATTATACTTTATTAGATTAAGCATGCTCCTCTTCTATTGCTAGTTTGTGGAGACATTTCTTTTTTTTGTCATGAACAGACTTTGAATTTTACAAAAGAAGTGGATATACCTATGCATATAGGTATATAAGTGTGTGTGTGTGTGTGTATAATTCTCTTACTTATATATACTATTATAGACATACATATTTACATACATAATATCCCCTTAATCAGTTTCTGGAAGTTCTTCAAAATTCCTAGTTTTCAAAAAGCTCTTTTCTTTTTAAAGATTTTATTTATTTGAGAGAGAGACAGAACATGTGCACATAAACAGGGAGAGGGGCAGAGAGAGAAGAAGAAGCAGAACTCCCCACTGAGTAGGAAGCCCCAGGTGGGCTTGATCCCAGGGCCCCAGGATCATGACCTGAGCCAAAGGCAGATGCTTAACTGACTGCACCGCCCAGGCGCCCCATCACAAAACGTTTTTTCCATGCATGGGTACTGAATTTATGGGCTGCTCCTACTGATCAGATGACTTTTTGACCTGTTAGTCTGTTACTGGGGGGAATTACATTTTGAATATTAAGACATGCTGGCATTCCTAGGATAAACGCAACTGAATCATTATGAATTTTATAAAATGAGGATAACAATAGTTCTTCCCTCATAAGTTATTGGGAGAATTACCTGACTTAAAAGACCAGAAAATGGTACACAGAAAGCACTCAGAAATGTAAACTCTTATCTTCCTTGAGCATTGCTGGAGTCATTTTGATTTGTGATTTATGCATCTACGTTCATAATTAAGATGGGCCTGATTTTCTTTTCTTATGTAGTTTTGTTCTTGTTTTGATATCACATGTATACTAGCCTCACAGAATTAGTTGGAGAATGTTTTTTAATTATCTGAAAAAGTTTAGTCAAGCCTGTAATTATTATTTACATGTTTGTTCTAATCTATAAAATTGGGGATGATTTAAAAATGCTGATATAATTGTCTTACTTGTTATAGGCATATTCAGGTTTTCTAACCCCTTAGCTCTCAAGTATGCACCAAGGCAATATTGCTCATGCCTTTGATCTTTTCTCCAAATGGAAGGACCTTTCACAGTTTCTTTCTCACTGGGAGAATTGGAGAATATAAAACAGACAAATGGAGTCTAAGCAGTTTAAATAAAATCAATTTCTATTTACATTTAATGTAAAAGTCAATATTATCACATATATAATTACTAATAATGAAAAGTAGTAAAAATCGGCTTGGAATTATTGAAATATTTGCCTTCAAGGAGAGATATATAAGCTCATTTGACAGCCCCCCATGATTGACTTACAAGCATAAAGGAGGCATTTCATTTTGAATCAGAGATAGACTGGTATAAAACAAATGAAAAATAAAACCAGAGGAGTAATATCAACCAAGCATAGGGAACAGTCACCACTGGCATACCACAAGTCTTGCCTGGCCCCATCTGATCTACTTTTTCATTAGTGTTTTAAAATGAAGGGAGAGTGGTTCTATTCATATAGTGGTTCTATTCATAAAATTTACGGATGCCAAGAAGAACTGGGAAGAACTGCAGATACACTGAGTTGGAAGAATCATTATCCAGTAATGTCTCGTTATGCCAAAGTAGTGGGTTGACTCTCTAACAAAGAAAGTATAAAAGGAGAAAAGTAAATACATAAAGCTGTTTGTTGGTACCCAGCATTCATTTTAGCCATTGCTGGCAACAGCCCTGGATTTGGTCCGGGGTGATCTGCACCCCATTCATGTGGTACTGCAGTTGCCCCCCATTTCCTGCTTTGACGGTGGTTCATTACCCAAGCCTGGTCACCTGAAATACTGTATTCCCTGACAATAATGATGGATTGGCTCAGAAATGGGCATGTGACACATGTCAGGTCAAACAGAGATGAGACTGAATATGGAGTTTCTTTTGCTTAATTGGTATTCATGATGATGTGAGTTGGAAGCTGCAGAGGGCCATAACATAGAGCATGAAAATCCAATCCAAAGGAAGCAGAGCTGAGTAATGACTTTTGGGACTGCCATTGAGCCCTGAACCAAGCCATGTGGAAAGTCTGATACACTTATGCACTTACCAGTCTTGTATTTTGATAAGAAGTTCTTCCTTCCCCTCCTCTTTCCCCTTCATTCCTTTTCTTCTTCCCCTCTACCCCCCCTTTTTTCTTTTCTTCCTCATCTTCATTATCACCATCATTGTCATCATCATCAAGTTATTTTTACCTGGGGTTTCTATTACTTAAAATACTATTAATTGGTAACATGGGATAATAATAGGACTTTTGTTGGGCAATTCTTCTGGGGATTAAATGATATAATCCTATAATCCATATAAAGTGCTTAATACAGTATTTGACATAATAAAAGCATGAAATAAATTTTAGCCATTGTAGTTATAATTGTTATTATAATTATTGTTATCACTGAGAAGATGACCATTTGGTGGGGATTTAAGTATTGCTTGGGTACTTCAGTTAAACCATGTTTAACGTCCCAACATAAGATTCTATAATTTTTGAATTCTAGTCTTGTAAAGAAAAAATAGATCAGGGGCACCTGGGTGGCTCGGTGGGTTAAAGCCTCCTCCTTCAGCTCAGGTCATGATCCCAGGGTTCTGGGATAGAGCCCCGCATCGGGCTCTCTGCTTGGCAGGAGGCCTGCTTCCTCCTCCCTCTCTGCCTGCTTGTGATCTCTATCAAATAAATAAATAAAATCTTAAAAAAAATAGATCAAATCAAGAAATTTCAACACTTTAGCATTTTCTATAGAAATAGAAAAATGGGAGAATGCAGATTAAAGTAATATAAGTTAAGGAGGAAGACCTAAAGGGGAGAAAACTATAGGTAAAAAAAAAAAAATCCTAATGATGGCTTCTAAAGCTAATTTCAGGGAATATATGACAGATTTGCAGAGCAGAAAATTTACTGAGAGAGAGTAAGATCCCCTCTACTTTGCCGGTCTAAGTTTGATGGCCTCATGTGAACAATTGCAGAGTTTTACAGACACATTAGTCTTAAAAATCTAAGCCCTAAAATATGTAGTCACAACTTCTTTTAATCAAATTATCATTTCTTTTAGGATAATTTTTATAGTGCCAGATCAAATAAACCAAATCATCTGTTTATTTCAAATGCTTGCAGTGAATTCAGAAAGTGCATTTTGTGTTTCAAAGATTTCTTGGTCATTGAAAGTGCATTTCAAAAAAAGAAAAAAGAAACAAATACATGAGTAAGTTGTTGGCAGCTGCAAAGAAACAATTCATTTTTGTGTTTTTTTTTCCCAATAAATCTGTTAGTTACAAGTCTAACTATCAAGGTTTTAAAATGTGTGGTGTATATACGTGTTTGTAATATCATGTAAAATCTGTTCCAAATACGTAGCCAAGATGGTGAAAAAAGTGTAACTGCTTTTCTGGACTTTTAGAAAATTTAGTATCATGATTAAAAATTAAATTAGCATTTCAATCCTGTAGCCAAAGAAAATGGGAAATGAATCATACTGACTAGTAATATCAATGACAGATCTTTAGAGGGGAACACAGGTAGAGTGATGAATTTCCATTGTCATGGCTGGGGTTCAGACATATCTAAGCATCCAGTAGACCACAGTGTGGGGGGCTGGTCAGATGTTCTGGAGAGGCCAGTGCTAAGAACTCTTATGTGGGAATGTCTGATACAATGAAAAAAACCTTAGTCCTTGGTGGGCCATAGTCATTTTGAGAACTGGGTGACTGATTTGTTGCTAGCCTGACTCTTATCTGGATAGGTGAGCCCATGAAAGAGAGAGAACATTTTAGAACAGAAGGATACATTTTACTGCAAACTTGGGAACAAGTTGGTATTGAGAGCTAAGCAACCCCAAAGTTACCAAAGTGTAACACCAAGGAAAAAGACAGATGTCCCCTCCCCTTTCCCCATCCTGCCTCAGGCTGCCACATGAAATTAGTCTATTGAGGACTGGTGGATCCTGAAGCTTCAGGGGTAGCAACCGTAGAGTTTGCTGGGCTTTGGGTTGTGGAAGTGGACACCACCATAAGCTGTGCCAGGAAGCATGGAGACGATAACAGCATGGGTTTGTAGACTAGTCTGGATAGCCAGAAAGGGAGCATTTGTGGGACACCCTCGGAGACTCTAAGAAATACTTGGTCTGGGAGAGTTGACATTCAACTTGAGCACCTAGGGTATGTGGCAGTAAAATGTGGGCCAGGATACTCATGGACCTCATACATTTTTGTTAATGAGAACTAGAGACATTGGGCATATATCACATAATACCATATACTGTTCTCTGACCCCAAATAAAAAAATATTAAAAGAAAAAAAAACATGGTTTCTGATAGATCTGAAGCCAAAGGGGGGAAAAAACAGTAAGACAAAGAGAATATTTTGATTGGACTAACTTGCTCTGTTTCATGCAAATGTGAAACAATTAACAGAGATGTCCTGGTTTTTGAATTTTTTACAGTAGAATTTAACTAACACAATTACAAATTATTCCCAAATCTTGTTCACGTTTAAGAAGTCTTCACATGTTCTCTTCTGTGTTTTATCTAACATTCCTTGCTTTTGGAAACCAAAGGCAGAAGTGGTTTTCCACCTCCCACTGAGAATAATGGGACACATTCCACGCAGTGCAGACAGGTAGGTTCTCCACAATTGGTAGCTGGACAAGGTGACCAGAAGCATGGCAAAAACCATTCTCCAAACTGACAGATGCAGAGTTGGAAGAGAGAGAGCTTACAGCTCTATGAGTTCAAATAATTCATTTCCCTAGCCCAAGAAACCTCACCCCTGTTCACCAGCCAACTAGTGGCAAAGCAGAGAATCGAACATACCTCTTAATATTCTAGGGCTCCCTTTCCACAAATCATTAAAATGGTTCATGAAAATACTTTAAAACCACTCCTAAAAAACATCCCCAAGCTCAGCCATTGTATCATACCTTGGAGTATGCTCTTAACTATAACGTCTGTGTGATTAGCCAGGAGATCTGCCTTGGTGATCGCAGCCAGGGACAGGTAGTTGGACATATTCCTGCACAGTTCCTTGTTGCTTCTGTGGAGGAATTTCACTGCGATGGGGATGGCTAATGCCATCACAGGGGGCCGGTTGTAATTCTGAGGAAACATAAGAAAGCAACAAATAATAAGTCGTTCATTATTTATTCATCCAAAAAATATATATTGAGCTAATCTCCAAAATGCAGCTGTGAAAACACGGGCCCCACCCTGTTTTCATTATATAGGGGCCTCTGGGGATTCTTGCCCTTGCTGGGGAGACTTGGAGGCAAACAGGCAGTAAATAGGCTGATGAGGGCACGGACAGTCAAGTGAAGGATGCTGAGGGAACAAAGGAGAAATACAGAACCCAGTCCTGGAGGATGTCAAAAAGCTTTCTGGAGGGAGTGATGTCTTAGCTGGAAATGGTGGATGAAGAGGAGATGGCTCCGTGATGGCAAGGAAAGGGGTGGACAGAAGAGGTGACGGAGAGCAGGCACCACTGGAACCGTGAATAGTTTTGCATAGTGGGAGTGGGGTACCTGTGGGAAGGCTGGGGTAGGGAAGTGAGCACAGGGACAGGAGAAGTGAAAGGGGCATGATTTAGAAAGATCTGGCATTCCATGACAAGGAATTTGGAATTGATCCTTAAGGTGATCAGGAATCATTGATGACAAAAGTAACTCCTCAGATTTATATTTAACAACCTAAGGAATGTTGAACATGGTGCCTTCTGACTGTATCTTAAAAACTCAGCCAGTGAGATTCAGAAGAAAAAAAGTCAATGAACATAAGACTAAAAACTAAAGAAATGCTGACTCCTAAAATAATTCTCTTTTTGATTTACTTTGTGATTGGCCATCAATATCCTTATATATAAAATAGTGCCATCAACCTTTAATCACCTGATTAGGGAATAGTTAAAAATATAAATTATTTCCTTAAAAATGAATGGTTAGGGATGCCTGGGTGGCTCAGTGGGTTGAGTGTCTGCCTTCAGCTCAGGTCATGATCTCAGGGTCCCGGAATTGAGTCCTGTGTCAGGCTCCTTGTTCAGTGGGGAGCCTGCTTCTCCCTCTGCCTGCCACTACTTCTGCTTGTGCTCTCTCTCTGATAATTAAATAAATATATATATATTTTTTAAAGAATTTGTCTTCACTGCCATCAACTATTCTGACCATCAACCCCATCCTTTAGCCTATTAGGCAAAGGAAGCACACTGCACACTATGTTTGACTTCCTATTATTATATTAGAAATAAAAGGCAGTTATTTTTCTGTAACCATTCATGTGAAAAGTGCTTATATCTTTCCAGCTGTGAATTACTCCAATACCACCCACAATTCTGGGTTTGGGGCAGGTGTTCAATAAACATCTGAGAAACTGAGTAACCAATGAAGAAAACGTAAATCTATTGTGATAGCTGTCATCAGGAACATAATGTGACAGAAAGGGGGGCACGGAGGTGGGGGGCCCATTTGCTCCCACGTCTCTTGTTCATATTGCTGCTAGCAATGGCTGAGTATGGGTCTGAACCTCCAATGTTATCCATTTTCTGGACTAGCTGATTGGGCAGGTGAGTTGTTACACACCTGTTAGCCAATTCCTACTTCTATGGCCAAGGTGCCATGATACTTTTTTTTTTTTTAATTAACACATAATGTATTAATTGCTTCAGGGGTACAGGTCTGTGATTCATCAGTCCTACACAATTCACAGCACTCACCATAGCACATACCCTCCCCAATGTCCATAACCCAGCCACCCTATCCCTCCGTGCCACAACCCCAGCAACCCTCAGTTTGTTTCCTGAGATTAAGAGTCTCTCATGGTTTGTCTCCCTCTCTGGTTTCATCTTGTTTCATTTTTCCCTCCCTTCCCCTATGATCCTCTGTCTTGTTTCTCAAATTCCTCCTATCAGTGAGATCATATGATAATTGTCTTTCTCTGACTGACTTATTTCGCTAAGCATAATACCCTCTAGTTCCATCCACATCAGTGCAAACAGCAAGATTTCATTTTTGATGGCTGCATAGTATTCCACTGTGTGTGTGTGTGTGTGTGTGTGTGTGTGTGTGCGCGTGTGTGTGTATACCACATCTTCTTTATCCATTCAGCCAGGATACTTCTATCTAACGGGGGCATTTGCACCTTTGGCTTCAGGAGTCATCAAATAACTCAGACATTGACCAAGCAGAGAATCACATTTCATTTGTCCAAATGATACGTTCAAGAATGGGAAGTTACCCAATTACAGTTAAAGAGTCATTAAAGGGCTCTGTGAAAGAAATTCTCTCTTCTACTCAATCCAAAGTGTTGAGCATGAAAGACCAAGAGTAACTACTGCCAGATTGTGACCTCAGTAGGAGAGACTCTGTATGAGATACAAGGCAATATGCATCTGAGAGACATGTTGAGAGACAATAGGTCCTGGTGGCATCATTTGTGCCCTATGCATTAGGCTGTGTTGAGGCCAATATTTGCCCCCAATTTTTCTAAGTGAGTCAATTAACTCTTTTGTGCTTAAGCATTTTTCCCCTCCTCATCCCTAGAAACAAAAACAGACCTATAAAGCCTTAATCCATTTCTGTAGTTCCACACATTTTCCAGATTCAAGGGTCAATTTGACTCCTGAGCAGAGAAAGTCAGTATTCAAAAACCTAACCTGGATATCCCACAGTTAAGTCAGCCATCTTGCAAGTTCTGACCTTATCCCTTTGTAACAAATCCTGTGCTTCTGTAGCCGTTCCACTCACTAGGTTTCTGTCCTACCCTTCTTAGAGTTCCTCACAGCGTCTAACTATTGGGACCATGGCTTACAGCCAGACTTCTCTGATACCAGCCTTTGACTTTATCTTGAGTATTTCCTCTCCTGGTGAATTTAATTGGGCCTGATTGGACTGGGCCATTACTGATGTGATGAGCTGTGAGGCCTCCCTGGGAGGCTGGCTGCTCCCTGCCTTTCAGCTTTAGAAGTCTGAGTGTGTTTAGTCAGGCCAGACAGAATTGTTTGGATCCACTGATGCTAACTCACACCAAGGGATTTCCAAAAGCCCAGTGCATAATCAGGCATGCAAGTTTACTCGTCTACAGTGAGGGTCTTTCCTAGGTCAGACTCTTTCACATTATCAGGCTATCAGGAACCAGATTACTAACCAGAATGCTCACTGATGGGCACAAAATCAGATAAGAGCAGAGAGAGATCCTGAGGGTTATGTCATCCTGCCACGGTGAAACCCTACTCAAATAACAATCCTACCCCATAACCAAATCCCCATCTCTAGTGACTGACTGGAACTTTCCTATCCATCAGATTCAGTCTCTACCCACTGCCTCCAAACACACACACAAAACAGTACTGGGTAATTGTGCTAACTGTGCCATAATAATGACCCCCCACTGAGCATCCTCCTTTTTGTTGACATATTCTTCACAGTATGTTTAGGAAGTGGTGTTGTTTAGCAAGGCCAATTGATTTGTTCTATTTCTCTTTATAATTTTATTCTAGCCCCGCTCCCTTGAGGTAGTACTTAAGTTACCTCAATTATAGCATTTGGATATTCTCCAAACCCTTCAGTCTCACCTATACAATTTTTAGGTTGCCCCTACAGACAGCCAGTCTTTTCATCATGCATAGATTTTTGCTAGTTTAATTTGGAGATGACACGTCTTTATCCCTGTCATGGCTAATCAAAGCCCTGGTTCTGAGAGTGGAACACAATCACACAATTCTTCTCAGAGCTTTCCAACAAAGAACTTTGTACCCAGGGTTACTTTATCTACTCTGAGCCTTTAGTCAAGGACAACTTGCAGCTGTCTCCCATTAGAGGAATACATCTCCAAGCACTTTTACCTGTAACTTGCTCAGAAACCATAGATGGCAGCATTGGGGAGTACGACTCATGTTCCTACTAATTGTGAACACAGACTGTGAAAGACCAATGAAAATCAGTACTTGCAGCAACTGATATTTTAAACCTTGGTGGTGAGCTAATGTTTGCCAGCAACCATGAAAGAACAGGCTGTCTTAACCAAGTCCATCATATTCTTCTTACAACAACTCTAGATGTTCTAGAGAAAAAATAGTAGGCAACCATGAAAGTCTTTAAAGTGTGATTCTAAGTGAAATGTGTAAAATTTTTTTAAAACTGTAATGTCATTGTTTTTTAATAATGACAGTATATTTTTAAAAATGCAGAAGAAGGAAACTGGACCATTTTCTTACACCACACACAAAGATATACTCAAAATGGATGAAAGCCCTCGACGTGAGAAAGGAATCCATCAAAATCCTAGAGGAGAACACATGCAGCCACCTTTTTGACATCGGCCACAGCAACTTCTTGCTAGACACACCTCCAAAGGCAAGGGAAACAAAGGCAAAAATGAACTATTGGGCCTTCATTGAGATAAAAAGCTTTTGCACAGCAAAGGAAACAGTTAACGAAACTAAAAGGCAACCTACTGAATGGGAGAACATATTTGCATATGTTTTGTCAGATAAAGGGCTAGTATCCAAAATCTATAAAGAACTTAACAAACTCAACACCCAAAAAATCCAGTCAAGAAATGGGCAGAAGACATGAACAAACATTTCTCCAAAGAAGACATCAAAACCACAATGAGATACCACCTTGCACCCATGAGAATGACTAAAATAGGAAACTGAGGTAAACAACAAATGTTGTTTTCTGAGGAAAACAACAAGTGTTGGAGAGGATATAGAGAAAGGGGAACATTCTTACAGTGTTAGTGGGAATGCAAACTGGTGCAGCCACTCTGGAAAACAGTATGGAGGTTCCTCAAAAAGTTAAAAATAGAGCTACCTTATGACCCAGCAATTGCACTACCGGGTATTTATCCAAAGGATACAAACAGTGATTTGAAGGGGCACATGCACCCTGATATTTATGGCAGCAATGTCCACAACTGCCAAAGTATGGAAAGAGCCCAGATGTCCATTGATAGATGAATGGATAAAGAAGAAGTTGTGTGTATGTACACACACAGACACACACACATGAATATTACTCAGCTATCAAAAAGGATGAAATCTTACCATTTACAATGACATGAATGGAACTGGAGGGTATTACACTAAGTGAAATAAGTCAGTCAGAGAGAGACAATTATATGATTTCACTCATATGTGGAATTTAATAAACAAAACAGATGAACATAGGGGAAGGAAAGGAAAAAAAAATAAGATCAAAATAAGGAGGCAAACCATAAGAGATGGTGAACTCTAGGAAACAAACTGAGGGTTGCTGGAGGAAATGGGTGGGGATGGGGTAACTGGATGATGGGCATTAAGGAGGGCATGTGATATAATGAGCATTGGGTGTTATATGCAACTGATGAATCACTAAATTCAATCTCTGAAACTAATAAAACTAGATAACTAATAAAAGTCAAATAAAATAAAAGTATAATGTCATTATTAAAAAGCAAAACAAAACTTCAACACACTCAATTTTCCTATTTTCCTCTCACATATGTCATCTGGAAATCTTTCAAATGACAGGAGGAGTAAAACATTAAGCAAAGAGCACATCACTTGTTTGAACACCAAGGAATTACTACCAAAAGCTTTCAATCTCTAACTAGCGTCTAGACCATTTCTAATGTATCAAGAAGCCATGGGCACTGATAACAGAAACGGGATATGAGCAAGGGCCTGGGAGGCCAAGAAGAGGCTAGAAAGACACAGGTCCCATGGACCTAGCAGGTACCATCCAATCTCCTTCTAATGGCTGAGTTTCACTCTCTAGTAGATCTCAGGCCCATGAATTTGTTATCTTTAAGATTATTTAGATCACAGAAATGCTAATGGTACACATGCAGAGAAAACCCAATGATCACTTGTACAAACATACCACATTAAGCAGCTGTTACTGCTGAAGCTTACGATGGCCCTTGGCCCTCGGTGCAGATGTGAGCTGGTTGGTATGTGTATCATCTTACCTACAATTCAGTGCCCAGTACTCGGGGAACACACTCAGTGAGGTACAGGGTAGATATAAAGACTTGCTCATGGGGACAGTTATTTTTAGCTATAGAAGCAGAACAAAAGGTCTTTGTTCTACAGATGCCAAGAATTATATTTCTTAACTAGATTAGCACCAATTTGAGCTTTTGGTGGAGGTTTTCCTTTTGAAAACATGTGCTTTGGGAACATTTCCTGGAGTTCCAGAATTGAAAAGAATAAAGCGAAGTAAAAGAGATATCTGTCTGAGATGATAGCAACTAAAAAGCTCTTTGGCTCTTGGACTTTGAATTCAACTAAAAACCATAAAAGAGTAATCTCAAGAAATATTAAGTGTCATTTATTAAAATCACTGTTTTATGGCCTTTCACCTTGCATCACTGATCAGATAATCAAACAAGCAAATTTTGGATTTTTATATAAATTGCTTGGTTCTTAGCAGCATAGGCATATATAAAATCTAAATGGCACATACACCTAAATTTTCCCACTGGATTTTCAGACACGTAATAAAAGAGTGGGTCTCAGTAACCTGGGAGGTTGTGTCCCAGTCTCCTCCCATTTTTTTTTTTTTTTTTTTTTTTGCCATGGGCTTGTGTGGCATTAACTGATGAGAAAGTACTGGGACTCATTCTAGAGAGAAACATAGCTGTTCTGCAGAATCCAGAGGGCAGCCACATCTCCTGATCTATTCAATCATTCATTCATTCATTCAATAAATATTATTTTGAGCACTTACTATGTGCTATTTGCTATTCTAGGTGCTAGGATCATCAGTAAAACAGAGCTTCTCTTTTGGGGAGGGGGAGACAAGCAATGAACAATGGCTAAAATAAATACCTAAACGAATAGCTTGTTAGAAAGCACTGAGTGCTATTTTAGAGTATGCCAACCAGAATCAGTACTCATGCAGCATTTCCTGCGTCCCAAATATTTTATGTCTATTATCTAATGACATTGTAATCCTCACAAAACCTCATGAGGCAGCTGCAGCATTTTACAGATGAGGAAAGCAAGGCACCGAAAGGTAGAACTGCCCAAGATCACACTGCAAGTAAATGGTAGAGTTGCGATTGCCTACTGAATAAATTTCTCGGGCAAGGTCACCAATTCTGCCTCTAGGAGCTACAAAGGAAATGCTCTCAAAAATGTCCAAGGCACTTCGCATGCAATACCAGCCAGCAACAGACCGTGAATCTTATACATCATTAACTAAAGAGGAAATTAGAAAATTAAAATGTGGAATCAAGGCGATGGGATGGTTGGTCCATCTACAGAAAAAAAGAAAAGTAAATACTTTCTGAGATCCAGCTGTGAACATGAGGACTATTGTGATTCTTCTCTCCTGCCCCCAGACAACCCCCTTTAGCTATCTATCCCCTTCTTCATACAGGCATCACCAACACGAACAGAAACGGAGAAAGAGAGGAGATGCTGAGCTTACTTGGCAACAGCTCTGTAAGCAGTTTGGTTGGTAAAGATGCTCTAACCACCTTAGCTAGTAAAACCAGGCACTGACTCTCAACCTCATCAGGGTTGGCCTGTCAGTTCAAGCTAGAATTTCATTCTAGGACCTCAGCTCTGTCAATAATTACAGCCTCCTTACAATACCTTTTTATTTTCTTCAACCCTCCCCAGGTTTGAATGGATCCTAGAATGCAATGGGCCTTACAGGGAGTATCTTCCCTTTCAGAATTTTTCTAGAAACAAAGAAATAGGCATTGGCCAACTCCACAGAGCAAGCTGGTTGGAGGAAGCTATGGTAGGAAATATGTACTTCCGGAGAGTGGCTAGACCACAAATGGAGATTGCTTTTCTAATAAAGGATGGTTCTCACCAGCAGCATGTGGAGTTATGCCCATTTTACAGAAGACAGAACTGAAAGATAAAATAACTTGCCAAGCTCTCATTTATAGAAGACCAAGAACATTTGACTTAAAGGCCCTTAAGCTCCAAATCTCTTTGCTATTCTACCTCTCGCATCTCCTGCAGGAGTTAGAATTTTAGACCAGAAAGAAAGCGAAGAGATCATCTGGTTCATCCTCTGTTTTATCAAGGACAGGTTGTGGGACTTGCTTAGGGACATGGGGTAGGCAAAAGAAACCAGAACTCACAGGTGCATGTCACACAGGTACTGATTCTGTACAGAAGAATGTATAGAAGGCAAATACTGAAATTTTAAAAACTACTTTAAGGTAAACGTGCCAAGTTCATTAACATAGGGGCCAAGAAAAGAGAGAACAAAATATATAATTACTAATTAAAAGTGGAAAAGGAAGGAGTCACCTGAAGTAGGTTAAAAAAGCAATGTGGGGAAAAAAAAGAAGGTTCTGTGTGTGGGAACATATTTAGCCTGAAATGATAGTGAAATAGCCAGGAGAAAAAATATCGAGTTAAAATGGCCAAGGACGTGGGAAGAACGGGTAGGTCTGTGCCTCATAGTGTGATTCTGGCATTGCTTATCTGGGAGAGGTAGATGGCTAGAGAAGGAATCACTCTTTCTTTGTTGTTTTGTTACTTTTTGGTTTTTGTGTAAGCTCAAAATGCTAAGTGGTTGGCTTTAAAGTTGATCTACTGTTTTATTTTACTGAAAAAACAGAGCAGAATATGAGTCATCTGGATTTCTACATGGTTCCCACAAGATCTTAAATTACATGTAGTACAAAATTGTGTTTTCGATATTTACCACAGGCCTTTTCCCTTAAAACTTTCCCTTAAAATTTGATCAAAGCTACACAGTAAAGCTGGAACCACAGCCTTGCCTTTGGATCCTAGGGCTAACTTTCTGGAACCATATCCCCAGGGGTGGCCTGCACAAATCACTGAACTTGGCCGAAAAGCAAGTTTGCCTTTAGGGCTCCCTGCCTTCCATTTTAATACCTTTTGCTTCCTCGGAGGGTGCACAATGAACAGCCTGTGCCTACACTGGCCCTTCAGGCTGGAGTCACCCCTTTCTGTGACTCACTTGTCCCTCTCAACCAAGAGGCTTACCCGGAAGCCCTGTCCTCTGTCCCTTCCCAAAATATCCGTGCCTGTGCTTCGGGTCCTGCTCTTGACAACCCTAAAAATTCATTTCCTTGGAGTCACTGATCAGCATGAAATTACATTTTTATTTCCCCCCATCTTCAACCCCCCCCCCTTTTTTTTTTAAAGATGTTTTATTTATTTGACAGGGAGAGAGATCACAAGTAGAGAAAGAGAGAGAGAGAGGAGGAGGCAGGCTCCCTGCCTAGCAGAGAGCCCGATGTGGGACTCGATCCCAGAACCCTGAGATCAGGACCTGAGCTGAAGGCAGAGGCTTAACCCACTGAGCCACCCAGGCAGCCCCAACCCCCCCTTTTTAAAAATTTATTTTACTGTTATGTTAGTCACCATACAGTACTTCATTAGTGTTTGATGTAGCCCTCCATGATTGTTTGTGTATGCCCCTTTTTAAGTAGGAGATCTAACATCTTCGCCCAGAATGAACCATCCCCTTTATGTTTAAAATTGGGGCAGTTTGAAGGGCAGTCTGCTTAAAATTCTTTGACCTTGATCTCAGGGCACAAATCTGTACAAGCTTGGAATCTTCTGTCTGCTTGAAATGTCCTCTTGCTCTACATATCCTACCTGGTGAAATCATTGCTCATGGTTCATAACCCTTTGCAAATGTGGTCTCCACCCAGAAAGACCTCCTGACTCTCTAGAACTGTGCTGACACAGGAACCACGACCCATGGGAAGCAACTGAGCACATGAAATGTGACCACTTCAAAGTAACATGTGCTAAAACACACACCAGATTTATAAGACTTATATACAACAAAAGTATAATATCTCCTTTTATATCATGCATTAAAATAATTTTTTGGATATACTGGGTTAAGGAAAATATATTATCAAATGGATTTCATCAGTTCTTTGTTTTTTAATGTGAAATTTTGAAAATTTGAAAATTTGAAATTACATATGTGGCTTCTGTTTGTAGCTTACGTTCCATTTCTATTGGATAGCACCGCTCTAGAGTCCAAACCAATAGTTTTGAAATCATAGTGGGAGCTGGGGAATATGGATGATTTGTGAATTTCTGTCTGAATGTCTGTGGAAAGGCATTTTGAAGTAAGATAATCTAGGTCTCTGATGAACATCAATAACATATTTAAGATAATCAGTGAAGAATAGAAGTATTAGGTCTTTGCAGCATTAATCTTTCACTAACTTTGACGAAATCCCCAATTCCTTCCCTCCTATCCCTAACCCTGGGGACGAAGAAAAAACAGTGTGACAGGGTATGTAGAATCTTTTTTTTTCAGTAGACCATTGTCTGGTCTAGACAGACAAAATGGAATACGGTCCACTTAAGTATAGACAGCTGTGAAGAGGAAGGTGAGGGGGAGAAGGGGAGGGGAAGTGGAGAGGGGAAGGTGAAGGGGGGTTGGAGTGGAGAGAAAGGAGGAGGGGGAGGAAGAAGAGGAAGAAAGAAAGAAGAAAGGAAGCTAATATTAGATGTCACGTACAGTGCTAAACACTTCCCCATAATCAGAATTTCCTAAACTGGGCTCAGAAACCATAGTTTTGAGGGGTATTCATAAATGTTGTATTGGGGATAGGGAAGGAAAAGGAAGTTTCCTGGACATATCAGAATCAAAAACACTGTACTAAATAAAATTAATGAGCTTTCTTAATTGCAGGACTCTTCAGAGCCTTTAATATGCTATGAAACATATGATAGCCCAAAAGAGAAAAATTGAATTTAGTGTTTCCAAACTTACTTGACCATTGAATCCTCTTTTGAAAAACACATATCAACAGCACCAACATTTACTGGTTGGTAAAATTTGCCCTAGGCAATGTCATCTCATCTCTATTTTAAGGCAAGAAATTGTGGCTTAGGAAGTTAAGTGACTTCCCTACTATTTCAATGTTATATAATTGGTTTTTGGCTGAGCCCCAATTCCAAATTCATGTTTACACCAGAGGAAGGATTTTTTTTTTAAGTAGGCCCCATGTCCAACTTGGGGCTCAAACTCATGATCCTGAGATCAAATTGCATGTTCTACCAACTGAGGCAGCCGGGCACAGTTAGAACAGGCAAATATTATCATCGTGGAAAATTCACAATACATATAGTGGTACATGTAAAAATGATTAAATCACTTCTCTCCACGTATTCTAAGTTCATGGTCCCTCAGTTCAGACCCCACCCCTCCTTGGTCTGCTTGGGTAAAAGAGGTCTTTTTGTTTTGAATTTTCATCATTTGCATCTTGGCATACATTAATCTTAGGCTTAGAAATGCCTGTGTCTTATCTGTCTAAATAGACTGGAGCTTGCTGCAGCATTACTTTGAATTCCTCACAGTGTGTCCTGCAGACAGAAGAGGCTCTCTAGAACCTTGCGGGGCTCAGCTGTTGATGGTTTGTGGGGTCTTCTGCCCAGATCTGAGGGCTAGAGAAACATTAGCTCTTGGTTCAGAGATACCACTTCACCGACGTTGCAAAGCCGGTGTCGAACAGTGTGATGGTGAACGCTGACATACCTGTAAAATGCAACTCATGATATCAGAAGCAATTTTTGCGTGGGGAGTGTCTTCATCTCTCCCAGAGGGTCTCAGGCTGTGCTCCAGACAGGAGTCCCAGAGCCCCACCAGGGCCTCTGCATGCTTTTCAATGGACTCTGTCTCTCTGATGGCTGTCGTGATTCTCGTGATACAGATTTCAACCAGAGCCTGGTCATTGTTATTGGTCTGGTAATCCTAGTTGAAAGAAAACCTTCATGTTAAATAACAGTCTGGAAAGTTCTCTTCCAAAGGACTGACAACATGCCAGCTAATACACTTAGCAAAGGGGCGTCCCGTACCCGGAGCTAAGGGGTGAGCCCCAGTACAATGAGGGCCTTCTGCCTTGGAGAGGAGAATCTGGTGGACGAGGCGATATGCAAATGTGCTGAAACGGAGCGGGTTCCTGCTGTCACAGACCCACAGCCAGGGAGCAGGGAAGAGTCCAAAGAAGCTTAATTATTCACTTGCCAAGCAGGGTTTAATTTTCAGGCTGTTTCAGTTTCTAAGTCCGTTACAGGTCAGGGTTGACTTTCTTCCTCTGACAGTTCAGTGATTTTTATGAAATGTTTCAAATCACCCTCCAACTTCCCCTCATAAACATTCTTTCTTTCCTACTACACAACAGAATACATCATTTCAGTTCTCTCTTTTTGGTTCAAATAACTACCAAATCCACGTTAGCTTTCCCCCACCAAATTTCCCTTTATTTAACTATTTAATTCTCCCTCAAATATCTAATCGTCTTTATTGGGAGGTAATAGGACCCTCCGAGATCTAAATGCAAAAAATCGGCCCATGATTTTAATTCAGAAAACTGGTCTGTACGTTGCCTGGCAGACTGACAAAAACAAAAATATAATTGAGCAGTGAAGCAATTTGATCCTTGCACCACCATGTGCGATAGGAGATGGGAAGTGAGGGGGCTTCTCTGTCCTACTGCAAGCTCCAGCACTGACAATCCGGGTTAGCTATCGGATCTAATGCTGCAGTAAACATCTTATGCACGAAGCCCTCTCCATGCTCAGATTATCCATGGTCAGAGTCTTCAGAAGTGGAAATTTCTGGGACAAAGAACAGGAACATTTCCAGGGCTCGTGATACATACTGTCATACTATTTTCCAGAAAGGTCTTACTGATATATATTCCCATCAGTTGGGTGAAAGCATGTTTTCCCCATTGTGCCTTTGCAAGCACAGAGTATTATTCATTTGTGCTAATAATTTGATCAGGGAAAAACAGTTATCTCATTGCTGTTTTACTTGGAATTTCCTGATCAGAAGTGAGGTTGAGTATTTTCACATGCTTATTGATCATTTGTAGTTCTTCCTTTGGGAATTGCCCACTGTATCCTGTGTCAATTTTTTCCTGAGATGAAATGGCAAAATTAGTATTGTAAAAGAACTGGAAAATGAGACAGGCAAACAGAAAAGACAACTCTGAGATAGAAACTGATGTGTATGGAGATCACCAAGCATGTTTTCTTAGCAAGCATACATATGAGTGTTATATAAACATATAGTATGAAATTTTCAGACATTAATCCATCCCCACATTCCTAGAATGAACACCACTTGGTTTGGCAGATTATTTTAGAATATTTTCTTTTACCTTCCCCCTTCGTTGGTGACTGTATACTTGATTTTAATGCAGCAGAATTATTACTTATGCCAGAACAGAATCCTGCTATGCAGTAAATAGGTTCTTATGAAGCCAAGTCATAGAGACAAAACAGAATATGAATGAGAAAAAAATGATTCTAACTTTTCCAAAAAATCTCTGCACCAACAGAAAAGCCAAAGCCGTTCTCAGGATGAAAAATAACGAGAATACTCTTGGGCTAAAATCATTTATCTTTGGCCACAATTGCCCTTGTAAATAGCAGTTACTTTTAATGGCATTATCTTCAAATATCAAGCAGCATCATGTGTAATAAAGAATATTTTGTGTAATATAGAGAATACGTACATACATAAGGATAGATAGAAAAGAGAACCAATACCATTGACAAAAAGAAGCCTATATTCCAAACGACATGAGCCAAGCCTTTGTTATAGCCACCCAATATGACCCAGTAGGTGAGCAAACAGAATAATCTTGGTGTGAGGAAAAAGTCATGCATTATCCAGCAGCATAAGCTCGCATTCACCAAGGTGATCTCATTAATATTGCTATTACCTAAACATGTAACTTGCTAGCAATAGAGGTCAATGCTGAACCTTAAGGATACCAATCAATCGTTTGGTGCAAGTTATTTACATAAGACCTTTCCCACCTTGGAGGGGGCATCAATTATATTGAGCCGAATTTACGTGTGATCCAGGTTTGGGTTTGACTTCCCTGACCACAGGGCCTAAGCCTGAGCCACTGTTTGAAGGATCATGGAGTATTTGGTGTGCTGACACAAGAGCCCACATACATTGCATCAGACTATAGAACCAATTTATAGCAAAGGAGATACAGCAGTGGCCCTCTGATCATGGATGTATTAGTCCTATCACATATGATAACCTGTCTTTCTCCTGCCCTGAAACTGCTGGACTAATAGGTCAATGGAACATGTCTTCAAAGAAACAACTCAGCCTGCTATCTTATGAGGATGAGAAAAGATCCTCTAAAAGGCAATATACATACTAAAATAATGACTATTACAGGGTATTGAATTCCCTACTGATAGAACACTGAACCTGGGAACTCAGTCACTTTGAGCTCCTGTATCAAAAGACTAACATACACATGCATGCACACAAAAGAGTGTCACCAACTTGGCAAAGGTAATTGACCATATCTTCAGAAGGTAGGGCTGCTGTTAAGTAATGGGGGCATCCCTAGGCCCTCCCCTGCCCGAGTTTGTTGGTAAATGGACAAGGGAACCATCACAATCTGAGAGAGGCATGGAGACCAGGGGCTCAGATCCCTGAGGAAAATGTATTGAGTCACCCCACTAGGAAGCAACTTAAATCAGCAGAGGGGCCAGCTGAAGGTGTAGGAATTAGAATAGGTGGTAGAGGAGGGACACTGTATTAGCTTTCTTGTTGCTGTTCTAACTTATTATCACATGCTTACCAGCTCAAGAATTTGTGTTGATACATTTATTTGCCTACAGTTCCAGAGGTCAGAAGTCGAAAACTAGTCTCACTGGGGAAAAGTCAAGGTGTCAGAAGGGCTGGTGTGTCTGGAGGCTCTGAGGGGAGAATACATTTCCACATCTTTTCTAGCCTCTAGAAGTTCACTGCTTTCCTTGGCTCATGATCTCCTTGAGCCTCCATATTCAAAGTGCATCACCCAATCTCTGCTTCCACCAGCCCACCTCCCTCTTCAAAGAAGGCAATTGACCTTCTTGCTCTTTCATAATTATGTTGGGCCCACCCAGATAATATAGAATAATCTCCCCATCTCAAGATGCTTAATCGTATTATATCTGAAAAATCCCTTTTGCTATATAAAATAAAATTCACAGGTCTTTGAGTGGCCATGATCCAGCCTACCACAGAGTACCAACTGCAGTCTTAATAGCAATTGGGATGGTAGAGATTATCCTCTCACTAACGTTCTTCTTGTAAATTTTGTTAGGAAAAGCATCTCAGAGAAGCTGTGTCCATACAGAATGAAATTATAGCAGGTGGATCTGAATGGTGAGAAGGGTAGAATGTAGTAGATACTATGATCCATTGTCCATAGACCCCTTTAGGACAAAGGCACTCATTTTCTCAGCTACCAATCCAGACCCAAGTCTGCCTACAGACACAGTTCCTTCTCAAAGAGAATGACCCCTCTCTGGGGTTTATTCCTCCCTTGAAACAGCCATTTTGGGATCTGTTTTACTAGGAACCTAATTATAACAGGTTATATAGATGACTTTGGGAAGCATAATAAACCATGTCTAAACAACAGTTTAACAATAAATAGCAAAGAGATTTCCATTTGGATGAAATAAGCCTCAGTAAAAGTAGAAGGTACAACTCAGTAAAAAGTACAAGACATACATATGTGTCTTGGTTCATGAACAACAAAATTCCAGTTTCCTGCTAAAAAGAGAAGTGCTTTGATGGAGAATTCTGAAAGCATTCTGGAATGAAGCTGGAGTACACAGGAGAAATTAATGTGTCAGCAAGATTGTTTAACAAAAGGCATATATTCTCATTCTAAGATTTCTAACTACAAGAGTTAAACAGCTGTTTGTAAGGATAAATCAGTGCAGACTGGTCACAATGTCAGTGAACATATTAATATATTAGGCGTAGGTGCATCAGTTATGAATGTTGTTATTACTGTGAATCTATTGAGCTAAGAATTTCCTGTGATATACCACTTTACTAAGGAAAGATTTTTTTAACTAGAGACAATTTATAAATTTAAATCCCTACATATGACATGGAGAAAAGCATTCTCCAAAAAGGAGGTTTCCTCAAAAAATGGTTGAAAACCCAAAAAGCTGTTAACTACTTCAACAAATATTAAAAAAGACAAAGGAAATTAAAAAAAAAATTAATGATGCGATTGACCAGTCTAAAGATTTTTGCCAGGGGATCAGCTTTGCAATTAGGGTTTTCCTAACTCACATTCCACCCTGATCTTATAAAATATATATGTCTGCATACATATGTGTCCATGTTCAAGTTTAACCTTGAATCATTACCTGTGCATATTAAAATCAGTAACTTCTGAGAACTAGATCTATTTAATATCAAACCTATCAAAGTGGGTTTAGAGATTCATACTCATAGTAACCTGGTCATTGTTAAAGTTTAAGTAACTTACCCTAAAGCAGCAGGGAGACCAAATTATAAGGTGGGAAAATAAAAAATCCACACATTGTGCTCCTCCAAGTCTAGTTACTGGGAAGGGTCACCCCCACCCAGCCACAGATACCACTCCTCCACATCAATATCCATAAACCATAAACCACTCACACTTCCTATGCGCTAAACAGTCTTCAGGGGATGGCCCATTGGAAAAAGGGATTGTGGAACATCTGAAATAAAGTACTTAGTGATAGGACTGACATAGGAGTAGAAGTTGGAAGAGAAGAAGGAAAACATCTTGAGGACCATTTCTCCTTCCCTTCTGTGAGAGACAGCATAGCATAGCAGTTAAAAGTATGGACTCTTGTCTGCGCACAGAGCCATATTCTGCTCTTACCAACTCTGCAATCTTGAGCAACCACTTATCTCTCTGTACCTCAGTAGCCTAGTCCTTAAAATTGGCATATTATGGGGGAGGAGTCAAGATGGCAGAGAAGTAGCAGGCTGAGATGACATCAGGTAGCAGGAGATCAGCTAGATAGCTTATCAAACCATTCCGGACACCTACAAATCCAACAGGAGATCAAAGAGAAAAAGAGAAGAAATTCTAGAAACAGAAAATCGGCCACTTTCTGAAAGGTAGGACTGGCAGAGAAGTGAACCCAAAGTGATGGGAAGATAGACCTTGGGGGGAGGGGCCAGCTCCCAGCAAGCAGTGGAGCAATGGAGCACAAAATCAGAACTTTTAAAAGTCTGCTCCACTGAGGGACATCACTCCAAAGGCTAAGCTGGAGTGAAGCCCACATGGGGACAGCGTGGCCTCAGGTCCTGCGGGGTCATAGGATTGGGGATGTCTGAGTATAGTAGAGCTCACAGGTATTGGAGCGGGGAAGCCGGCTACAGTGACAGAGCCAAGGAATGAGCTCTCAGCTTGGGGTTACCTTGAACCATGATCTGTGGCACAGGCCACTTCTCTGTGAACGGGGACCCTACAAGATCTGGGGAGAGCCCCCTGGAAGAGCTCAGGGATCTGTGGGGTTCAGAGACTCCAGGTGGGGCTGTGGGCCAGAGACAGAGATGCTTGGTCACAGGCTGCATGAGCTGGGAGCGCAGCGGAGGCCAGGGAGACGGGAGTGATTGAGCGCTTTTCTCCGAGGGCGCACAGAGGAGTGGGGCCCTGAGCTCTCGGGTCCTCCGGGCCAGAGATAAAAGGCCGCCACTTTTATTCCCATCCTCCAGAACTCTATGGAAAGCATTCAGGGAACAAAAGCTCCCAAAAGCAAACCAGAGCGGATTGCTTAGCCTAGCCCCTGGTAAGGGTGGTACAATTCTGCCTCGGGGAAAGACACTTGAGAATCACTACAACAGGCCCCTCCCCCCAAAAGATCAACAAGAAATTCAGCCAAGACCAAGTTCACTTACCAAGGAGAACAGCAGAATTCCAGAGGAGGAGAAAGCAAAGCATGGAATTCATGGCGTTCTCCCCATGGTTCTTTAGTTTTGCAAAGTTGATTAATATTTTTTAATTTTTTTTCTTCTGCTAATTTTTTTTTTAACTTTTACCCTTTCCTCTTTTAAACATTTTTAAACTAGTTTATCCTAACAATACCTTTCATTAAAAAAAATCTTTTTTGAACTTCATTATTATAGTCATATTTATCCTTCATTTTATCTAACTTTATTTTTTGTATACACATAAGGTTTTTTGTTCTAAAACATTTTGGGGTACAACTTCCTCTAATAGATCAAAATACACCTTAAATCTGGCACAGGGCTTTGTTCTAGTCTCCAGCCTGAGTAAATTCTCTTCATTTTCTTTTTCTTTATTCTCCCAACCAACTTATCTTATCAACTCTCTTTTTAGAAGTTAAAAAAATTTTTTTTCATCTTTATAGTCATATTCCATCCCTGCATCATGTTTACCCTTATATATGTTTTTCATTTTTTAAAATTTTGGGAGGTAGTTTCTTCTGAGATCAAAATACTCCCAATATTAAGTGGGTGACACTGTTCTAGTCACCAGTCTAATATATATATATTTTTTACATTTTTTCTTTTTTTAATTTTTTTTTTCTGAACTTCTTTTTACCCCCATTCTTCCCCCCACGATTTGGGGTCTCTTCTAATTTGGTTAAAGCACATTTTCCTGGGGTCTTTGCCACCCTTTCAGTATTTTATTCGCACCTTCATATATTCTTATCTGGATAAAATGACAAGGCAGAAAAACTCACCACAAAAAAAAAAAGAAAAAGAAAAAGAGGCAGTACTGAAGGCTAGGGACCTAATCAATATGGACATTGGTAATATGTCAGATCTAGAGTTCAGAATGACAATTCTCAAGGTGCTAGCCAGGCTTGAAAAAGGCATGGAAGATATTAGAGAAGCCCTGTCTGGAGAAATAAAAGCCCTTTCTGGAGAAATAAAAGAACAAAAATCTAACCAAGTTAAAATCAAAAAAGCTTTTAATGAGGTGCAATAAAAAATGGAGGTTCTTACTGCTAGGATAAATGAGGCGGAAGAGAGAATTAGTGATATAGAAGACCAAATGACAGAGAATAAAGAAGCTGAGCAAAAGAGAGACAAACAAATACTGGACCACGAGGGGAGAATTCGAGAGATAAGTGACACCATAAGATGAAACAACATTAGAATAATTGGGATTCCAGAAGAAGAAGAAAGAGAGAGGGAGCAGAAGGTATATTGGAGAGAATTATTGTAGAGAATTTCTCTAATATGGCAGAGGGAACAGGCATCAAAATCCAGGAGGTACAAAGAACCCCCTTCAAAATCAATAAGAATAGGTCCACACCCCATCATCCAATAGTAAAATTTACGAGTCTTAGCAACAAAGAGAAAATCCTGAAAGAAGCCCGGGACAAGAAGTCTGTAACATACAATGGTAAAAATATTAGATTGGCAGTGGACTTATCCACAGAAACCTGGCAGGCCAGAAAGGACCGGCATGATATAGTCAGAGCACTAAACAAGAAAAACATGCAGCCAAGAATACTATACCCAGCTAGGCTATCATTGAAAATAGAAAGAGATAAAAAAGCTTCCAGGACAAACAAAAACTGAAAGAATTTGTAAACACCAAACCAGCTCTACAGGAAATATTGAAAGGGGTCCTCTAAGCAAAGAGAGACCCTAAAAGTAGCAGATCAGAAAGGAACA
Source organism: Enhydra lutris kenyoni (assembly GCF_002288905.1). Lineage (NCBI taxonomy): Eukaryota > Metazoa > Chordata > Mammalia > Carnivora > Mustelidae > Enhydra > Enhydra lutris. The sequence goes on along the minus strand of NW_019154086.1, from coordinate 31,946,402 downwards.
GAGACAGTATACAGTAATAGTCACCTTATAGGCAATACAATGGCACTAAATTCATATCTCTCAATAGTTACCCTGAATATAAATGGGCTAAATGCCCCAATCAAAAGACACAGGGTATCACAATGGATAAGAAAACAAAACCCATCAATATGCTGTCTACAAGAAACTCATTTTAGACCCAAAGACACCTCCAGATTTAAAGTGAGGGGGTGGAAAACAATTTACCATGCTAATGGACATCAAAAGAAAGCTGGGGTGGCAATCCTTATATCAGATCAATTAGATTTTAAGCCAAAGACTGTAATAAGACATGAGGAAGGACACTATATCATACTCAAAGGGTCTGTACAACAAGAAGATCTAACA